>NW_005871062.1:12117131-12170361 GCF_000147115.1 Myotis lucifugus | reverse complement strand
CACCCCACTGGCCTGGTCATCCCTCACTGCCCCCCCTGTCAGCCTGGTCACCCCCAACTGCCCCCCCTGTGGGCCTGGTCACCCCACACAGCCTGCTGCTCGGTCATTTGGTCGCCCCTCACTAACCCCCCTGCCAGCCTAGTCACCCCATGCAGCCTGGTCTGTCATCTGTTCGGTTGCGATGGTCACTTAGACTTTTATATATGTAGATGTTTGGGAACTGAGAACTCACATGCTTGGTTGCCAATGATATTGAATCCCAATGCAATGACAGCAAATAACTCCTGACACCATTCTGATTATGATACCAGCTCATTTTTATTGAGGGCTTATCAGACATATGTCATACAGGAGGTGCTCTTCTCAGCACTTACACACATTTCCTCATTTAATCTTCACAATAATTCCTATGAGGAAGATACGATTATTGACCCCATTAAACAGATGATGAGGCTGAGGCTTCTGGAGGTCATGCACATTGCTAAGTGTTACACAGGAAGTTGTGAAACTGAGATTAAACCCAGAACAGTTTGACCCCAAAACTTGTAGGTCTAACCTAAAATGCAACCCTGCCTCTGACACGCAGCATCCTAAAACTTTCTATCTGAATGCAGCGATCAGCCTCTTTCTTTTACAGATGAGGAAACTGAAGTTTTAAAAAGTAACTGTGTCTTGCCTATCATCTTAACCCTAACCCTCCTTAGTGACTAAGGAGGACTAGAACTCAGGTCTCCCGTTTTCAATTCCAGATTGGGCACTGTTCTATCATTTACATGACCCAGGAGACTAGGAGACGAGCTTTGCAGTTTAATACACCAGATAAAATACCAAAGAGCTAAATTCAGGTTGCTTCTGTGTTTTCTAACTTGCAGCTGCTTCATTGCAGAATCATACAGCACATGATGGGACAGGGACTTAAAGCCACACATAAAACATATTAAATGTAGTCAGCAGTGATGAGATTTGGTACCAAATAAGAAGCTTTAATTAATTTTAAATGGTGCTTTTCATAGTGTCAAAAGCTCAGTCCACTGAAGTGGAAAAGGGGGTTGGAATGGTGAGATCCTAGCAACCCAGCTAATCTGGGCCCTTCTGAGCAAGCTCATTTGGAATTCTTACATCAGTGCATCGGCATGTCGAGGTGGGGCTCATGGGGACAAACAAAATAGCAACCCCAACTCCAGCACCACTCAGAATCCTGCATCCCGGGGAGGCCTGAGAGTTCAGCTGTATTAAGGGGCCGTTGGAGTTTCCCTGTTATTTGTCTACTTTTTGAGGATTAGAACTTCCGCTGGGCTGTGTTCATCTGCGCTGAGAATTTAAACTCGGTGCATGCAACAACAGGAACAGTGAGATCTGCTAGAAATGTTCAAAAAGAAGTCTGTTTTGGTTTTTAAAAGCTTTTTACGCACAAAGAGAAGTAAATTGAGGGGTTTCCGATTTCTTATGGAGTCTACATTGACTGGTGGTTTCTTTTTTCCTACTACTTTTCCCTCCTTCATCAGCCTTTGTTTTGAAAACTGTGATGGTGCAGATACACACCATGTAGACCCATCTGGGTGGTATTATGTTAGATAGGCCAGGATGGTCATGTAGTTCTTAAATAGACTCACACACAAACCTTCTTTTCCTCTTCTTGACATATAAATAGGAACTATCATTAAATCCCTTCCTCATAGGGACCACAGAACCATTCAGTAAGAATCAAATTGTAAGGATTAATTGAAGTTTTCTATGGAACACAGTTCCCTGGCTTTACAGCTAAGGAAACTGAGGCTCAGAGATCCATGACAAGATTAAGGACACATATCCAGACTTCTCCATTTCCCTGTTCCCTTCTTTATCACACAGCTCATCCTCATAGATATTGTTTATAAGAGTAGCGTATAAACAAGAGCTAGGTGCCACTTGCATGTGTTACATTTACTATGTTTAATGCAACTATGCTATGCATACATATCGATGATAACATATAATATAGAACGTGATTAGCTCTTAACAAATGAAACACTCATTTGGGTCAACAATTATGAATTCAAGATATTTTATTTCTTCATGTTCTTTTATCTGACATAAATGCCTACCACCATGAAAATAACAGCAAACTAATTCTAAGTTTCTGATGGCCATCCATTTATGAATGAGATCAATAAGCCTTCACTTTTCCAAACTCAGACTTGATTCTCTTTTGTCTTCTACAGAGAAAAAGAATGAAACATCATCCTACTCATGTTCTCTGTTCCTTTAGTACATACACGGGTCTCTAGACTCGGAGGACAGTACTACAGCCCAGGTGAGTTGCTATGAGTGACAGAAATTGCAGGTAAAACAATTCAGGCATGCATCCAGAAGCACATGCCTATCCAGTGGTCTACACTATGAAAAGAAACTAGAAATAATTAAGTTTCCATCACAGGGTTTTTAGAAACTTGATATTTGCAAGATAAAAAATATTTTATTTTTTTAAACTTCTAGTTCAGATCCAATTACAGTGAGGAAGTAGAGGGAAAAACAATTAGAGTAACAATTGTACTTTGTATTAAAGAAAACCACAACATTGACTTTCTGGTATTAATTTTTAATATTTTATTAATGAAAAGCCACAGCAACTCAGGTCAACTCTTTATTGGGGGTCTCAAACTCTTTTAAAATAAGGACATTTGAGATATTCTTCCTAGTTATTTAAGTCATTCCATTTACTCTGCCTTAAGTATCCAAGTACCCCCCTTCTTGCTCCCTGAAAACAACTAGATTTTCTTTTCCACTTGACCTTCTGCCTCCTTAAACACAGCACAAATATGAGATGCTGTCATTAGTGTGGTTATAGAGAATTTTCATATTGAATATATTTTATATTGAATTTTATGTTCTTGGATCTATCAATCATTAAATTCAGAAGGAAAAATAAAATTGAAAGGAGCATGCTTATCAAGTTTTATTAATACTTTGACAATAGAAATATTTTATATTGTACTTATTCAATATCTACTTGGAATTTTCAAAAACCAGAATGTTCTTGGCATACATGAAATACAAAACTACCAAATATTAGAATAACAAAATCAATAGAATTTATAAATAGATATCTGCTTTGCCCATCTGGACAGCTAAAATGCAAATAACATATTAATTACAACTTTGAACAGAATAAAAATGACGCTTAAACACTGATCTGAAACCATTCTTTTTTCACATGTAGAAATGTACAGTATGAAACTGTCTCCCTCAACTACCTAATAACTAAGTGAGTAGTAAGAGCAGGAAGTACATCTTGTAAGTACAGAAAATGGAAGGAGGTGTGAGGGTGAGCATATGGGGAGGAATTCAAAAAGTGTTAGTGGAAAAGCAGCAACTTTGTATACATTTTTAATCATTGCTGTAGAAAGGGTAAAGCACTTTTGTTAGCTTTATATAAGTTCAACAACAGGAGAGTAAAGGTTAAGAATCCTACTTCCAGCCCAGTGTGGAATTAGAAGTCCATTCTCCCACCAATACACAGGGGATTTGCACACGAGAATGGGAGTTACATGAGCAAATCCGTCAGGGATCTGTGAGAAAATAAACTCTAACGAGAATAGTTGAACTACATTTTACAATAGACTGGTCATCAAAAAAGACATGCATATGGAAACTTTAATGTTTTGAGAGAAATCTACAAATATATGTCTAAGGGTATAGACATGCATTCATGAATAGAAACCATATACACACTAGTATGTATTTGAAATCCATGCCAGTGTGATTGTGCACTAACTCTAGTCAGTAAAGCTAACTAGCTCATTAAGTGCTCCAACTGTTATATGCTATTTTGCTCTTTGGAGGACATGAGCACAGCATATTTAATTTAAATAACCGAATTTCATTTAAATAACCGAAATACCACTGTGGGAAAACTCAAATGCATTTCATATACATTTTTCTTTTACTTTCTTCTTTTCCTTTTTTTTTTAGTCGCTTCAACCATAAAATGCACATATATGTGCTCACTGCAATTTTTTTCAGTTGAGCCTTTCCAGACAATAGATATAAGCATCTCTATTTTTCTTTAAAAAGATGCAAATTTTCCATTTTCTTTTGCAGTGACACCTTGGGTTTCAGCATGTAGATTTAAGCATAAAACATTTCTTCATTGTGGGAAAAGCTGTGCGCTGTAATAAAATTATGATGGGCATGGGCAAAAGGCTGGCGTGTGTATTAGGTTATTCCAGCTCTTCCCAAGCTGCTTTCTCCTACAGCAACTTGTTGATGATGGAACATCTTTTGTGAGAAACGGCACGAAAAACAATGCAAAGCATCAGATTTAATAAAGTATCTAGGAAAAGTCTTAAAATGACACCCACACTCTGAAGGGAAAGCCAAATTTGCTTTTTCTGAGGGGAATTTGTGTTTGTCAGGAAGGGTTCCTGGAGGTTTTGTTTGGAGGCCTTGATGTGTGACCAGTACGCTACAGGCCGCCCTTCACCCTTGCCCTCCTTCTACCACCGCTCTGCCCACCCATACCGACACCGCAGGGGGAAGGGTTTCAGAGGAGAAAGAATCAAAAGCTGAGGGACGGGGGAAAAAAGTGCTTTTCAGGGTCTGATGTGTGGGAATCAAATGAGAGGCCTAGCTCAAATCCTGTCGCCAGGCAACCAAAGTGATATGCTGAGGGAATATCATTAAAGTTGGAAAGTAAGCAATCTCTCTGAATTAGTAAACCAACCACA
The DNA here is from genome assembly GCF_000147115.1 of Myotis lucifugus. Classification (NCBI taxonomy): domain Eukaryota; kingdom Metazoa; phylum Chordata; class Mammalia; order Chiroptera; family Vespertilionidae; genus Myotis; species Myotis lucifugus. The sequence continues at coordinate 12,165,655 of NW_005871062.1, read as the reverse complement.
GGCTCGCCCATGCACCCGAACTCTATCGGTGCCGGAGTGCCACTTCTCCAGGGAGGACACGCGGGGGTTTTGCTAAGTTAAAGGGGGGAACGGAGAGGGAGAGGGAGAACGCAGCTGATTTGTAGAGTTTTTTCATTAAAAAAAAAAAAAAGACAATGGCTGTCCAGACATGGAGTTGGTGGTGAAATATGGTAACTGCCACGGCTGCAGCTGGCTCTCTGACACAAGATTAATAAGTTGCCGTTTCCTAGCCGACCAGAACCTAGTGGGAACTATCCAGCATTTTATCTTGAATTGTGGGTAACAGCCTCACTGCAAGCTGGCCTAGTTTACTGCTCTGTTTTTTCCAGATCTCCCAAAGTGCAGCAAACATCTGTGACTCTAATGAGGTCATCATTGAGGGTGTCCAGAGAGCCGGGCCCTGAGAACTGACCTCACCTCTGCCTGAACATAAAGTACAAGTGCTGTGGGGAAGCAGGACAAATTAAATGGGAGAGCTGGCACTTGGCTGGAAGTTAAGCTCTTAAGAAACTTTTTGCTGTGATTAAAAAAGAGAGGGAGAGGGAGAGGAAGAGGGAGAGAGAGAGAGAGAGAGAGAGAGAGAGAGAGAGAGAGAGAGAGAGAGATTGAGGCTCAGAAATGACAGTACAACAAAGCAGTAGCAAGCCCACAGAATTAGATTTAGGCCTCACTGATGAATATCATCAGTGACATGAACAAGCAAAACTTACTGGGCCTCCCTTCTTGAAAGGCTGGATAAAAATTGAATTGCCAACTTCTGCATTTTAGCACATTTTGGTGGAAATGGTTCAGAGACCCACATGATTTAAAATGAAGTCTCGGTGAATTCAACCACAAAGCCTATGTATGTGTTTCTGACAGCAAAATTTCAAACATTATACAGCATGGCATATCATTCATAAGTGATTTCATTATGGGCACAGAAAACAAACTTCTCCAGAGAGGTATCTGTCCCCGCCCACAGTTATTCCAACAGAATCATAGTTTTTATAAACAACACCACCAAACAGACATGCAAACACGGGCCCAAATTGTATTCAAATCAGTAAAATATAATCATTTTGTTTAATTGTCGAAGGCAAGAATATCTAAGATATCTTTTTAACTACTAACTACTACTTTCTTTGAAAACTTAAGAGATGATAAATGTAAGCTTTAAAAGGAAGGAAAATGTTTTAAGTTTGGAGGGAAGAAACATTGCTGAAAATTGTCCCTATCATTAAATTTATAAGTACATTAGCCACAAGTTGATTATGGATTGTCCGTTTCAGCCACATCTGCCCACAGTGTACAATCAAGTCAGTGGTGTCTTCTTTGAAGATAAAGGAAATGGATATGTGGATAATGTCCAAAAGGTGAAAAAGAAAGATAGAAGTCATCTCCAGAACTCCTCTAGAAACCTTAACTCATGTATTAACTCACTCTGTATGTAGATATATATTTTTTTCACTCTGTATGTGATTATATTTTTCAATGAGACCCAGAATGTTATGTCCTGGTACTTTTATAATGAGTTTGATTTTGGAAAAGTGGGAATATTATGATGGGATGAAATTTGCATTAATATTTTATTTTTCTCACATCATTACTTTTAGACTTGATCTAATGCAAGAGTTACAGAAGACTAGTAATAGAGAGGCAACCACTTTCTTGAAAGCCAATAAATGTTGCATGAAACTCTCATTTGACCTTTGTGGTGGAGGTGGTCAGGGAATGAGAGGGCAATAGCAGAGGGCTAGCCAGGAGAAAGTGCCAGCCATTCTGATTGTCACTATGATAGCAAGAGGGAAATCAAGGTGCTACCTCATCTTAATTAATGAATGATGGACACTATGGATTGGTGTTGTCTGTCAAGATGCACTTAAAATGTGGGACATGTAAGATAACATGTCTAAAACAGTAATCCTAGGGAAAAGTTCTATTACTACCTGCAAGTCCCTCGATACAGACAGTTTCACCCTAGAAGAGAGGCTGCAGCTCATTGTTCGAGTTCTTGAGCTAGAATTTAATGGAAAGAGTGGCTTACAAAACAAAACAACCTCTGCTTGCATGTGAATTGGGGAGAGGAACAGTTGGGGAGCAGAGATCTCTCCCATTTCACTCTTTCTCAATTTTCAGGAAGGGCTTGGCTAATGCCCATTTCCAGGCTGAGTTTATTTTTTAAATGCAAATGAAGAAAGTGTTGTATTCAGCTTTGCAAACAGTTTTCAGAAATCCTGTTGGCCTACATTTAGCTGGGAAGCAGCCCCTGGTACCAAGTGTAGGGGCTCAAACAATCAAGCAGTTGTTTGCCTCACTCACATTCCTGAGGCAATCTGGTTCCAGCTGAACTCCTTGGGAACAGTCTGGGCTATGTACCCCTGGGGCATCTGCCCCAATTAGCACTGACCCTTGGGGGCCTCCTTGCTGGCCCTAGGTCACTCTCAACCTCTTAGACTCTGGGTAAACCAGATTGCTTTAGGAGCCTCTAAGCTTTCCACAACCCCAAGATGAACTGGACAGCTAGGCTCCCCAACAGAAATGTATTCACCCTAGAAAGCCCAGACATGGCCTTCAGGTTCTCTGATCCAGGAAGAGACACATAGGTGGGATATTTGCAGTAACTGAGGGACAACAGAAAAAGAGGTGCAGAGAGTGCTTGGCCAGTAAAACTAGGTAGTGCTTGGAAAGAGTACACGGCTGTAGCGTCTCACACAACTGGGTTTGGCTCTTGGATCTTCTCTACCTACCTGGTGGCCTTTGGCAAGTCACCAAACCCTACCAAACTTCAATTTTTTTCTTGTGTAAGATAAAAACAATGATATCGGTCCTGCAGTGTTTTCATGAAAATCCAATGTCTTGATGTGTGTACCCTGTCCAATAAAATGCCTGGCTTATAGGAAGTTGTCAGTAAATGGGACTTAATTGTGAAAATTGAAACTCACCTTGTTTGACGAGGACAATTACACTCCTAAGAAAATCAAGGGCCACATAATTCTTTAAACCCCTCTGTTGTGCTGTGGTTCATTATCAGTTTATGATTAGTCTTTTATTTATAAGAAAGCAAGCAATTCACAACTACTTTTTGTGTCACTGTCCACCTAGCACTTCTGGTCACCATGAAGGTGACAGAAGGAATATATGACATAATCTCCAGCCTTGAGGCTCTGACTGCTAGAACAGCACTGATAGAACATGAACCAACTCAAGAACAGTTTAGGCATCAAAGTGTACAGTCCCGAGTGGTGTGTTCAATGGGAGTTGAAAGAAGGATGACTCAGCATGGGCTGCCATGGTCAGGGAAAAACAAAATTGTTCGGGTTGGTCAATATTGACTGAGTATCTACCATGAGCCAATACTGAACAGAGCCAAATAAGGTCTAGAGTGGAGAAAGACACATTAACATACCATTCAAATTGGTGCAGTGAGTGGCAAGAATGGGTTTGGGGGAGGAAAGTGCTGCAAGAGCATGGAAGAAGAACAGCTTAAGTTAGCTTTGGAGGAGAAATTTGGTTAGGTAAGTCCTAACCAAATTTTCCCAGCTTTCCATTGGAGTTTCTTGAGGACCAGGACCCATGTTTCTTATTTTGGGGTGCTTTCTTTTGTCTAGACAATTGCCTAAATCCATGACCAATTTAGTTAAAGGTACTGGGTTTTGAGGCACGTGGATCACTATGAATAAAGATATAACAAAGGGGAACAATCATTAGTGGTGTGTGTGTGTGTGTGTACACATATTTGTGGGGGTTTTTTGGTGTGTGTGTGGGGGGGGAGGAGTGATTGCAGGAGAGGAATAGGACATATAAGTGGAAGAAAAATAGAACTTCTAGTATTACATAGAAGATTTAAAGAAGAACTTATTCTAAATTATAAAAGTGGTAGATGATCACTCTAGGATGGTAGCATGGTCCATAACTAGAAGGATATACTAGTAAAAGCCAAGGATTCTAGGGTATGGCCATAGAAAGTGAGCTGACAGGATGGAGGTCAGCTATACGTTTATTCACATTTGAACCCCCTTCTACCCTTCTATTTGCTGTAGAAAAGCTTCACAGGCTGGTGGGATCAACTAGAGTGGGACTGGAACCAATGGTGGTTTAGTGAGTTAGTTTTCTGATCAAGCCCTTCTCTTGGAAATTAGCCAGGAAAGCAGAGATCTGGGCCCAAAGTTCTTCAGGAGAATCAACTGACCAGGCTCTGGGGTTGAGGTAAGAGTAAAGGAACTATGGGAATCAGGACACACAGTATTTCTGGAGTTGGCTGAGAAACGAACTAGAACTATACACAACTTTGAGACTCTCTGCAGACCTCTATATCCCTATCCAGTTCCCAGGAGGTCCTTCCTGTTTCCTTGTCTTGAGTCACCTGTAGCCTTGGCTGATCCCTGCTGGTTTGACTATCTCCCCTGTACACTGGGGCCAAGAAAGAAAAGGTATTGAGGGTCTGAGTCATTCTTAGGTGGGTCATACAAGGCCATATCTCATGAAATTATCTATATTTATTGATGATAATCTCTGAACCATGGTAGACCAGAAGGTCTCCAGTGCTAGAACAAATGTTCCTTTGAGGAGAAGTATGGGTAATCAAGACTTCTTTCCTTAGCAGTAAGAGGCCTAGAGGCATTTACTTGCTGCCATCATGGAGACTGGACATAACCAAACAGTAGTTCTGCTGTGTTAATATTTAAAAGGCACTGGGAAGATCAAATTGTTGAAATAAAACCACTTTATACAGCCTAAGAGTTGTTTGGGTTTTTCCTCCTTCTTTCATTCAACAAACATTTATTAAGCACCTATCATGAGCTAGGCACAGTTTCTATCCTCAAAAGCCCATAGTCAAGTGGACGAGACTAATAGACTGACACGTGCTCCTAGACATAAGCACAGGACATTGAGGGGGCCTGAAGGAGTGGGTTTGGAGATTGGAAAGGGTTTTAAGGAGAAGAGATGAAAGACAATCTGGCATAGGTGACCTAGTTGTATGTAGGGACATGTGAGGACAGAGAGAGCTGATGCAGGATGGGCAGGCAGGTGTCAGGCCATGAAGGGTCTTGCAGAGCAGGCTAACAAGTCAAAAGATTTTATCATAAAGGTTAGACAGAGCATTGCTGAAGGTTATAAGCAAGGAATGGCACAATCAGGATAGTGCTTTCTAGCAATCTTCCAGCAGATGAGCAGAACACCTTCTGAGGTGGGCATAGGGCAGGAAGATACTATTGATCTGTTTGGCAGACAATGAAAATATTATTAGTTATCCTTCAATGCATGGTGAAATTGAGACTCCAGTTACTTTACTTGATCAAATTTTCCCAGCTTTCCATTGGAGTTTCTTGAGGACCAGGACCCATGTTTCTTATTTTGGGGTGCTTTCTTTTGTCTAGACAATTGCCTAAATCCATGACCAATTTAGTTAAAGGTACTGGGTTTTGAGTGCTCTGAATCCAAGGTTTATTTTTCTGGAACCACACACTGGTTCTCTGAGAGAGTTTAATTTTGGGAATGACTAAAGGCTGGGGTAGCATTATATCCCCTTGGAAGTAATCCACAGGGGATACTTCCAAGACCCACAGTGGATGCCTGAAACCATGGATAGTACCGAACCCTATATGTATTATGCTTTTTTTCCTATACATACATAGCTACAATAAAGTTTAACTTATAAATTAGGCACAGGACAAGATTAATAATAAAGTAGAGCAATTATAACAATATACTGTAAAAAAATTATGTTAATGTGGTTTCTCTCTCTCAAAATATTATTGAACTATACTTGCCCTTCTTATGATAAAGTGTTGATGCAGGGTAACTGAAACCACAGAAAGCAAAAACGGATGAGGTTGAGGATGAGGATGAGGGGGGACTACCATATACCAGGGCACTATCGGGCACTTTGTGAATACTGAGCTGAGCAGGCTAGTCTGGGCAGAAGGAGCTCTGAAGCGGTGAAGGAGCAAGCATCCCTTCAGTCTCCAGGAGGTTGTTGGAGTGTGGAGCACTCTGAAAGGAACTGCAGCCATTCAATTACTGGAGAGGGGGACTTTGGGCAATCCCAAGTCAGAAAGAGGTCCCTAAGCTCCTAGGGTGGGGGAGAAAAGAGAGGTAGAGAAGTTTCTAAGAGGTAGGAGAGACTCAGGAAGAAGATGAAGGGGGCTTTGACACTGGTTGCTGTTCTGTCTCTTCTCCACGCTTCCACCTGAATATTAAGTGAGGAGATTTTGACATCTTGTTCTTTGTTGGATCAGTTGACTTTGCCACTAGGCACCTAACAGGTCTTGCCCACTAAGAAAGTAAAAGTGAGGTGAGAATGGAGGAGAGGGGGCTTGGACAGCACAGGAGCTGCTTGGGCTCTGAGGTCTGAGGTCTGGGACCTTTTGGCCTCAGTTTACTCATCTGTAAAATGGAAACTTTGTAAAGTTGTTTTGAGGATTCAATAGATGATGTTTGTAAAGAGTTTAGCACAGTGTCTGACACAAGTTATGCAAATAAAAAAGATTAGCCCCGTTTATTTTTAGAAGCTAGGGAGGTGGGAAGGTCACACTAGTAATTAGCTGTCCTAAAAATACACCTAACTCTCATCAACTAATTTAAACTAATTGGCCACTGGATGGCTCTTGAGAAAACTCCCTTCTAACCATCTCTGCTCCTCACAGGCCTGAGGGCTCTGGGCCCACTGTGACTCGTACAAACACTTGGGACAGTGCACGAGGGAAGACCCTGGTGAAAAGAGAGTGTGTGGGGCCTACATGGGGCTGCTGAGGGAGCCCTAGGGTTGTCACCCATGAAAGCAAGAACAAGCAGCTTAACGGAGTACTTAGAAATTTGTCTGCATAACCATTTTTGAAAAAAAAACACAAAACAATAGTCTAGCTAAAATTGGGAAGGAAAAGAAATATGGTCATTTCTTTAAATACAGCCTACCAAGAGCACTGAACCTAATTCTGACCCAGGAATGTCTGAGGAGTTGAAAAACAAAAGAGGCTGCATTGCTTTTAACCTGTATTTACTTTTCATGAGCATAATATAAAGAAGTAAGTAAAGCATTAGAAAAGCATTAGGAAAACAAGCAAATTTTAATAACTCTTAATAAACCAAAGAACCTTTATTCAAGAGAAAAAAACTATAGCATTTGATTTCACCAGAAACATTTCTGATTAAAATATTTACCATAAGCATTTTCACTAATACATTTCCCCAATTATTATAATAATCTTAGTATTTTCATAGGTATTAAATCAGCAGAGAGACCAGTAGAAAGCATATATAATAAAGTGTGAAATAGTACTTAATATCTAAAATAAAACAGAGCTAAAATTCATGCTCTTCAAAAATAAAAAAAATAAATTTCCAGTTAGGAATCTAGCATAAGCCAATGGACAAAAATTAAGCCAATGAATTATGTACAAAGACATTTATTACACATTTATTACAGTGGCAAGAAATGAAAATAAATTGCATGTCTAACAACACGGGACCTGTTAAATCCACATGATGGTATTTTATGCCATTATTACAAATGATATAGGTGAACATTTTAAAGATATGGGGAAAATGCTCAAGATATACTATTCAATCAAAAGGGATACAAAAGTGCAAATGAAGTTTGATATCAAATATATAGTATTAAGACTAAAAGGAAATGTGCTAAAATGTTAACAATGGTTATCTTTGGGTGTGAAATTATGGTTGATTTTTCTTTTTTCTCTATTATAATATTTTCTAATTTTATAAACGATGTGCATATTGTAATTTTATAATTAGTTTTAAAATACAATAAAATTATCCTGCACAGTTATAGTTGTTTTAGACCTTACAAAAGGAGTTAATTATTTCTGCTCATAACAAATACCACTTAACTCTATCATGGGAAGACTTAAAACTAATTCTGAGTCATGACTTTTATTTTTTTTTAATATATTTTATTGATTTTTTACAGAGAGGAAGGGAGAGAGATAGAGAGTTAGAAACATCGATGAGAGAGAAACATCGATCAGCTGCCTCTTGCACATCTACTGGGGATGTGCTCGCAACCCAGGTACATGCCCCTGACCGGAATCGAACCTGGGACCCTTCTGCTCATAACAAATACCACTTAACTCTATCATGGGAAGACTTAAAACTAATTCTGAGTCATGACTTTTAAACACTTTCCATTCCCACCTCCAGCCCTCCCAGTCCCAAGCCTTTTTAAGTCAGAGTTTCTCATTGGGAAGGCTATTGCCCGTTCCCCCCACCATTGTTTCTCCCTTCCATCCATTGGTGAGTTTCTTCCTCATACCCACCTTAGTCTTTCTTATATTAATGAAGGGAAGACAAACATAATAAATAGTCACGCTGAGCAAGAAGGCATGTGTGCCTTGTTTTGAAAAACAAAACAAAACAACACACACTCTGTACAACCAAATATATGATAAAAAATGTGATATGATAAATTTACCTTTAGAATATGCCCTAATGTGTTCGAAATACAACATGGCTGTTAAAGGTGTGAGTGTTCCCAACTTCTTGGGACCTCTCTATTGTTCTCTCTATGTTCCTTCAGTCTCCAGGTTCTCCCGAGGAACCTTCGACTGACCCTGTGGTATAAAGAGGCCCAGGCAAGGCTGTAGGGAAGCAGCATGTAAGAGGCTGTTCCTTAGGCTAGGATTAGCCTAAGGCCAGCGAGGCACTAGCTTCAGGCACAAAACTTTAAAGGAGAGACAAAACAATCTCATAATCAAAATAAATACTATTTAACTACAATATTTTTTAAAATCAAAATTAATGCCAAAAAAAAATCCATGATAAAGAAAATGTCAAAATTATGAAAAGACTGGTACCATGCCAAACCACATGGGAGCCTGAAGTGAAAGGGAAAAATGTGCACCCCTGTAAATAGGTTCTTATGTAATGTTATCCTGAACATTAACGTTGTTTAAAAGTATTGAAACATTGAAAAATTGGTATATGATCATTCCTGAAGGAATGAAATCACATAAGAATCAGTCCTCAAATTCTGTCATTTCCTCAAAGCCAGACATGATAAAAAGGCCCAAAGCTCTGGGTCAAACATGAACAGATACTGGTCTCGGGTCCTCTTAATTGTGGGTTAAATTTCTGTTCCAGGATAGGCACTGAGGCTTAGGTTCTAGGAGTGGACATCCTACACTTAAACATTCAGTCACAGATACTCACTGAGCAGCCCTGTATGCAACTCATTTTCTAGGCATTGATGCTACACAGGTGCCTCAGATAGACCAGAGCCTGATGTCATCAGATTTGCATTTTACTGAGCCCTTAATTAACTGGTTTTGCTTGCTTATTTGTTTGCTTTTATTTATTTTTATTTTTTAATTTTTTAATCCTCATCCAAGGATATATTTTTTTCCATTGATTTTTAGAGAGTGTGGAAGGGAAAGGGAGAGACAGAGGGAAACACCGATGTGAGAGAGACACATCGATTGGTTGCCTCCAGTATGCCCCAGACCAGGGCCAGGAGCCTGCAACCGAGGTATGTGCCCTTGACAGGAATCCAACCCGGGACTCTTCAGTCTGCAGGTCAATGCTCTATCCATTGAGCCGAACCGGCTAGAGCATTTTGTTTGCTTTTAATGGATGCTTATTTCTCACCAAGCTTTTCTTTTCAAGCTGTTATAAATTGGCTCTCTGCTCAGCTATATAATTTGTTGGGTTACTGAAATGGGCTGTCTTGCTCTAACTCTTGCATTTTACACTAGATCTCTACCCTTCCTGTGATGGTTCATTTTCTATATGTAAGTCTTCTCTTCCATACTGCCTTTAGTTTTCCTGTTTCTGCTTTACTGAGCCCAGTGCTTTGCACATAGTGGATGTTTACCAAATATTTAAGGATCACTTGATTGTTTCATGAATGAACTGCTAGAAGAATTAACAAAGGAAGGAACAAATGAATGAATGTACCTGATCTCTAGAGAGGGGGGAGGAAGTGAGGCAAAATCACCATGTGCCACCTTGCTGTTTTTGTATGTTTGACATACGTTATGGTGTATGTGTTTTTTGTGTATTTTGAGGAGCATTCACAGGTGGGATAGGAACATCAGAATAAGTCCTTTTTTGGCTGTGGTGTTTCAAAAAGAAGACTGGTCTGGAAGATATGTCTTGTGTTAAGTTACTGCTCATTTGAAAGGGTCTTTGTCATCTATAAAATAAGGGTGCTGAATTGTGAAGTCTAAAGTACCTTTCAGTTCTCACACAGGTTGAATTCACTCCTTATACTATAGGTACAAGTTAGCGTGGGTGCCAATAAGCATTGCCTGGAATTCCTTGGAGCTTTTGGTGTCCATAGAAAAGACATGCCCTTTAATTCTACAACATAAACATCAGCTAGAAGAAGAGGGCAATTGTTTCTTCTTGAGAGGATTTCAGGAAATAACTGTGATTCCAGGATGTCCATTATTTTAGTGTTAAAATGAGGAAAATTCAAAGGATCATCTCAGATCCCTTTAAGAAAAAGTAGCCCTGATTTAGTATGTTCTGCTTTTAGAGCTTTTTGTGCTCATGTATGGTGTGTGTGTTGGGGGAGACATTGTTTTAATTTAACCCTTGAGAAAATCGGTAAATCCAATGCCAGCTCCTAAATACTATTAACAGTAACTGATATTTGTAGTGTTTTACAGTTCACTCAGACATTTTCACATTTATATTCCAATTTAATCCTCATGACAGTCCTGTGGTATGGGAATTCCTTATTATAATCCTCTTTCTCTATGTGAGGAAAATGAGCTTGTGGTGCCCATCTTTGAACCCCAAATCTCCAGCTCTTTTCAGACAGAGATTTTAAAAAATCTCTTTCAAGGAAGAAGGGCCCCAAATGGAACAGGCATCCAGCAGAGTCAATGCCATTGTCTCTCAGAGATTAGGGGAAAGCTTCCTGCTTTGGAGGACAGGGTAGAATAAATCAGTGGTTCCCCCAAACCTGGCCTCAACCCAGTGCTGGGGAATCAGGGTCTCCAGGGAAGGACTTAAATTTCAGTTATGAAAAAATTTTAGAATTTCATAACATTTTTGTATTAAAAATCTCTCATGTAAAATTATAATAAATATTTATTCAGTGACTATATGTTCATTTGCTTTCATTTCTCTAGTTGACATAAGAAAAAGTTGCAACACTCTATTTGGTCCCTCTCCCACCCCCATTTTTATTTGTGTGTTTGTGTGTGTGTGTGTATGTGTGTGCATATCTGGTGGCCAATGAATTTCACAGAACTTTTTTGGATGGTGAAATTTGCAAGTCTAGAAAACAGTGATGTACACCCATTACGTTTATTGCATTACTTTCCTACGTAGAAATCTCTGTAATGGTCCTTCATTACTATCAGAATAAGTATAATTCCTAAGTCTAACTTAATTACAAACTGTTTGATCTCAACTGCTCTAGGTTTTCATTTTTAAGCTGTAAAATGAGATTGCTTGATGAAACAGCCTCTGAAATGAGTCTCAGTCTTTAAATTCTATGGATTTATAAGTATCACTGATATGAGTCACATGGCATTCAAAGAGCAATAACCAAAGCAGTCTGAGGGAAGGCTCTTCTGGAGGACAGAGCAAGGCTGGCTGGGGGAACCCACAGCCCTGAGCGCTATAGTTCCAATGAGTGTGGTTTGGGTGTTAACTTGCAGAAGCAAGAGCTCCACCCATTTCCAGCAGGGTAGCTAAATAAGGCACTCTTCCACGAATTCAACCCTCATGCATGTTTATCTAAATACTAGAGGCCTGATGCATGAAGATTCGTGCAAGAATAGGCCTTCCTTCCCCTGGCTGCCGGCACCGGTTTCCCTCCGGCACCCAGGATCTGGGCCTTTGATCTAGCCACTGCCTCCTGCCTTCACTCCGGGGCTAGGAGTTGCCTCCCATTTTCACTCTGGGCCAGCCTCCACCATCTTTGTTACATCAATTTGCATAGTCTCTCCTTATTGGCTGTGGGCGCTGCCATCTTTGTTAGGAAGTGATGGTCAATTGCATATTCCATCTTTATTAGATAGGATCATAATTTAATAGAACATAATGAAGCAATTCATCATTTAATATGATAATTCAATGTTAACTCTACTAGTATATTACATTTAGGTCTTTTAAAATTTTTGTTTTATGGAGTGTTAAGAATCTTTTCACTTTTTTCTTCTTTCCTTCCTCCCTTCCTTCCTACCTGCTTTCCTTCCGTACTTCCTTTCTTCTTTTTTTATTCCATTGGCACCATTAACAAAAACATGAGCATCTCCATGACTTATTTTAACCCAGATCCCATCCCATGCCTGGAAAGAAGTAAGTCAGAACAATGAATGTGTGTTGTGAAAATGGATAATAAAGTAGCGATAGATGACTATTTGTGGTTGTTATGATATTGTCAAGTTAAATTCATGTACAATATGTCCATTCAGAAATCCAGCAAAACACACAAACTAATTTTTTGACCCTTTTTAAAGCTTTGTTTTAAAAAGACACCTTCCTGTCACTGATGCTTGTAAGTGAATAAAATGAAGTTGATGCCTACCAGGGGAAAAAAAGGAAAATACTTCTTTACTTTGTATTAAGAATACGTGACATCTTCGCTGTCAATGACAGTGAAGTGAAATACATACCAAATATGTCTTGACATAACTTGACAGGAATGTATGTCTTCTTTTCTCTCATTTATTTTTGTGATAAGAATATGTGATTTTGCTGCCAAGGAAGCTTGTAATGTTGTAGAGAAATGGAAATGAAATTGTGTTGGGTATGTCCAATTTCCCCTGACAGAGTGCCATCAGCTCTAGTTCGCATGCAGTCTTGGGAAGTTAACAACGGGCCTCAGCTAGCAAGACCCAGGCGTTGACACTTGTCAAAACAACTCTCCTCGATACATCAAACTGTTCCTTTCTCTTTTGTGTTATTCAGATGTGTTCGGGTAACCACAATTTAGAAAGTGGTGACTGTCAGAGAATCATTGCCATCCACATGGGAACGATATCGAGGGGAAATATCTTATCTTCGATTGTTTTTAATCCACAAGTGTTTAAAATCAGTCAAAACCTAGAACAATTAAAACTGTTGTCTTTTGGTTTTTGTGGTGTGTGCTTTTCTCTATAACCTGACAAAAGTAAATGATGCAAATCAGTTCTTTTTTCCTTCTTTTCAAAGAATCACACAGATGGATGTGTGTTGGTGTGAGTTTGGTCTATTCTTGAGTCCATCACTTTTTATAACTGACAGCTTTCTTAGAGAATAACTCAAATAATTTGGGTACCACTGGCCCTTTAGAAAGTGTTCCATTCTTAATTTCTTACTCTATTGTTATGGAGCAATGGGTATTAAGTGAGGCGGGTATTAAAAACAACAAAGTAGTATTTTAAGTGAACCTCCAATTCTGTCTTTTAGGGGCTTTTTAAAGGATACACACATACAATTTCTAGAACCCTAGCAATGATTTCTACAATAAATGGTGTTTGAAGCAAGAATCCCTTACCTAGGGCAGACAGAAAGAGAATCAGCCCAGCAGTGTAATCATTGCTCTCCTGTTTGAAGGAATATTAAGCTCAGATGCCTCCAGAAAGCCCACCAGGCCCAGAGGCACTGGACAATAAAAGGGGAAAATAATAGACGCCAATGCTTTATTAAGTATATTTTTTCTCACTTAGGTGCCCATCCCCTGGTCAGACAATTAGTTGAGGTTCTTTCCAGAGAAAGTGTTACCCACCAAGAAAAACTCTTTTAACCTTTCAAAATAACAAATATCTTTAATGACTTTTATCCCCTTTTCACTGACATCACAGATACAATGTGGCCTGTCTTGAAGTCAAGCCCAAATTGAAATCACTGCTGGCAGGGACAAGAAAAATAGAACATTTGACAATAAGAGTGACAGATGAAGCTTTTGGGGACCTTAAAAGGGAGAATAACTCGAGCTATGGCCTGGGACAGAAATACTGCCCCTTAGTAAAATACCTGCCCAATCTGTAAGTTAATAGGAAGGTACATTTGCACATGATAATGGACTAAACCCAATGCGTGATCAAAGTTGGCATTATTTTCCAGGTACGCGTTTAAAAGGAACGCTGAACACGCTTTCTAGCAAGAACCTTTTGATTACAGACCAACTGTTCATCACCACAGTCCCCGGGGGAAACATTTTTATTTGGTTGTCTGAAAGGATAACATTTCCTAGAAATAGTTCGAAAGACAGGACTTCCTAAATTTGCTCAATCCTGCTACAAATGGTTACTAAGTACTCAATGGGGTAATAAATGTACATATATGTTATATTTATTTTCTGAAAAATAAAGACAACTTCTTACGTTATCCCTTGATTTATTTTCAGGAGGGAGGAACTTGATATTTCATGGGTTGGCTTATAAAGTCTATTAATTACATCCTAATAGAAGTTCATTTCATTTTATTTTTATTGTGCTACATTTCTAAATGATTATTTGCACTAGGGGGAAAAATTCAGTAGGTCTTGTCAAGTTCTAGTGATTTCTGTCACCGATTCCTAATTACCTGTGTTTTCTTTGCTGTTCATCTTAGGTTCCTTGAAAACACAATTTGTTTAAGGCTCATTCACTCATGGTTTGGTAACTGGTAGTGAAGTTATGTTTTACCCCATTGCAGTAAGAATCTCTCCCTGTGATAATCACTGTAGGTCTTTTATATCAGGTATATTTTACTTCCAGAGCTGTCAGAGAAGAATTTAATTCCAGTAATTAATTATTTGAGAGAAATTTCCCAAGGACTCTTCAGCTTCGACTTTGGAAGTACTGCCTTCTATTCAAACAATATGAAACCTTTTAGGTCACATGAATAATTAAGTTTGTGTCATTGCTAAATAAACACATAAGCCTACATTTTCATTGAAGTTTATTGAGTCCATGGTTGAGAAGCAAATATAGCAAATACGTGTTTCCCTCTGTGGCTAATAATGGTGGAAAGTCATAACGTTAATTTGCCTTTGATATAAATTTAAATCAAATAAGGATGGTCAGAGTTGACAAAAGGAAAATCTGGTGACATCCTTGGGTCCATCAGCATCTTAACTTGTTTTTCAAATGTTTTGGGGCTTTGCAAAGCCTGAAACATATTTTACCCTGCCCCTTTCCCTTATTTTATAAACCAATGTAATTTTAAAGAAAAGCTTAATCCATATGTCTCTGATTAATTGCTATTAAACTCATCAAAATGGTATTTTGTAAGAGTGACTTGGTGTCCACAAAGTCTTTGAATCTCTCTGTAACAGTCCTTCTTAATGCCATTTCTCTTTGAAGCAGGAAGTTGTGTTTTGCCAATAGTAAAGAAATTCAAATCCCCAAAGGGTTGAGATCAGTTTAAAACTTCAAGCCTGAATGGGCTACTTTTCTTCTGACTTTGAAATACCTAATTTTCTTCCCACAAGAAATGCTCTATTTACTGTTTTGCTAAAATATATGTTTAAAACTATCTTCATATTCTTTGATAAATAAAAGTGTATGAACTAGAAAGCACAGCCTAATGTCTAATTTACTCTTAAGCAACATCATCTGATTACCCATTTGTTGTGTTTTTAATCCTCACCTGAGGATATTTTTCCATTGATTTTTAGAGAGAGTGGAAGGGAGAGACAGAGAAAGAGAAACATCAATGTGATAGAGACACATCAATTGGTTGCCTTCGCACTCACCCCGACCAAGGCCAGGGGTTGGGTCTGCAACTGAGGTACATGCCCTTGCCTGGAATCACACCTGGGACCCTTCAGTCTGCAAACCTATGCTCTTTCCACTGAGCCAAACCGTCTAGGGCTGGTTATCCATTTGGATTCTTCTTTAAGTCCTCTCTTTCCTGACCCACAGACCTTTGTGATTTAGGTTTACCCATATATTTATCTGAAAAGGTGATTCTGAAGATCTCACAAGTTGGAAATAAGTGCTGAGCAACCACTGGCTTTTCTTTCCCTGTTGTCCAACAAAGACAAATATTTTGATGTTCTAAGCTACAATTTCATGCTATATTTTGTGCTCTTATTTATGTTGACAACCAAAAATTCAATGCAGAAAATTTCTAGTAATGTGCTCTATGTGACAAGTTGAACCATAATTCACAGGTGTAGATGTTTGCTAGTTCTTTCATGTAGTTTATTTCTATTCGTATATTTAAAGGAAGACCTGTCTAATTTCACTTTGTTTTTTTATACAATGGGTAAGAAATAGGAGAGAGAGTGAGAAAGAAAACAAAATAGGTACTAGTTAAGCATCCAGACCACTATGGTCCTTTGTCCTTGCTGCCTCCTGGCCATGAAGTGGGAGTGCCCTCTAGTGAAACTTTAAAATCATTGGAGGGTATAACGTGGTTAAGATTTCCTCCTAAACTCTTGTTTCAGAAGATTGTGGCCATTAAAAATTTGCATAGTTTTGAATGAGACTTAGAGAAAAACACAAAATACTATGAAGTAATACTACTTCTTAGTAAATGAACATATTACTGGAAATACCCCAAAGTTTATACCTCTATATCTTTTTTTTTGGTGCCTATGTATCTCTATCCATCCACCCATCCCAAGGACACATAAGTAGCATATAACTAGAATAAAAACTTATGTAAAAACATAATTATATGCCCCTCAAGAAGATGGATAGTAAGCAAATCACTTTGAAATGTGAAAGTAAAGTATTCGTAGCAGTACACACAAGTAAACAAGAAGTGAAAAACACATTTTGTCATCTGTATTATTCCAAAGCTCTTTGCAGAATGCAGCATACATTTATGATAAAATCCAATGTGTTTTGGAAAAAGGTACAAGACTGGAAGTCTATATTCTTGTGACGGACTTCACATACTAGCTGTGCCAGCTTGGGTAAAACACTTAACCTCTCTGAGCCTCAGGGTCATCATCTGCAAAGGGGGCTTAAGAACACCTGTCCTCCCATCTCATAGGGTAGCACAGGAGGAGCTAAAGTGTTGGAAAGGGCTCCGGAGGTAAAGTACTATATTGTAAGGGTATACTTTTCTGATTTTTCTGTCTTCCTACAGGGGAGATTTCAATCAACATCACCTTCCAGGATGAAAAGGGAGAGGAGAGAAAGAGGACCCTCCTAAAATCCCATGGAGTCAGGAATAATCACTCCAGAGGGTCACAGAGAAAGAAGCAAGTGGCATGGCACGAAGGAAGGACAGCGTTAGACTTGACTACCGTGAACCCACCGGCTCTCCTGGGCCAGGCTGAGCCCGATGGGCAGCCTGTGTTGGAGCAGCAGCTGGTGGAACATCAGGAAACATGTCTTCATGGTTCTGCAGCAGGAAGTCAGTCTAATCTCCACCTTGCACAGAAAGGAGCCCAATAGCACGGACGCTCTCTGCTTCTGTGTTTTCGGTCTCTGTGTTGATTACCATCTACACAGTTTTTGTGGCCTTTCTAAAATATTTTGGATCTGTTTATGCCAACAGTAATAGACTCTTCACTTGAGTAAACAATCTGGTTCCTCCTTTGAGTTGTAGTTAGTTTAATTTTAGGTTTGTACTTTACAATTTTTTTACTCTTCTTTCTATAAAGCTTGTTTTTAGCAGGATGTGGTTTCTCACTCATTCTGTTTGCTTTAGAAAGAGCTATTTTTTTTTTAATTTTCAAAATCAACTTATATAGGTACTCAACACCCATATATATCAAATTCTAGATATCTCTCAATATTTCTTCTTTTTAACAACACAAGTATCTTCTATGTTCTTACTGCCTGGATTTTCCCATTTATCTTCTGGATGTATGTCTTCTTTCTTTTGTCCAGAGTGAGAAACTGTTTCTAGTTTCTTTACTCAGAGGTCCTTCACATTGTCAGATATGCACAATCAATCTTGTACTTAAACCTTTGTGAGGAAACACAACAGATGGATAATGGGATCATGGTTGCCATTTGGGCTCCGGTGGATTCAGGAGCTGCCTCTGCAGCCATGACTCTGGGGGTAAAGGAGGAAAACCATAAAGTTAATCTCTAAGGTTATCTGATGGGTTCCACGCCTGCGGTTTGGTCTTCCCTTCCATCTGACCTAAGCAGTTGGCATGAGGGTGGAGGGGTGTTACTTCTTCCTTAGAATAAAATTAAACAAGACACTTGGCAGGTCTTCAACTGTTCAGGGATTTATCCAAATTAAGTGACCAGTTTCAGTTAAATGACTGGGGTTTCCACATCACCAAACAGCTCTTCGCTAAACCTAGAGCTCACTTTGCCTAGGCTACATGCTCACGCATTAGTGGAACACCATGACTCCTCATTGAAACTTTGGGTTCCTTCTGTTTTAGAACCTTCCCTGACCTTTGCTGAACACCACAAAGAAACCAAATGCTAACCTCAGTTTGTCTCAAATTTTCCCCTATTAATGCTTGGTCCAAGTCTACGTTTCCAGCCAGTCTTTCATTTAAAAACACAATCTCATTCAAAACCTGCATGGTAACTTTATCACTGGGGTAACTGTTACCTCTGATGCAGGGCTGACCTGGGTCCTTGTAGCACTTGACATCATCTTTTGGACGGGTTACAGAGCCTTTTGAGGGAGTTGTTAGAAGCAGGCTCACCCTGCAATGCACGAGAAAATTAGTGCATTTATCTGTCAGCATTAGACTAGATTTTCAATCCAGTTCACTAGCCACAGGGTCTGGTTTTCTCTGCTTCTGGGAGATGAAACCGATATGCTGGTAGGTAGTAAAGGTGTCAGTTATAAATTGGACTGTTGGAGCACGCACACACGAAAAATAGGCGAGAAGACTTTAAGGCCATAAATTTAGTTCAAGGCAAAGAATTTCCCTAAAAATAGTCCAGCTTGTTAAAACACTGTAGGAGGAATATGTGTCAGGTAACTGTTGGTGTTATCAGAACCAGTTCACAGAGTCTTTTATGGGAACAAGTGTTTGCAATTCTTTAATGTGCTATTTGTTTTAACTGTTTGAGAGGGAAAAAGGTCTTGCTGACTCTGGTAATAAGTAAGTAAGTAAGTAAATAAATAAATAAATAAATACTTTATTGGTTCCCTCATCATTGTCTCATACAAGTGTGAGGTTGCAGCAAATCTGAGTTGCAAAGAGAAGGGACAAGCTTGGCAGACACCATCAAGCATTTCCTTATGTTCTACTTACTGTTTACTTTCCATTGAACTAAATGGGGCTCCAATCCTGACTCAAAAGTATGTTGCCTTTTTTCAACTCAGTGAGTGATCCTGTCCTAAATTTGTTCAATCCTACAATAAAATAATCCAGGTGGGAACCTGAAATGTTAATGACCCATTACTAAAACATAACACAAACTAGAAGTTACAGTAAAAATGTTCAGAGCGTACCAGGATTCCCATACTTTCTACCAAATGTGCCCACTCAGTTCAATCAATATTGAGTGTCTGTTGACCTGAAACGCTGTGCTGAGCTGTGTGGGTTTACAGATCCAACACCTTGACTCAGAGAGCTTATAATTAAGATTGAGAGATAATATCCAATAACCCACCATAAAGTAAATCAAATTTGAATAAGAATTAAGTGGAGCAAGCATCGGTATTATATCATAGGGAAAGAATCCACAATATATCATCTAGATAATCGTTTAATTGACTTATTATTTAAACCTTCATATATGTCATCTACTATGTGTCAGAATCCCTATCTTCATGGAGCTATATTCTCTCTAGGGTAACAGAAATAAATAACAATAATTTATCTTTATTATCCAACCTATTCTCTTATCACTATATTATAGTCTTCTCAGAGGATGGTCTCATTTTATTTATCTTTGTACCTTGTATCCCTAGAAAAGCCCAGCCTGGAACAGAGCAGGTGCTCAATACATGTATTTTAAAGGAAATAATGAATATTAAAATGTGACAAAATGTGTAATAGATTTTCTAAAAGGCTTTATATTTCTTGGGTGATGAAGAAAGAGTACTAAAAATGGACATGAGAAAAAATGACTTCTAAGTTTTCAGCTGGTTACATGGTCGATAGGGATGCCATAACAGAGATGGAGAACACAGAAGAAGACTAATCTGGGGAAAGGGAAAGGTGATGATGCTAAACTGGATATGGGACAATTTGCATTGGAGGCACCAGCTGCAGGACATTCAGAGTCCCCAACAAAGAGTTGGTTAGGGACCAAAAGAGAACTTGGAGCTAAATCGTCAGTATATTGAGAACATGTAGATTATCAAGAGTATTAAGGACTGAATTCAATTTAATAGGAATTTACTGAGCACCTACTATATTTGAATTCCAGTGGGGATTTCACATTTGATTGAGAAAATAACTCTTAGACTAAAAATACTTAAAATCTAGTAGAAGGCACAGATCTAATAATATCTCAGTATGTTGGAGACTAGAATGAGTGGCTAAATGGAGAAAAAAGGACCAACATAGAGCAGTGACATAGCAAAGTATGGGGGGTCTGTATGCAGACTGTCTGGGTTTGAATCCTGGACCTGTCACTTATGATCTGTGTGGCCTTGGGTAAATTACTTAATTTTTTTTAGATTATCCGTTAAATGCAAAATAATAGTATTGCCTATTAGGATTCTTACAGGGATTAAATAAAATAACATGTAAAAAGGAGTTATTTAGTAGAGATTAAGTGCTCAACTATTAGTGATTGTGGGAAGCAACATTATTAGTTGGTGAATAAGTTTTCAGTCTTTTAGTGTCACATTCTTTGGCTGAGATTAAGACTTGCTTTCCATGTTATTCAGAGAGATAAAGGAATAGCACCATCATAACTAGAGAAATAAGAAATACCAGACATGTCAGAGAACGTTATATTAGCCTTATTTTTCTAAATTGTTTCTGATTTCTGATGCAACATTTAGAAAACAAAAACATCCAATGCAATTCCAAAGCTGGATGGAGGCACTGGATTCCCAAACCATTAGCAGTTGGATATACAAAGCACTTTCATAACTGCAAGATTGTTGCTTCAAAACAAACAGCCCCAATAACCCCACAAAGTAGTACAAACATTAAAACCTATAATTTTAACTGGATGACAGGCGTGCATGTTACCCCATAACCTTTGTGTTTTTGTCACTTTCTGCCTTGAATTTTGGTTGTTTATCTGTGCTGAACCTCATCCCCCTATCATGTGTAAATTCAATATTTAGTAAACAAACCAAATTAAAACAGTGGAGTCAATAGCAAAATTTCCTTGGAGACTATTTCTCCTGCTTGGGGATCAGGTGGGAAGCACTGAAAGGTCTTTGGCACAGAGGACAAGGACTGGAATGCTGGCAGTGCATGATGAACTTGGCCAAAGTCTCCTCATTTCAAGTGGAGCACTGTTGTAGGAAAGGCATAATACACACATTTGTTAGCAAGTACATTTCCCCTTGTTACAGAGAGCTTTAAAAACAAGATCAAGGTCTAAGGAAAGACCATCTAGTTCTGATGTGCATTCCCGGGAACCTAGTTCTACTCCAATTGATGCTTAAACAACTCCACCTCTCCTTAGGAGCCACCAGGCCCCCATGGACACCTCCCTGCAGTGAATGAGCTGGCAGGCAAGCTAATGGGACTCTTCTGCCTGGTAAGTCAGCCAACTGGTTCTGAGTGTAGATACAGTTAAGACACAGAATTCAAAGCAAAAGTGTGAGATAGAGACCTTCATTGAGGGACAGGAGACATTGTTTCCTAAGGGGGAGATAAAACTCTTCAGCGGCAGATAAGGAAAAAGGGGTCATGGCATTCGGGACCATTGAGGAGCCCTCAAACTCTAGATTATAGGGATTTTTGAGGAGACTGTTTTTTGCTTATTTTAATTAAAGTTTTCATGCAAATGGCTTTCTAAACCAGGAGTTAAGTGAGGTGAACAATCCTTATGAAAGAAATTTTTCTGACTTTTTTCCTTTGGGGATCAGTCTATGGTACCCTTTTTCCTCTCACATTAACTGATTGACCGAGGCCAGAGAATTTTTTTTTTTTTTAATATTTTTTTATTTTTCGCTTAAAGTATTACAAAGGGTATTACATAAGTGTCCTTTTTTTTGAGGAGACTGTTTTTTGCTTATTTTAATTAAAGTTTTCATGCAAATGGCTTTCTAAACCAGGAGTTAAGTGAGGTGAACAATCCTTATGAAAGAAATTTTTCTGACTTTTTTCCTTTGGGGATCAGTCTATGGTACCCTTTTTCCTGTTTGGCAATCAGTTTGAGAGGCCAGAGAATTTATTTGTTGGTAAATTAATCTACAAACTGAACTTCTTACCACATGTTTGACCAGATAGAACAAAATAAAGTGAGTTTTTCACATCTCATTTCACTAGGTATTAATCCTATCTATAATAATAAAAGCATAATATGCAAAGCGACCCAATGGCCAAACAGCGGAACAACTGACCGGTCCAGACGACCACGCTATGACACCCACTGGCTCCAGGCCAGCCCAGGTGTGTGCAATGCAATTGGTTGGGCCCGGCCATTGCCCCGTGATCACCCCACAGAGTGAGACCCAGGCCACCAGCTGGCTGGGTGATCAATGGGGAGGGGGGTCTCCACGATTGGCCCAAAAAGGGAGGCCCAGGCCACCGACCTGCCGTCTGCGGCGGGTGGGCGGGGCCTCCGGGGAGCGGGGTGCGATCCCTCATGAAGCCCCTTCTGGTATCCTGGGCCTATCTCTTTGGGGCCAGGGGTGGTGCTGTGGTGGGTGAGCGGGGCCTCCCTCTGTCCACAGAGGCTCACCAAGAGGGACACAATGGTCAAGCTCCTCTGTTTAACATAATTACCTCTTCTGTGAAGCCTTTCAGGATATTTTAGAAAATTTGCCTTTGCCCATAGAGTTCCAATTGTGTACCTATCCTGTTATCTCACTTGATTTACCCAATTTCATTTACTCACCATCTAGTATGTGTCAACTCTATGACAAGTGCTTGAGCTACAAGGCAAGGTAAGAGTTCAAACCAGTCCTCAAGAGCCTGGAAAAATAAGCAGTCTCCACACCATTTTCTGCTTTTCCTCCCAGTTCCAAAAGTCATTCAGACTCAAACTTGGCATGAAAAATAAAATCCTTAACAGAGATCCAGAGGGTCTCACTTATATAGTATAACTGGTTTATTGTTGATCCATTTGGCTTAATGATATTCTGTTTGTTTGTATACGTATCAACTTTTGTGGGATTACCTTAGATTATTAATTTAGGAGATGAGTTCTAGGAGATTTTTGATGTCTATTTGGACAGTTTTTTTAGGCTGCCTCTACAGGCAATTTGTTTCTTAATAAATAATTCATGATGATGATAAAAATGCAGATGAGATGCTGCTCCTTGGGAAGGCTGTGGTACAATATTCTTGCGTATATCTTTTTGGTAGAATTTGAGATCACTTAAGAGTGAAATTACCCTTAAGGGAACAAGTTGCTACTGCAGAATGAGAATTGTGTTTCTCCAAATCATTTCCAATTAAACATTGACAGGTCCAAGATCATTGGTTTTACAGGGCATCAGAATGATGCTGTTTGGCTTCTTCTGATAGTGAATTACATCAGCTTTCCCAGATTTTTTTCTTCTTATTTCCTTTGCCCAGAAGAATCTTACTTTTTTCCTTTCCATTTTATGTTTCTTGCAAATATAAAACATACTGGATTTAGAGAAAGAAAAATTGGGATTAAGTCTCAGTCACATCACATACGAGGTATATACATTTAGGAAGATATTTACTGTTCTGTGACTCAGATCCCTAACCTGTGAAATGAGGAGAGTGTATCATTGCTGCCTATCTCCCATGGTTGCTGGGAACCATAGAATGTAATACATGTACAATGTCTTCTTCTTCTTCTTCTTCTTCTTCTTCTTCTTCTTCTTCTTCTTCTTCTTCATCTCTCTCTTATTCTCTTTGGAGCTAATCTTCAAAGATTATTTTTTAAGGAAGACATTATGTAAAGATGCAGACAATACAGTAGTCCCCCCTTATCCAGGGGGATATGTCCCAAGACCCCCAGTGGATGCCTGAAACTTCAGATATACTGAACCCTATATACACTATGTTTTTTTCTTAGATGTAAGTACCTTTTCACTTAAAGGAAGCACTTTAAGGCTTCTCTCTAGCATATTTGAATTGCTAACATCACTACTCTTACACTTTGAGGCCATTATTGAGTAAAATAATTACTTGAACACCACACTGCTAATGGGCAGGGAACATTATAGCATGAATATACTAGATAAAGGGATGATTCATGCCCCAGCGATGATTCACACACCAGGTAGGATGGAACAGATTTCATCACACTACTCAGAATGGCACACAGTTGTTTATTTACGGAAGTTTCCATTTAATATTTTTGACCATGGGTTACTGAAACTGAGAAAAGTGAAACCACAGGTAACGGCGGGTAGGGGAGCTACTCTGCACAGAATGAAGAGTAGCATACTCAAAGGCCCCTTTCAATGTTTCTGCTTCTACATATAAAATACCCACAGCATTACTTGGAGTTGCTGAATGGTAATTGATCATTGTAGTCACTTTTTGAGGAAGACATAGTACCCAGTTCTTTGCATGAATGATCTCATTCAAGTTTTACCACAGTGCTGACATCACAGCATTATTATTCTTTATATTTCACAGAGGTGAAAATCATGACTTGGAGAGGTTGGTGGCTTTGTTTATGGAAACACAGTGGATGAGTGCCTGGCAGTCTGACTCTGGAGTCCATCACCTTAAACATTTGTAGGTGGTGAAGAGGCCATAAGGCAAAGTTCTATCCTGGATCTGAAGTGGAGTTTCAGCTCTTGGTTAAATGTACAGCATCAAGATCCTAAGGGAAGAGTTGGAATTCACATATTTAGATCTCATTTGATTGTCAGCACCTAAGAGCAATGGAAAGGGCCGGAAGCCAGGGGGTGCTCAGGCCAGCATGAACATCAGAGAGGACGTGTGACAGTGGCCAAGGACAGGAAGAACTTGTCAGCTAAGTCCTGGTGTCAGACCCGCCAATCATGTTCCAACATTCCGAAGAGAAAAATCCAATAAGCAGCTAGTCATGGCACATAACCGGGCAAGAGCAAATCAAGTCACTCTGAAATAAACTTTAATTAAAGAAAAAAATATATATATATCAGCCCATGACCTTTAGCAATAATCTTTGCTACCCTCAAAAGTCCAATATGTGGCATGTGATATGAAAGGGGTGATCACTCTTTTGAGCCATCTGTTGGAGTGAGATAATTCATATCCCTTCACTGGGCCCTCTCCATGCATTGGCACTTGACCAGTTTGTGTCTTCTCAGGTGGGGAGCTTAAGGGTTTCCCCAGTCATCGAGAAAGGGTTCCTCCTTTCTCTCACTCAGGTACTGAACACAACAAAATTCACCTCTAAATATGAGCATATTTATCTCCTGAGAGCAACATCCAGAGGATCCTTGGCTTTCTTAGAACCAATATAGCTTCAGATAAAAGCACACTAAATCCAGCCAGGTACTCTCTTTCCTAAAGACGCCTCTGAGCCAGCTCACTTCTGCATGGGATTAAGACTCAGCGCTGAGTTCAGGCTGGCACTAATGAGCCCGCAAACATCCTCAGAGCAGAACGGAGGAAGACACAGGTGAAACAAATCAAACAGAACAATCAGGGGTGAATTTTCCATGTGGCCCAGTGTGGAGATTTCCTGGCGGGATTTCCATTAACATGAATGGGAGTTGTACCACTAAATCCCTACACACTGTGCAGAAAATGTGCCTCTAAGTGCTCGGCAGCATTATGCCTGATGGGACAAAAACACAAACTACCCAAACCAGGGGAAGTGCTCCTGGGGCCAAGATACCAAGATTCACGGCAGAAGGTGTCTCAAGTCCTAACTATCCTGGGTGAGACAAAATGGACCCCCATGCGGCTTGACACAGTGCACTGGAAATAGAAGGGCTCTCCACAACCTGCCAGGCGATGCTTCTCGCTCTCCTCCACACAGACTTTGATTGTGAGTTGATCTGGTGTTCCACACAAATGGCCTGTGTTTGCTAAAATGATTTCCCTCCTGCTCTGATTACCTGAAATTTCAGTAAACCTTAGCATTGCATCAGGCCCACTGGAACCAGAAACATAGGGGATGATAGTGCCTGATGTGGTTTTATGGCCTCTGCAAAGTAAATGTTGCAAAGGGCTCTTACCCTAAGATCAAAGAAAATAGTCAAGAAATCACTCAGCCTGCTTGCTTTCACAGAGCAATTTCCTTTCCATATCGTCTACAGGGTGGCTCTGAAACACAAGTCTGATCATGTCGCTTTCCTTCTCAAAAATCTTCACTGTTCCCTTCTTCCTCTAAAATAAGGTTTGTGGCTCTCCACAAATTATCTTTCTCTCTCATCTGCTACTCTCCATGTATTATATTTTTCAAGTGTTTTTTTTTAATTTATTTGCCATTCCTCTAAATGAAGTCACCTTTCATTGACCTTACTCACACACCCAGAATAGCTCCCTCTCAGTGATCCCTCTCCTCTATCTACTTATCCTTCAAAGTCAAGGTTGTATATGTCATCTTCTCTATTAAACATTTCTCATAGTGACTTAACCAGTTACTCTGCCATGCTATCTTTGAATCTGCATTGTAGAATTCATTGAATTCTGCTCTTAGGTACTTACATTTCTACTACATTTTGTTCTTTATCTTTCTGTTTCCTCAACTACATTGTAAGTGCCACCAACAAGTTCTTCAAACCTTTGTGTTTCCCAACACACTTTGTTCATACTGGATATTAATAAATATCTGTTAGAGGAGTAAAAGTTAGGAGGAGGTCCCACTCTTGCTTCCTGCCTCAATACCATTTTTTTCATCCTCTGTAGGCCATGATGATGAAGATAGCAAGCAATTACCAACACTCCTCTCATTGTTCTTCCATATGAGCATCTACGGGATACCTCACATGTGTCAGGGCCCAGCAATGGCAACGCAGGTGTGGGTAGGACACACTCCTTGCCCAGGAGCAGCTCACGGTCTAGATGGCAATGGAGCCATGGCTAAGTGTTAAGGAGCATCACTGTGTGTGATAAAAATTGTTATAATCGTGTCCATCTGCATAGAAAGGCTGTGATGAGGGGCATGTGACATCTGGGTGGTTCTCTGCTAAATGGGCAAGTGCCTAAGCAGCTGAGTTGCAGCATCAGGCAGCAGCATGCTCACCTAGAAGTTAACTTGTCAGGACCCAGATGCGATTATGAGTGAGGCAGGGTGCCTTCCATATGTGGCCACCTCTCCTCTCCTTCTCCATCCAGTTCCCTTACCTCTCCCTCCCCCCTCTCTTCCTCACACTAGTTTGCTCCAGTTTGCAAGGTGATTAGTCTGTTAATCTTTGATAAACTTATCAAGTAAAGATGTAACTGGCTTAAGTTTCCCCCTGGAAAAGGTTAAAAGATGAAGCATGATTTCACAAAAAGGGTAACAGGCTTTGGAATCTGGCAACCCTCAATTTCCAGCTTTAGCATTTCTTATCTACATGACCTGGAACCAATGATTTTAATTCTCTGAGCTTCATTTTCCTCCTTGGGCAATTCCTTGAACTCTAAAAGCCCTCAGTTGCTTCTTTTGTAAAATTCAGATATTAATACCTACCTGGTAGGGCTATTTTAAGGATTAGAAATGCTGTATAAAAGTGCTTAGGCAACACATAGTAGACACTCAAAGCATGGTGGTTATTAATAGTTGCAGAGATATAATAACTTGTTCAAACACTTGTCTGGCTAGTGGTGGAAATGCAAGGCATGCTAACAGGCAAATAGTGGAAAGTTTGAGGCCTGAAAGCCACGAGTTCTCAGAGTGTCCTGCCAGCACCTGTGAGGTGGCCATCCATCCAACCCACAGGTCATGGGATAAATGGGGTGTTGTGAGTTCCCAGCTCTGCCAATGGTATTAGCATGGGAATCTGGGTAAGTTGCTAATCTTCTTGCCTCAATTTCCTCCTGCTTAATATGTATCCTGAGATCGCCTCCCCTGACAGGGTGGTTTTGACTAATGTACAATTGAGCTTGGAGCTCCTTGGTTATAGGGGAGCTATAAAAGCCAGAGGTATTACTATTCATTTCAAGGCTCCTGTATCTGCCGTGAGACTCAAAGAAGTGGAGTTCCTTCCCCCACCCTCCTTGTAATATTTAGTTTCTTTGAGTTGCTTCATCAGAAGAAATACCGAGTTCTCCATTTCCTTGGCTCACTTTCCCACTGACGAGGGTGATGTTAACATCGAATCCTGAATCGCGGCTAAATCAATATTATAGCAGCTGCGAGAGAAGGGCACTAGCCCTAGAACACAAACACACTTTCTTTTCCAAGAAAGACTGTAGTTCCCCTAGTGTTAACTTCCCGTTGTTCCCCTCGATGCCTCCCCCACCGCCCTCCCCTCCTGCCACCAGCACGACCCAGATCACATTAGAGTCCCAGAGCACAGGGAACAGTTCTCGTCTATCCGTCACCAAGGAGGCAGACGGGACAGGGGGAACAACAAGTCATTTGTACCCGATGAGGAGGACACTCCTGGGAAACAAACAGATGAGCCACCCCATGAATCTGAGCCATTCTCTGAGGTAAACAGAACTGCATGAGAAACCACCAATTATCTCCAGCATCGCCCTCACCTCTCTCACTGCCCTTCTGGCAGTCGGGTGGGGGACATGAAACTGTAGCTTGGACCAATATCTGATTCTGAGAAAGTTAACCCTCGCAAAGGTGATTTTCTTTTCCCTCATTCTCTTGGAGTTGAATAACCATCCATTTCTATTACCTTTTTGTCAATTAGATTTTTATTGGAGGGGCATATTTTCATAGGAAAGTGACCAAAATAACTTTCAAAGTGTTCAGACTGGGGGTGCCAACTTTTATTTAACCAAATTAGTGCACAGTAAAGTGCAAGTGGAATATGTAGTTCAAAACACTTTTAGAATCTTTTCTTAAAAGCAAAGCAAAACAAAACAAAACAAAGTAAAAAAAGACACACAAAAACCAAAAAAATCAACACCACCCAGCTACTTCTGAGACAGTTGGAATATTGATTCAATTCTCCAACAGCGTTCTAGGACACCCAGTGGGGAATCGGAGGAATCTGTTACCACAAACCACTGTAGTTTTTGTGTGAACACTATTATTATCTCCTAATTTCACCAATTGTAACGGTGACTATTAGGAAATGCTAATGATGGCTAAAAAATTGGGTCTGCAGGTCAGGCAGCCTGCCCTCGTGTTTAGAAAACATACACTGGACAATGTCATTGTATAGAAAAATGATGTCTGTGATAGCAATAAAACAAAAAGTTAGAAGGTAAGTGAAACAGTAGCTGAGGATTCAGGAGCAGGCTTTTAAGAAAGGCAAGCTTAACTTGCCAAAGTGGGATAAAGCCCTATTTCTAGTTTTAAAATAGGTATTCTTTTTAAAAATATGAAATCCATGCTTAAACTTTGTAGAATTTGAGCAACCATATTATAACTCAAGGGGCTATTTTTATCCTGTATTTCATTAGTGCTCACCTAAAACATGCTATTGGAAAATCTTCTGTGATAAAGTTCCTTTTATTCAATGTGAACCTACATTACTGTCCTAAAAATCACTGATGTACCCCAAGAGCATAACATAGAGCTAGTCCTTATGCCCAGTATCCTAAGCCAAACAGATGACCTGTTCCTTTCTGGGAGGTGCTGTCTCAGGTCTTCCCTGTCCCATAGTGAAAGAAAGGTTAGGAAATTAATGAGTCGAATTAATACTTAACAACAGAAAAAAAACAAGAAAGGAGACATCTTATGGAACAACTTCTTATGGAACAAGATGAGCTGCTCTTATGTTCATTTTGGAAAAGTCATTAATAATTACATGGTACCTCTGATCCCCTATCAGATATTAACACCAACAAGAAAAAAAGGAGGAAGAATAAACTAACAGTTATTAGGCATCTCATGTATGTGAGGCCCTGGGCTTTGCATGTACCATTTCACTTAATTTGCACAACATTTAAATGAGGCATTCTTTTAGACAAGGAAACTGAGGCACAGAAAGGTTAGGTAATTTGTCTTCCATATGTTTAAAACTTTTGGAAAACTCTGAAAGCTAGAAACACTAACTAGAAGGCATCATTTAGGATTTTTGCATTCCCTGATGATCCTTACAACCAATGATTTGAAAGGTCATCCTGTGGTTTTTCAGGGAATGGAATGTAAGTTCTTCTACAAACTCTCAAAATGCGGAGTGTTGGCAGATCTAAAGAGGGTTGACCAGTTTGGAACATTTTCAAGGTACGCAGAGCAGGGTTCCATGGGGGAGTGAATCACACTCAGTAGTACCTGCTCATTCGTGTTCTTAGATGAATCCTATGTCAAGAACAGAAAGATTCGGGAGAATGAATGCAGCAACCACTCTTTTTAAAAAAATATATATTTTATTGATTTTTACAGAGAGGAAAGGAGAAGGATAGAGAGTTAGAAACATCGATGAGAGAGAAACATTAATCAGCTGCCTCCTACACACCCCACACTGGGGATGTGCCCACAACCCAGGTACATGCCCTTGACTGGAGTCGAACCCGGGACCTTTCAGTCCGCAGGCCGACGCTCTATCCACTGAGCCAAACCAGTCAGGGCAGCAACCACTCTTAATAAAGTCCCGCCCATAGAGACACTGCAGAAGAGAGCGAGGAGGGCAAAATCACACGGAAGGAAGTGTAACTGTCAGAGGACAAGTAAGAACTGAAGCCAGAGGGAAGTACCTCAGACCTGGAGTCAGGAAAATGGGGGTTAAGCCCATTTAGTTGCTGTGTGATCTCAGGCAAATCACTCCACTCTCCTGAGCCTCAGTTTTCTCATTTATGAAAAAGGGAATTGGGTCCTGAAAGGTTATTGCCAAGGTCCCCTCCACTTTTTTTAAAAAATTAATTTTGATTGACTTCAGAGCGGAAGGGAGAGGAAGAGAGATATGGAAGCATCAATGATGAGAATCATGGATCAGCTGCCTCCTGCACACCCCCTACTGGGGATTGAGTTCGCAACTGAGCCCTGACCAAAAATTGAACCATGACCTCCTGGTTCATAGGGTGATGTTCAACCACTAAACAACAATGTCTGGGCCCCTCCACTTTCAGAATTCCTCCTGAGAAGGAAAAGCCAAGTCCTGCCTCAGCTCTTTAGGACACAATGTTTTAGGGCAGAAGTTCTCAAACTTAAGTGTACACCAGAGTCACCTGCAGAGCCCTACCCTTTGAGTTTCTGAAACAATAGATTGGGGTGGGACCCCTGAATTTACATTTCTAAGTTCTCAGGTGATACTGGTGCTACTAGTCCAGGGACCACACTTTGAGGATCATTGGTTTAAAACTTCAAGGCTTTTCAGTGGACTGTGGATGAATATAAACACCTCTGCAGGTCAATTCACTTTTGGTTAACATAGAAGTGTTCCAAAACATATCAGACTAAATGACAAAGCTGGGGGAGACTCCTTTGATTGGGAAGAAACCTGTTCCTTTACCCTAGAAAGGTATCCTGTATAAGGTGGTGGCTATCTCTTTTTGGTTCATATCTTTTTGGACGTATCCCACCAGATATTTTTGAGACTGATAAACATGGACATTATCACATTTGTGCAGAGGTGGCATGGGCATGTTCAGGCAATTGACCTGATTGGGCTTCTGAGTTTGGGAAGACATAAGCCAAATATTTCCTTTTCTAGGTTCTGGTCCACACCAAAACCTATCAGAGCCACATTCCTGAAGTGGAGTCAGACTGCCTAATTCAGGGGTCCTCAAACTTTTTAAACAGGGAGCCAGTTCACTGTCCCTCAGACCGTTGGATGGCTGGACTATAGTTTTAAAAACAACTATGAACAAATTCCTATGCACACTGCACATATCTTATTTTGAAGTAAAAAAACAAAACAGGAACAAATACAATATTTGTATTTGCATGTGGCCCGCGGGCCGTAGTTTGAGGACCCCTGGCCTAATTTCTCTTCCTTAATACTTAGCAGCTGCTCAGCCTTTAGTTTCTCATGCCAGTTTGTCATCTGTAAAAATGAGAATGATAGCCTCATAGCCATGAAGATTAAATGAGATAATATATGTAGGGTGTTTAGAATGTCTGGCACATAGTAAGTGCTCAATAAAAGCTGAGCTGTTCAAAATCTCAGACATATGCCGAAGCAATTTCTTCACCGATACTGCCCCTAGAGCAATGGAAATTAAAGAGAAAATAAATAAATGGGACTACAGCAGAATAAAAAGCTTTTGCACAGCAAAAGAAACCAACAACAAAACAACAAGAAAGACCACTGCATGGGAGAACATATTTGCCAATGTTATCACCGATAAGGGTTTAATCTCCAACATTTACAGGGAACTCATACAACTTAACAAAAGGAAGATAAACAATCCAATCAAAAAATGGGCAATGGACCTAAATAGATACTTTTCAAAAGAAGACATAAGGAAGGCCAAGAGACATATGAAAACATGCTCGAAGTCACTAATCACCCGAGAGATGCAAATCAAAACAACAATGCGGTACCATCTCACACCTGTCAGAATGGCTATCATCAACAAATCAACAAATGACAAGTGCTGGAGAGGATGTGGAGAAAAAGAAACCCTCATGCACTGCTGGTGAGAATGCAGACTGGTGCAGCCACTATGGAAGACAATATGGAGTTTCCTCAAAAAACTAAAAATGGAACTCCCATTTGACCCAGTGATCCCACTTCTAGGAATATATCCCAAAAAACTAGAAACACCAATCAGATAGGATATATGCACCCCTATGTTCATAGCGGCACAATCCACCATAGCTAAGATTTGGAAACAGCCTAAGTGCCCATCAGCAGCTGAGTGGATTAAAAAACTGTGTTACATCTACACAATGGAATACTACTATGCTGTGGTAAAAAAGAAGGAATTCTTACCATTTGCAACAGTATGGATGGAACTGGAGAGCATTATGCTAAGCGACATAAGCCAGTCAGAGAAAGATAAATATCACATGATCTCACTCATTTATGGAATATAATGAACAACATAAACTTATGAACAAAAACAGATCCAGAGACAGGAGAAGCATTGATCAGACTGTCAAACCTCCTAGGGAAGGTAGGGGAGGGTGGGGGTTAGAGGGAGAGATCAACCAAAGGACTTGTATACATGCATATAAGCCTAACCAATGGACACAGACACCAGGGGGGTGAAGGCATGACTGGGGGGATGGGAGGGGCAATGGGGCATAAGGACACATATGTAATACCTTAACCAATAAAGAAAAAAAGAAAGCTGAGCTGTTATTTCACTTCTTGACAGAGAATATAATCTAAAACTCTCTACGTTCCATATCTGGACCAAATACACAAGTATGGAATAAATATTCAAAGAGGACAATCTGAAGGATATGCTATCCATACATTTTTCTAAATCAAGCCATTGTTACAAAGGCTACCTGCTTAGACTACACTTTGTTTAGAGGGCAAGAGGTTGGGGGTTGTTTGGAAAATTGCTTTCACTAAATATAACTCTGGTCTTAGCCATGTACTGAGGGGCATCATGACAAATAATTGAATGAAATTCACTGATGTATAGATGGAAAGTGCCTTTTTAACTGCACCTTGCTCTCTTTTCAAGTATCCACTGGGAGGAATTTCTCCTGAGCAAGGCTTTCTTGTGATTCCTGAGCCCAGCAAGCTCAGTGCTAAATCTGTGCTTGCCTCTCTAGCTAGTGCTGGAAAGGACATAATGACACAAGTTAATCTTTGCCCTGGTATCATTTCCATATTATGCCTTCTTTCTTGGTTTGCCCATCTTTTTATTTTATCTTTTGGGGTTGCATGTATTTTGTAAGCCTTGAAGAGTTGGGGTATAAATGAATAAATAAGTAAATAAAATAATTACCATCATAGGAGATGATAGAGAATGGTCATATTTCAATAATATAGTTCCTGATAAGACAATATCCTTTCAACTTGATTTATAATTTAAGATTAGGACAGAGCATGTTTTCATTCAGTACATGTTTTAATAATCATTCTTCCACAGCATTCCTTAAGGAGAACTTTTGGAAGATTATAGGTTGAAGGCTCTGGAATACTTAACAGAAAAAAAGAACTTCATAAAACAGTACACACATCACAAAGAAAATATGAATCCCATACAATCTGGAAATACGTGTGCCCGTTGGTGATACAAAGCCTGTGCTCCCACTGGCTGGGGGACAGCGGGAGGGTTGTCAGTCCTGTGACCAATGTGAGAGGGGTACGATATAAGGACACCTGTGGTAACCATTTTATAAAGTGAAACATCCTTCTGCAAGTTGAATGGGAACCTTCCCCCACGCCATGACACCCCCCACCTGCCATTGAAAGCAGTTGTAAAGTGTAGGAAGCTGTACATCGGATTTTCTCAAAGTAAGATCCACCATTATAAATAACTCAAATTCAGAAGCCTCGGCCCTCTAGGTGAGGCCCACATTTCCTTCCAGATGGATGTTGTTTCATTACATGGTATGATGAAATCGCTGTCAATAGAGCAAGAATCCCTCTGGGAATGACAGGACAAAACCTTTTAGTGAGCATTTCATTCTCAGATCTAAGCAGGAGCGTGCAGGCCCCTAGCCTAAGAAGTGTTGAGTGCTATACAACTGTTAGACCCGGGCAGCACTGGCCCCTCTTCAGCTTCAGTTCCCTGCCCAGGGGTCCAGGGTGGGACAGATGTGGTTGGGCACCGAGCAGGGCACTGCAGAGTGCTGGGACTGTGAAATCTCCCTGCCGGGGCAAGCGGGGGAGGCACTGCTGATCACATTCCACCAGCCTGCCTCCTGATCCCGCCTCTCTCTGAAGAATATACTTTCCTGTCTTAGGATTTGTGAATGGGAGGGTTCTTGGGAACTTTTTCTCTTTCTCTCCTGAATTCTCATCTTTTTGGATCAGCTCCTCCTCACTCAGCACTTTTCTATGGAACTTTCTTTCAGGTCCATCCATTCCCACCACATCCCCCTTCTTTCTCACAAAGATTAACACAATCTTTTCCCTTTCAGAGGGCTCAGTTTAATTTCGAGGAAACAAATTAAGACGGTCTCCTAAAGGTGTCTGATCTTGAAATTCTCATCAGGTTCTAACTCAGATTTTTCTTAAAATTGAAAAGTATAACTTGAAAATGTTTATGTTTTCTAGAGATCAATCTCAGCATCTCTAATAATAGGATGACTATGTGTCTCCTGAGAAATGAAATATGAAGCATGTAGTTACCTATTTTTTCCCCTTTACCAGGGCGTTATTTTGAAAAATCTGTGCACCCATGTTACCATCATGATCAAGACATAGAACTTTTCCATCACTCCAGAAAGTTCTCTCATAGCCTTTTATTGTCAATTTGTTTCTCCTGTGCTCAAAGTCCACCACTATTTTGATTTCTAATATCAGGATTAATGTTGCAGGACATTGAACGTCAGATAAATGAGATCATGTAGTATGATCTTTCATTCAGTATAATGCTTTCAAGATTTATCCATATTGATATGTATATCATTAGTTAATTTGTTTTTAAGTAATATTCCACTGTATGAATATTTGGCATTTTGTTTGTTGACTTTCCTATTGATGGATATAAGGGTTGTTTCCAATTTGTAGTGATGATAAATAAAAACATTCTTGTAATAATCCTTTTTTGCGACCATGTGCTTTCATTTTTCTTGGTTACATATGTAGGAGTGGAACTGTTAGTTCTTCTATGAAATCTTCCTTCCAAAAAATGTTTAAGTTGAATCTAATCAGACCTATAGACACAATTGCCAGTTTATAGGAAACATGAGAAATAGAAGAAAAGGTTAGACCACCACCAGAAAACAGTATGACATTCTACCAGACAACTGGCCTACAGTCTTGTAAAAGAGTTATTGTCATGTGCAAAGATAATTGTTGGTGGGATTGAGCAGAGGATGAGTGGACGGTATTGATTTGGATGATAAGAAATTTAAGAGTCATAACAGCCAATGTAATGTGTAGTCTCAATTGATCCTAGTTTAAATAAATCCAGCTATAAAATATATATTGGGTAAATTGAGTGTGAATTGGGTTTTAGGCAATATTAGGAAATATTTGTTAATTATATTAGTTGTGATACTGGTATTGTAGTTATACCAGACATATTCATATTTTTATAAATGAATATTAAAGTGTTTAGAAGAGAAATGTCATGATATCTGAAATTTACTTTGAAAGACTTCCCTAGAAACAAAATATTTGAAACAAATATGGCAAGTGCTAAAAATTATTAGATCTAAGTTGATGGGTACATGGGTGTTTTTTATAGGATTCTCTTATTTTATTTGAAAATCTGTATAACAAAAGGACAAAAATTATTTTTGATGAGCAATAGTAATTTAAATTTTTATTTCCATCTTGTTTTAATTCATAGAAAGTAGGCCCTTTTACTTCTTCACTATATCCCCCCAAGTTTAAATCGGTGGATGGCAAAATAGAGTCAGTGAGGCTGCAGAAACATCTTAAAATCAGTTTGCATTTAATGAACACACAATTTATAATATAAACATAATTCTTATTTCCTTAGCCTAAATTATTATCCAGTGAGCTATAGCTAGTCTGAAGCAAAGACAAGATAATAGATTTAGATCTCAACGTATACAGCCCTTTATAAAAGCTGCAAGGATTTCAACCATTAAGAATTTTCAACTCATCTCTACCCGTCTCTCCAATATGTTGCAACACGACAGAAAGTTTATTTTACACAAGCAGTTTCTGTTCACAATTTTCTAATTATGAGTATCAAACAGAGTTTCACCTTCCACCACCTCAGTGATTCAGAGCATTCTTGTCAGCTAAGTTAAACTCTGTTTTGTCTGGTGAAATGATTTGAAATTTTGCACAAACGGATCACAACTTCTTTCTTCCCCGTTCATAAAGGAAGTCTCCTTTGCTCCTCTCAGAGTGGTATGAATGCAGCTCTGCCCTTCTGTTTTCTTCATCAGCTGGTCTGCCCTCTTTTCTTCCAATGTACTATCACCATTTCACTGCATTCTGCTGTTTGAAATTCAGAGAGCCCCCTGGTCAAAGACAGTGTGGCTCTTCTCCATAGAGTGCCTTCTTGATGTTGCAGAAAGGCACTTACTAGTAATTAAAACAATAGGTATACAGAGGAAGACATGGTTTAAGGAAGCATTTGTTAAGGCTCAGACCTTGTGCTTAGGTCGCTAATGGGAACAGCAAGGTATGGAACAGAAAGCTTATTAGAAAGCTATATCATATTGAAGGATATGAGCTTTTACGTTAGCTGCTGTGTGACCTTGGGCAAGCCATTTAACATTTCTGAGCCTCGGTTTCCTCAACTGCTCAGTGAGGAGCTCAGAGAAAATGATCTCCAAGATCATTTAAGTTCTAATATTTAATAATTAATGACTCAAAAATTAGAGGTCTGTTGGATTTCTCTGAACAGCAAAAGGTCCATTAACAATTTGAAGAATCTGATCAGCGAGCAAGACCATATCAACTCAAATGCATTTTTGCAGCAGCACAAGTGGTAAAATGGGATGGACCGAATTCCTGTTCAGGTGTATCATCAGAGCTGGGCATTCCCCCCATGGGGCTGCTTTCATCTCTCCTCTATTTGTATCCATTAATACTCTCTCATTGTCCTTAATTTTCCCCCAATTATTATTATTTTTAACTAGAACAGACACAACAGATTAAGGATGTAAAGTTGAATAGCACAGAGCATTAGTCAAAACAGACCTTTGAAATGGCACACAATAGTGCCCTGTAGTGGTTTGTTTTATCCCCTTTCAGAGCTGGCTTCTCCCTCACTCCACCTTTCCTGTCTTAGTCAGGTTTTGTACCAACCAACTCCCCTCATCTTGGACCAGGTAAGGTCAGCCGGAGGTGAAGCCCCAATGAGGCCATGGGAAAGGAAGGGTGCTACCTGCCTACGTGACCGGGCTCTCTTGTGGTATCATTTCGAGGTCACGGTTTTCACCCCAGGAGATTTTCATAGGTTCCTTCATTAAAAATTAAGATTCAACTACATTACAAAACAGATTGGCAGGCTACTGGAAATTGCTATAAATAATTTATCAGCTCATCCATTCTGTTTTCTTCCAAATACTATCTTTGTTATTCTTAGCACAAAAGAAATCATATCTAACTACTGAGCTCAGAGGAAATAGAGGGAAAATGCCACCAAGTATTCCACTTAACCAAATGAAGGGAAGACATATTATCTTCACACCTTATTATATTGATGAATGATAAGACAATATATGATTGAATTTTGTGGTATGGACCATGTACTTAATTAAATGAAACATATCATTTAAATTAGGAGAAAGCAGGTTATTGAAGTGATGAGACTAAGAAAGTTTTTCCTAACTCAAGGCTTTGTTGGCTAAAACAGATGATCCTTACAAATTATATGACTTAATTCAACCAACATGAAGTGAGACTGTCTTATGGAGTGTAAAATAAATGCGTCAAGTCCTTCTCCATATAGACCTTTCGGTCTGGCAGATATTGCTGAAGAAAGTGGTTGGCTGGAATACAAATTTCATAGTCCCATGAGAATGATATAATCAGTGTAATAAAGGTTAGATAGCAACAAAACCACTTCGCCTATATTGCAGCTCATCTAGAATTCTGAGAGTTCTTTGGGAGCCACACACTATGAAAAACTTTGTTTCCATGAAAAAGGGGTTTCCTTGTTTCAATTCAGGACAAAAGGACACTTCCTCTTGGGGTCATTCCACCTCCTTTCCTGGCACAGGTATGAAGATGGAAGAACAGTAGTTGAAACTAGAGCCAAAGAGGAGGGAGGAAACGAGGTGGCTTGGGGCCAGCATGCATTCATGGCGATCCTGATGGCAAAGGTAAGCAAGTGAGGTCGGATCAGAGAGAGCAGTCGATCAGGGGGATTGATTGTGTAGGTATAACCCATGGTTTCCCAAGCCCTGGAGAGCGGTATGATAAGTTTACATTAATGAAAACAAAAAGCATTTGTCTGGCTTAGTCCCTTTCCACAGAACAGTGGCAACTCCAATCTTTCTCAAATTCAAGGTGTTTTTAGAGTATGCCTCCTTGAATACAGATCCCTCAGTCACCACAAGGGGTCTGCCCCATGTGAGCTCAGAGATGACTGGGCAGGTCCCAGGACACTACATCAACTCCTCTGCCACCGTGTTCCTCTTTTGATTCCAGTACTAGCCACATGGGTCCCAAGTCACACCAGTTCCTTCTGGTTGTAGCAAAACTTCTAATCGTTGCTTTAATTTGGTTTTTAGTAGTCTCTGAACTTTAGAGGAAAAGATACTAAACCTCCTCTTCTCTCCAGTTCACTGTCAGTGGGCTCGCAAAGCAATTCTGATTTGCTTTTCTTAAGCATTTTTCTGTAGTCATTCAGCTATTTTAATACATTCTCCCTGTGAAGGTGGCAGTATGGAGCCTTAGGCAGAATATCTGAATAAGACACAGAATGATGTATAATTATTGAGTCTAGTCAGTGAACTCCATTCCACTGTATAGTGAAGTTTCTTCCCAGCAGGTTCCTCACTCTCTCCTATTAAGAAATGGTCTCTCCTGCTAGACTTCTAGACCCTGGCTGTTTGTGGTGGTACACAGCTGAAGTCCTTGTTCTAAGACCCTTGTTGAGAATGGACTGTTCAGAGTTGGTCTTTATACATTAGGGACTTCCTTCATACAGATATTTCATAGAAGAATAACAATGTTCCGAACATAATTTGAATTAGAAATGTTTTCAACCTATTAAATATAGAGTCATATTTTAGAAGCTCTGGAATACAACTTTATAAAGGGGTTCCAGTTTTTCTTTTCTTCCAACTCTTTCTAATTCTTACTGGAGAGAACAGAATAGGTTATTTGGAGGACTGTTAAGGAGGGTGGGATGATAAATAGTGCTTCTAGAATGTCATTAGGTGTGACAAGGACATAGAAAGTGGTACCAAGCTAAAACTGCTTTATGGTCATGCCACCTACAACTGACACCAAGAGCAACTCCAATTATTGTGTACATACAATTACTTTAGCACCAATCATAGTAACTGATATTGCCATACAGCTAATGAACTACTAGCACATTCATTATCTTATTTAATCCTCACAATAACCCA
Organism: Myotis lucifugus; assembly: GCF_000147115.1. Classification (NCBI taxonomy): domain Eukaryota; kingdom Metazoa; phylum Chordata; class Mammalia; order Chiroptera; family Vespertilionidae; genus Myotis; species Myotis lucifugus. The sequence continues at coordinate 12,125,633 of NW_005871062.1, read as the reverse complement.
GTATAGTGACTTAGTGTTATTTCCAGCTGACAGATAATATTGAAGCTTAGAAAGACTAAGCAATTTGCCCCAGATTTTCCCAAGTAGGAAGGAAAGCTAAGACCCAAACCCAGGTTTTCTAAGTTTAAATCCCATTCATCACATGTACTGCTTCAATGTTCATTCATGGACATTCACTCCACAATCCTTATGAAGAGTACACAGTTTAGTGCCAGTCACTGTGCTGGGCCCTTGAAAGTGGTGGTGGCAGCTGGGGAGGGAGTGGAGGTGGGGTTGTGTAAAGAAGAATACCCTCCTCAGGTAATTCCTTTTAACTTAACTGTTTATTTTGAAGGAATTACAGATTCACATTAAGTTGCAAAAAATAGCTCAGGGAACTTTGGATCTAAAGAGAAAATAGAGTTTATCCATAGGTGTCTACAATGCAATGAAGAATGTGTTAATGGAGGGACTCTGGGAGATTTCAGTAGGAGCCATCATATTTGCAAGGCTTCTTGGGAGACGTGTCATTTGGATTCACATAGAAAAGATAATATGATTTCAATGGTGGACGAGACACAGAGGTGGGAAGGAAAAGTATTCTGGAGGCAGACACGAACTTGGGCAAAGATGAAGAGATGGGAAAGTACAGGCAGGTCTGAGAAGATGGCAAATATCCAAGGGGGAGAAAAGGGTACTTTTTAATAAGCCAAGTGCCAAGCTATTCTCTGTGGTGTGTTCTGCTTAAAGGTCAACACGAATTGAGAAAGATGGACTTAGTTCCTTTTCTTGAACATCCACAGGACGGGCCCAGAACTGCCAGGACTAAGAAAGCCACAGCTCTGTATTTTCTCTAGCACAATAATCCAAAAGAAGTTTTATTTGTAGAGTGAAGAAAGTATACTCAAAGTTGTTCTTAGAAAAGTAGTACAGTAAGTCCGAAATAACACTAAAAAAAACTAAGTAAAAAGGGGCTGCAGATGGCTGGGTCTCTATTTCTTACTCCAAACAGGTATATTTTTCTATCTCCCCACCTAATTCAACCTCATTCCAAACAAATCTGAGGTTTTTACAATAATGCATACAATTCAGCAAGATAGTTTAAATTAAAAATAAGAAAATGAAGCAAAGGATATTTATCATAAGGACAGTGTACAAATATTTTTTCTTCTATAGCTCAGAGTATTTTCTAAGAGCAGCCATTGGAGACATCTCTCTCTAGTCTTGATACCCATATTTTGGTTCTTTGTCTGGGATATTGGTTTATTTTTGCTTTCATATACTGGGTCTTGTCACTGGCCATGTTTCCCTCTTTTCATTGCCTCTTAGAAATCACAGAGCCAAATTAGTGCCTCACCTTTTTGGAAATACATAAGATTTCATGGCTTGAATTTTGTGCATCAACCTCACGTTTATAGCCATGAAAAACATTACACCCTCTGATCAATCTAAAGTGAAGAAACAGAAATCCTATGTTTCTGACTTACCTTTGAAGGTTTTTTCTTAAGAAAATTTGCAAGAGTGTTTTGAAGCAGGACAAATATAATTTCACTAAGAAAATAGAAGTTGGGTATTTTCACTATGAAAAGCTATACATGAGTCAGAAAATGGCAAATCCATTGTGTCCCATTATGAAAAGGATCAATCTCTTTGAATATTCTCCAACAATTCTCCACCCACACCTCTACTCCACCCCAAATCTCTTCAAACGAGCATTTGGGAAACAAGTGTTAATAATAAAACCAATCTTTTCAGGCACCTTTACACGTACAGCACCACAGTCAGATTGACTGTCCTTAATAAAATGTAGTGCATATGTATGTTTTATAGCATGGGCTCTATTGAAGGTCAAAACAATACCTTGTTCAGAGGAGGTGCTCAATAAATATTTGTTAGTTGTATTTAATATGTGAGTGTCCATTATACTGGAGCCCACCCCCACCTAAGAAAGGATTTTTATATTGGAAACAAATTTTAAATATTTACTTATAACCACTCTCAATGTCATCCTCACCTCGAGTATGGCTATTACTGAACCTAATTACACAGCAAGCAGAAGCTTTCTTTTAATCCAGGTGAGTTATAACTTTGATAAGCTTCAGTCCATCCTGCCTACTACTTGTTTGCCGTGACCATTGCCCTGACTATGGGCTCTTGGTAATAAAGCATTTATGGGTCTTCCATCAGGGAAAAGAGCGTGGAGCCACAGATGCAGCTCTCCTGGTTGCTCCACCACCCTACCTGTTTCAGGGTGTGGAGGAGAGGGAGCTGGAACCCACAAAAGGCTTCAGTCCCAGGTGTGCAGCAGGTGGGCCCCCGATGAGCTCCAGACTCCTGGGTTCATCAGAGACACTCTGCTCCTTTGTTTGATCACCAATTGCTTTCTCTGCCTGTTTGTTTTTCTGGTTTGGTTTCCTGTCCTGTTCATTAGTCAGTTAGTTCTTCCTTGTTTGTTCTGTGTCTCTTGTGTGTTTCTGCAGGTTACCTCGCTCCTCAGCACCGGAAGGCTAACGTCCTTTGTAATTGGCTTTACAGTGCTGGCAGGGAGTGGTTAGACATCTGTCTGCATGTTGGTGTACAAGGGAGGTTATAGACTCACCTGTGAGTACAATCAGTTTGTAGAAAGGGTCAAATCCTGCCTCCTTGACCCTAAGTCTTCAACGTGATGTCGAAGGAGAAATCTTGGGGATGGGAGGTTGACTCTCTCAAGTGCTAGCTTTGTATGTTATGCTTTGTTTTTGTTTTTAATTGTTAATGCAACACTCTCTTTACCAGGTAAAAATATATACCTGTGATGCTTAGAAAGGCACACTGACAACAGAGGGGCATACCAAACTGCTCTCTGAATAGCTGTTCCTGTAATCAACCGCAAAAGGAGTGAGAAAGATTTTTATGGTCCCAGCTGACATAGAATTATTTGTCACTGGGACGAACCACCATTTAATTTGTGATTATTTACAAAATATTGGGACAAAAGTAGAATGAGATGCTTTTTAAGTCTCACTGCCACTCTTTGAGCTTGTGTTTAAATTTATTTCGGACAGACCCAGGCTGAGCAAATCAGAAAGTTTGGCTCACAAAAGACTCCTCATTATTATGGACTGCCCCTAATTTGTAATTTTTTAGTATTTGGAATCATTCTGACGCACAAAGCTGGAATGTACTTTGTATAATCAGAGGGAAAAAAAGCAAATTTATAATTTTGAATATAAAATGAGGCTATCAAAGTGCTTAGGTGAAAATCCTTTCAAGTCCCATGAATAGTATCCCAAGCCTCCTGAGTCACAGGAGGAAAATGTAAAAATCTCCATTCCTGGAGATTCTAACGCAGTAGGTCTGGCCTGGGAACAGGAGAGCTGGGTTTTTAGCAAATGCCCCTCACATGATTCTCACTCAGACAAATTTTGAAAACACTGTTCTACTAGAGGCATTGACTAATAATTTCTATAAAAATTACAAATCAGTAGCCTCTGTTGAGAAAACCAACTTCCCTCTATCCCAACCTTATTCTAGTTACTGATTATACCTGACAGTAACAATTCAACCCCCACAGCAAGCATTTCTGTCAACACCTTAGTGTGCAAAAAATTGCCCTAGGTGTTAAGGATTAACAAATCTGCCAGATATAGTTCTTGTCCTTGAAGAGTTCATAATCTAATGCTAAAGTGCATTTATTAATTTAGTAATTCTGGAATCCTGAATAAAATTTTACTGACTTATCTATTCATTAAACCATTTATACTGAGAGTTTCTACTCAATGCCTGGCATTGGGCTAGGTGCTGATGTTGTGTGGAAACTAATACATCTCCAGTCCTCAAAGATCAAGTGTGGAGAAAGTCAAGTAAGGTGACAAGTGACAGTACAGACTTGACCTGCTGTGATAGTGGCAAGTCCAGAGTGCTGTGAGAACAGAAAGGGTCCCTGACCTAGCCAACGGTGTGTGTGTGTGTGTGTGTGTGTGTGTGTGTTGGGGGAGCTGGGGCTAAGCAGGGCCTAGTGGATAAATACAAGTTACAGAGGTTAAGCCAGGCAGGGAAGAGTGTTTCTAGCAATAAGGCATGACATGAGTAGAGCCATAAGAGACCTGTGCATTGGGTGGTGTCAAGTAGGTGAGAAAGACCAGAGGCAGAGTATTCCACCTACTTAGGAATACTAGCATGCACTCTCATTTTAGTATTCAGATATTAGCCTACTAGGAACAGCCCCAAACCAAACCAAACTGTAGTTCATAAAAAAAGTTATCTGGGCACTTGTATGCCAGGATTTAACTCCATGTTGAAATTTTGTTGTAAAGCTATTGTTCTGGATAAGAAGGTAGATCAAATATATAACCAGACAAATACATGAGTGAGGGGAGGACAGGGAGGGAGAGGAGAGATATCATATACTTTTACACCTCAAGAATTCAAATTATTTTACTACTTCTGTGGCTTAAATGTAGTACTGAGAGTAAATTTTCCCCACAATTATCAATAATATTATAAAATTATGTTTCTATACCAGCCTATTAGTTGTCACTAAACAAAGTTGTTTTCTTTTGTATTTAACAATTCCTATGTAAACTTGTTTTATTAATAAAACAATATCACTTTAGTTTCATCCCTTTCCACCCTTTCTCAGTTTTGCCCCTTTAAATCATCCATGATGTTATTTGGAACAAAAGGAAATAAGTACATGTTTGGGTTGGAAATGACTCTAATATACTTTAAATCAATAGTCAAAAAAATTGCAAGAGAATCGAATTTTATTAGAATTATTTTACAACATATTGAGGTAATATAAATTTTTAATATTAGGCTAAAAGTATTTATGAGTCAATTTTTTTTAATATTAAGGATTTGGAATTTTACGTTTGGAATTATTAATTATAATTTATAGCTATACATATCTGTCTAGAGTTACCCTGTTCTCATTAGGTATACATAATATACCATAAATCACCCTTCAGAAATTAGAGTCAGATAGTCAGGTCTCTCCCAAAAAGCTGCCTCAGGGAAGCTATTAGAAGCATGATGCACTTTCATTTCACTGTCAATCAACCCCTGCTGTAGACAACATCACTTTACTTCTTTTATACAAATCAGACAGAATCCCCACTGCAATGAATTTCTAACAGAAAATAATTGTAATACATCACTTTGGTTTTTCTTCATTCAGGGAGTCAATCAAACATTCATTGAAATACAAATATTTATTAAGCCCGGTAACTGTTAAGAAGGTCCATATCCCCAAGGATCTTACTTGTTTGGTACCTACTTAGTGCTGGAATCAATGAATTGGGAAGTTTAGAAGACACATAAGATGTAGCCCTATTTTTAGAATGCAAATAACCTGGTGGAAAGAATCATATCAACACACATGGAACTATTATCAAGAAAAATAAGGTGGGCACTGTGTGGCTTTGGTATGCTCTGGAGTGGACCATAGCTGTTGGTGAATTGTAAATAAATAAATAAATAAATAAATAAATAAATAAGGCTAGAGACAGAGGATGTGGAGCTGGATTATAGACCACCTAGAAAGTGATAAAGAGAAGCTTATTAGCAGTAGGGAGCCACTGTGGGTTCCTAAGTAGGGAGTGACATAGTGAGACTTTTAGGTCTGTATTTATTCTCTCCCACCTCTCACTCATTTATATATCTCAAAAGTTGTCATCTGCTCCCTGTCGTCAAGTAGTGCATAGTGCAGGATTTTAAACCTTATTCTCACTTTCAGATGGCAAAGCCAATGGCTCATGGGTTTAAAGTCTAAATAAAAAGTCCTGAGATGACTTTAGACCTCAGACAGATAAACTTTAATCTACTGAAGCTGGCTGCAATTAATAATAGTAGCCAAAAACAAGAAACCCGCTTGTTTCTGAAATCAACTTATCCTCTAAAAAAAAGATTAATAAACATGTAAATACTAGAGGCCTGATGCACGAAATTCATGCAAGAATAGGCCTTCCTTCCCCCGGCTGCTGGAACTGACTTCCCTCTGGCACCCAGGACCTGCGCTTCCCTCCAGCCAAAGGCAGGCCCCCGGGATCTGGGCTTCCCTCACAGCCCCGGCTTCATCTGGAAGGTCATCCGGAAGGACGTCTGGTCTAATTAGCACATTACACTTTTATTATTATAGATGTGCCTCCCTAACTCTCATGCCTGTGGCAGGCATCACTAATCAATCTATAGAGTTTTTCTTACTGTGTTCTGATAGGCCTTGCAATACTTCTCAAAAGCTCTATAGAAAGCTAGTGTCAGGTGGCTATAGCTGGCCCTAGAAAGAAAAACTGTTTGCTACCCTATATTAGCAGGTAATTCTGCCTAAGATAGTGTTGATGAAATCGTCCAATTAACTGTATCCAGTTACTACAATACAATTTGTTTAAAGTCACAAAATCTTTATAACCACCTGGTTTATCGTTTAGCACTAGAAGAAAGAGTTGGTTAGTTCTCAAAACCCTCTCATATTTAGAAGCCGTCTAATATATTAACATAGTGATTTGCAACACCCACACAATTCATAATTCAAGTAAATAAGCACAGGAGATCTGAAAACACCTCAGAGAACTCTAGAATGGAATCTAAGGGACAAAGGGATCACAGCCAAGACACATCTTCTCCAGTGTCCTTCCAGTGTCTGCTGAATGAAAATTAAAGAGGCACAGTGCTCCCCTGATCCACAGAATGCTCACTGCTGAAGGTATTGTTGATAGTCCAGAATTCCTGAGTGTTTGCCATGTGCCAGATATTCACCTATAAGCCTTCCCAACATTATCTCATGCAATCTTCATTATGGCTCTATGCAAAGCTATCGTATCCCTATTTTACAAATCAGGAAATTGAGGTTCAGAGAAATTAAATAACTTTTCCAAGATCATTCAACTATTAGGTGTTGGAACCATGAATTAAAGTCTCTCTGATTCCACTACCAGTGTTGCCAAGTGGAATTTTCTGTGATGATGGAGACATTCTATATCTGTGTTTTCCAATACAAAGCCACTAGCCACGCGTGGCTGTTGAACACTTGAAATGTGTCTAATCCAACTGAATAACTAAATTTAAATTTTATTTAATTTAAACATAAAGAGCCACCTGTGGTTAGTGGATACCATATTGGATAGCACAGAACTAGACTATGAACTCCATGTGGCAGGTACCACATATATTTTACCGATTGACATATCCTCAACATTTAGCACAGTTCCCTAGTGTATATTAGATACACAATCATATTTTTAAATGAAAATTAAATGTAAAATCTGTGCACAAAATTCATGCAGAAATCATGCCCTTAAGATGCCAACACATTGGGACACTCACTCAGGTTTCTGATGACACTCACCCTCACCACCAGAAATATAGGATGATAATAAAGATGTTTATATTTACCTATTTCAGTGTATAAGGAAAAATTATTCAAAATAAACCAATTTGGTAGAGTTTTGCCTGTAAATCATCAGTCAGCCAGAGGACAAAACCTCATTCCTCTTTTCATGTTTCTCAACAGGAAAAAAAATGAATTTTTAATTGATATAAAGAAGTCAAGTAAAATCAGACATTGCTTATCCTTTTTTCCCAAATATAATAGAGAACCATCTCTCTTAGTAAATGTTTATAAGTATGGCAATATTCATCACTGGATCCAAAAGAAGTGAAGATGAAGTTTAAGCATATGTGGATAATTCCAAAAGCATCCCTTAAAAAGAGAAAAATTTGATGCATAAGTATTTTGTCTGCATGATGCCAAAGAGCTAGACTTATTCCCCCCATAAAGTAATATATATAATTTTATAGATAACTTTATTAAAAGATTTTTACATTTCACTAAGATTAAATACGGTCCAATTTAACATCAGATATAACTAGGATGGCATCTATTGGTAGCTACTTTTGTTCAAGACAGCTTGCAAAGGTACTGAAAGAAACTTTGTAAATCTTTCAAAGGCAAGAAAGAATCCTGATACCTTTACCTTTGAGCAAGTTTCTATGAAATTTCCCTACTTTAATGGGCATAAAAACCACCTAGGAAACTTGCTAATAAAGCAAATTCCCAGTTGCCACTCACAGAGAAGGTCTCGGAAGGGGCCCAGGAATCTGCATTTAAGCAACTCTTATCAATTTGGTCCGTGAACTACACTTTGGTCCATGAACTACACTGTAAATGCTTCTAAGATAATTCTATTAAGGAAGCAGGGAAAACATTTACTTGATGGAATGTCTTCTTTCTCTGGAACCATGCAGAACTGGTATGCTTGGTGAATGGCACGCTTTGTGGACTGACTTGCCACATCTGTTCTATTACTCTTCTCCCACCACCATCATTTTGCAGTTTGAGGATTATTGATCCCTTACCCCCAATTACAGATGTGAGCACTGAGCTAATCATTTTTTAGTCCATTGCCATTACAAAATGTAATCTAAAATTAGTCCTATCAGAAATGAAATCCAAGATTTTTTGTTTGTTTGGGAGAAAAGACAGTTCTACCTCTCTCATGCTCTCTCTTGATATATAGGAAGAAGAAAAAAATGAAACTGTTGGGA
>NW_005871062.1:11847844-12116482 GCF_000147115.1 Myotis lucifugus | reverse complement strand
CCCTTGCAGGGGCCGCAGGCAGTTGAATAGAAGAGCCCACCAAAGAAAAACCCCAGGCTGCCAATCCATCTGTGCAAGAAGTCGCAACTGTGGGGTTCTCTGCTCTGAAGGCAGAAAGTAGAAAAATCCACCCTCCTTTTCCCCCCTTCACTTAAGGAGATGAGAGTATATGAAATTTTTTAAAAAATCAATAGTAGAAACAGAATCCAGGAAGTTTGCAAGGTAGAAAGAAAAAAAGTCAAATAGAAATTTAACGCATATCCCCCTTCTCCCCTCCCTCCGCCCCTCCAGCTTTGGAAATAAAGATAGGAGAAACTTTGCTGAAAACCTCCTTCTAATTACTTCATGGGCCAAAGAGGGATGGAAACCACTAAGGACTACAGAATATTTGCATTAATCTCCTGTTTCCTAAGGAACGACCAAAGAAATCAAGTGTTCATCTGGAGAAATGTTATCACCAAACTTATTTGTCTGTCTATTTATTTAGTTGTTGCTGTCTGCTTTATCACTTATATAATGTTAACATTCTTTTAAAATGGGCAGATGGACTTCATTCAAGTTCTGACAGTAACTCTTTGTTATTGGTACAAATGGCTTCAGAGGTATTTAATTACCATTAGTAGTCATCCGTTTGCTCCTAGCTGGTGACATTTGGAATAGTAAGCAGGCAGAATTCTTTGTGTCCAGTGAGTTCATAGAAAGTTAAACCTACTTTTGACAACAGACTCAAGCTTAGCTACCATTAACCCCCCTCTTCAGTTACTGGATGATGTGTTTGAACAGTATGAATGATTAATGAAGGTTAAATAGTCCAGGTTCTATCTTAAAACCTTTTTGTTAACTGCCAGATAGCTGAGTGACTGGCAAGGTGAGTTGAGCTCAAGTAAGTAATCCTGCAATCTGTTGCTTGTACTCTAAGACAAACAAACAAACAAAACATTAACCTGTCGATTATTTTGGAGAGATGTAATACCTAAGAAACTCTCACCCTTATCCTCTACCCTTTCACAGGCCAATACCAGGAACCAGGAATTTTTGCCGGCTTGGCATCAGAAAGCAAATTTTGCTTGTATGTCCAAGTGCACAATTGTTTCCTCTCAAGGAAACCAAGATAAAAGGTTGTCAGCTGGTATCAACTCATCACAAACTCCTAAAAGTAGCCTGTGAATTTTTCTGCAGCAAATTCTAGGATTGTTCTTAGGGAAAGGGCAACATATCATCCATTAAGTTGAGGAAACCACTTATGTCCGATACCTTGTTAGAGACAGGTAGGTGTATAAAGATGCTCAGGGCATTCGCTGTTTGATCTGTAAGAGGCATTCCTACTGCTAGCTCCTCCAGAGACATCGCTTACAAAAGAGATTATGGAAGAGGCCAGACAGAGCTGGAAGCTTAAAGGAGGCTGAGACTGAAAATTCGTGCAGAGGACCACAAAAGTGAAGATGACCATTGACTTCAAGAGAGGAAATTACACAGGACAAGGAAGCAGGATTTGTAAGAAGATAACACAACCTGGGAACACAGTTAAAGCATATCTTTATACACATTTTCAGAGATTTCTTTGGCTTTGCCTTAAATGTTCTCTTCTTCACCTGTATAACTTTATGGCATTTAGGGCCTTACTTATGACATACCTGATCACCCAAGCAGCCCACACCTTGAGATCCTTCACAAGTGACACAGACACACCTATCCAACAACATTTGCTAAAACAAACAAGATCCTGTTATTTCTTAGTTGATGGTCTACTTGGCATGTATCCCTAATAGTTTAGAAGCTGTTTGTTTCCAAACAAAGTGCCTTGAGGTATTTTAATTATTTCACACCACTTATTTTGTGATGTGCTTTATCCATCATTTTCATCAGTTATGCATTGATACAGCCTGGGCATCTCCTTCCAAAGAGAAGAAAGTGAAGTGAGATCAGAACTAGTGTTTTCTAAAAAGAATTCACAGGTCCACCTCATCCAATTATTGTTTCAATAAACATTCTGGGGACTCTTACTATGTACCAGACAATGTAGTAGGCACTAGGGATACAGAGATGCTGATACACAGCCTTTGCCCACAAGTATTGCACTGTCTATTTAGAGAGAGAGAGAAGTCAGGGTATTGCAATACAGAGGATGCTGGGGGAGGGATTTTTTAAGCCAGCCTAGAATGGGGACTGTGGGTTTGAAGAAGGCTTTCCAGAGAAACCGATATTAAGCTGGGTTGTGCAGTGTGGCCCAGCCCTGGATTTCAGGGACTCATGGGCTGCACTCATTTCCCTGGGACGCAGTCTTACCTGGAGGCCCCTGCTCTGTAGCTGACACAGGGATGGGTTGTCAGAGGAAACCAGGACCCACAGTGATGCCCAGGGCCCAAAGAAACATGATTCTGATGTTAGATTATCCTCAAATTCCAAGTGTGACACCAGTGGAAACAGTTGAATTAACAGGATAAACAAAATGCAAGAGATGGAAGGAAGGAAGGAAGGAAGGAAGGAAGGAAGGAAGGAAGGAAGGAAGGAAGGAAGGAAGGAAGGAAGGAGTAAAAACTGTCACTCTGAAAGGAATGAAGTGAAAAGGAAAACTACGCCACCCAGATGACCTCAAACATCAATTTTGAGCAGAGCTTGTACATGTTAATAACGCTTGACACAGCTCAGGGCATGCAGACAGAGCCCAGGAGCAGCACATTGTAAATGTGTGGTGGGTTAGAAAGAGGATTTTGCGGCACCAGCAAATCATATAAATTCTGATGCAGGCCTGATTAGCCTGCAGTGTGGGAATCTTCACCCCAGCGGATTTGTGGCTGACTGGGACAGCTCATAAGGTAAGCTGGAGGGAAGGAATTCCCTGGGGCCAATCCTCTTAAACCTGACAACCACTTACTGGAGATGGAGGCAGGAGGCAGAGGAACAGGCAGGCTGTCTGCGAAGTGGAGGGGAGGGCCTGTGGGCCACCCAGAAAGTAGACAGGGCACACCCGTTTCAGCACACTGAGGACCTGTAATTGGACAATTTCGCTCTTGGCAGAGGCCTTTGTCTCAACGGCTTCTTTTCTAGAGGCTTCAGTATTAGCTCTGACAATGACTAAGGATCTCACTAGAAAGAATAAACCCTTTGAAAATGAAAGGAAGCTTACATTTGGATGCAAAAGTTTACCCAATACTAGTAACCTTAGTTTGGGGTTGGATTATGAAAAGGAAAAAGTTCTGGTGGGAACAAGGGAGTGGGTTATGACTAGGATGGGCCAGTGCTCAGAAATCCTGCAAGTGAGGCAGCGAGCAAGCCTCAGAAAGAGGAGTTCCCCTGGGTGACTCACAGGGGAGAGCCTGAGCAGGGCAGCACGTCCAGCTCTGTGTCCCAGTGCCTGATGGGAGCCTGGATGGATGGAGTCAGCAACCCTGCATTCCACTCCTTTTTCCATCTCACTGCCTGCATGACTTTCAGAAAATTATTTGTCCACGCCCGGCTGGCATGGCTCAGTGGTTAAGCATCGACTTATGAACCAGGAGGTCATGGTCCCAATTCCCAGTCAGGGCACATGCCCAGGTTGTGGACTCAATCCCCAGTGGGGGGCATGCAGGAGGCAGCCGATCAATGATTCTCTCTCATCATGGATGTTTCTCTCTCTCCCTCTCCCTTCCTCTTTGAAATCAATAAAAAATAACTTTTTTAAAAAAGAAAACGATTTGTTCTTTTCTGGGCCTCAATTTCCACATCTGCAAAATGGGCTAAGGAAGAAAATATCTACCTCATGCCGTTGTGAGATAATCCACTCCATGTGCTGGGGCTGCAAGTATTGTGTAAGTGCCCGAGAAGGAAGCTAATAATATCGCCAAACCTTAGAGCCCTCCTGCGACATGGGCACTGTGACCTCTGACAAGCAGACGAGGAAGCCAAAAGTGAGGGGTCTGCATAAATTACCAGAGGTCACGGAGCTAGCCAATGGCAGAGTCAGAATTTGCACCCAGGTAAATTACTATGCTGTATCTATTCTCTTCCATTAATCTCTCGCTACACGCACTGGTTTTCTTTTCTCCAGTTGGTCCTCTTGCTTTAAAATAGAAACATATTTATTTATACTCTTATTTCCCAGAAATTCTGCTTTGGTCTACAACCTTAAGGATCTATAGTGTGAGGCAACTCTAACGTTTCTCATTTTTTCCTGTGAACATGCCCAGAGCACCTCCGTAGCAGCGCCTGGGAGTACGTACCCACTTTACTTAAAAGAGCTGCAATAACCTGGATCAGTCTTGGCAAGGGTCAGGGACCCACAAAACTGGTTTTCAAGGACCCAATCCTAAATAAGGGTACTGTTATTTACTCTGCGATCTGGGCAGTGCACACAGACCATGGAATGTGCAGACAGGAAGGGATGGCAAGGCATCTTTCCGGCTTGGCCAACTTTTACTCCTCTCTGCAAAGTCGGCCCCACTCCAAAGGCTGTTCCCTTCTGTGAGGAGAGCTAAGGACCAGAGAGAATACATTCATCAGAATCACCCAAAACAAAGGGCTGCCTCTGCCTTAAGTCCCTTAAGCTTCTCAGAGGAAAGGTGTCATTAGAGGTGAAACAGCTGGTATTAAGCCTGGGGCCCAGCACAATCACTGCAAACACGCTCATCACTTTCCTGCTCAACTGTCCTTTGCTGTTTTGTTCTAAGACACTATTTACTCACGTGCCTTGGACAATTTCAGCTCACCCAGGAACTCTCAGGCAGCAATGTTTTGTTTTGTTTCTAACTCAACCTCGGTTTTGTTGAAAGGGCATAAAATTTGTATCTGAGAAGATGTTTGGGGCTGCAAAAGAAAAAGTAGCCTAAGCAAAAAGGAAAAATGTATTCTTTCACATCACAAGAGACTGGGGCTAGGGCTGCCCTAGGCCAGAGAATTCAACAATTCAAAGATACCATCAGGGACCCAGGGACTTTTCATCTTTTCTCCCTCTAGATGCCAGCAGGTCAGTTATATCTCTCTTATTACAGGTGGCAACAGTATCCAAAAGCCAAAGAGTGTCTTTCTTCCATGGACCTACTTTTAAGAACAAGAAGAATCTTTCCAGAAGCCTCCAGAGCAGACACTGCCCTTCATGTTTCATTGGCCAGGCTGGGTCATGGTCTACTCTTAAACCCATCACTGGCAAGAAGTCCCTACACTAGTCAAGGTTGACTGCCTGGGACTGGTAAGCAGGCCAGAGTGGCAATGGATGTTGACTAGCACACCAACAATGTCCTTGTGATATTTGAAGTCATACAGAGCTGGGTTTACAACCAGGCTCACCATTTACAAACCTAGACAATTTTACCTCTTGAAATTTTAGTATCCTCACTTGGAAAATAGGGTTAAGAATATCTACTGCAAAGGTGATTGGTGAGGGTTAAACAAGGCATATTTGTGAAAGGTATAACACAGTGAGTGGCACATAATAGTTACTTAATGCCTGTTGGTTTTTCCCGTTTCCCTTTTGCTTCCCTTTTGGATAGCTTTCAGCATATGTGTTCCCATTAGAACTAGAGGACTTTCTCTTGACCTCTTCATGTCTGCAGCAAGTTCTCCTGCCTCTTCTAGTGATTTCTGGATCCACAACGTTATTAACAATGCTTTTAAGAATGTGATTATTACTTGTCATTAATACTACTGTTGGAGTAATTGATAAATGTATAGTATAAAATGATGTTGACCCAAAGTTCATATATGTTGTTATATTTGACCCTGATAATGTGGTCAATTGGGGTTGCTACAATTAAAGGTAATGAACCAGTTTAGTTCCTTGTAATTTGTTATGTTTAATAAGAATCTTCCATGCACTTTGTCCAGTAAATATACCCACACATTAATTTGATCAACTGCCAGAAAGTGTTTAATGAGGCCTTTGTTGCATGGTTTACGTTGCCCCTTTGCTCTATTTACCATTTGTGGAGAAATTGAAGAAAGGAAAATTCATATATTTTGTCACTGGAGAAGTTCTTCTACTGCCTTGAGAAAGAGACAAGTATTCTGTTTGCATAACAGAACACAAAAAGGGCTAATGAGGATGCATTGGTTTCAATCATTATTAAGAGAAACATTTCTTTTTTAAAAATCAAAGGTAATCTCTAATATGCATGAGTTGTAACTGCTCTTAGGTAAATGCTACAGAAAATATTTATTTTGCATTAAAGCAGAGCTGCTGATCTTTTTCTTAAGTTTTCATGTTATTTCCAAATGGTTCTTTATCAGCCAGCCATTTACTGAAAACCCACTATGTGCTCCAGCATGCTACATGAAGCGGAGGACACAAAAATCAGGGAGACCTGGGCCTGGCTCTTGAGTGTGACAGTCCAGTTGGACAGAGAAGACACATGCAATCGGCTCGAACAATGTAGAACAGTAACGTGGAGTGGCAGGAGAACTGAAATGGCTTCTGGAACTGTCACAGCTAGTTAGTGGCCTTGGGCAAACAGCCTATCTTCTTGGGGTCTCTGTTTCCCTCCTTTGTAAAATGAGTGGTTTTAACCAGGCAATGCTTAAAGGTGGTCAGATTCTAAAATTCTGTGGTTATCAAAGTGGTCCAGAAGATCACTAAGAGCTGGAATAGTCAGCAAAGGTTGGCCAAGATGAACTAGACTGGAGGTAGTTTTGATGGGACTCTGTGGATGGAATCTGGGAGAGGGGATGCACATTCAGGGCAGCAGGAATTAGAAGGAATAAGCAATGATTCTGGGGCCATGAGTGCCATCCTAACTGGAGTGAGGGAACGTGCTAGACAATCACCACAGGAAATCCAACTGATCAATGAGTGTGGAGCCAGACACAAGGCTGAGCTAGTTAGCCTTGATGTTACTAGTTCATAGTAGGCTTCACCCTCATATCTCTTTTTTTAATTTTCATCCATTTTCTCTCCCTCCTTTTCTTTCTCTCCTACCTCTTCTTTCTACTTCTTCTCTATCTTGATATTTTTCTTGCTCATCTCCTTGTCTTCTTTTTATGTTTCCTCTTTCTATTATATTGGTGTTTACGGTTTGCAAAGCCCTTCTCCCTCCATGATGCTTTCTAATAAGTAAACAGCTCATACCATTCTCAGACTTCTCAGAATTCAGACACGGGAGCTAGAAAACCTTGAGGGTTTGAGTCCCTGGTTATACCATTTTCCAGCTGCCTGGTCTAAGACAAGTTCTATTCTCTGTACTTTAATGTTCTTTCCTCACAAACAAAGGTAGTAATGATACCACCTCACAGAGTTGTAAGAATTAAATGAATAACGAAAGCACTTATAACATTGCAGGGCACTTGGTGGATTCTAGGTGTTAACTATTATTTGGAAAAGACCTCTCAGGTCGTTTTCTCTTCTGCCTAAATGGGTCATAATGTGCATGGTCTTCTAAGTGTCCGTGCCTAACATCCACCTATTGGCCACTTTTACTTGAGCGAGTTGGAGCACCAGCTGAGTTCATCATTTAAATGTACTAATCAACATTTCGAGAACATTTTAAAGTCTTCTGAACAAGACCATGGCCTGAAGTTCCAGCCATTTTAATTAGTTTCACATTCTCAGCCCCATGATCCAGAAATCTCTAATTGCATCGTGGCAGCCTCCTGCTCCCTGTCACAGATCTGACTCTACCTGCTACTATTTAAAGTTTATGAATCATGCTCCCTCTGTTTGAACTCCTGAAGCCTCTGAAACGAAATGAGTAATTATCAAGATGCGATTGTAGAAGATGCTGTAAAACGATTATTTTTCCTTTTTGTATGAACCTGGTTTTTTTTCCAGTTGTCTCCACGAGCCTGAAGCAAATGTCAGCTATTCCTCCAAGGAACAGAGAAGAAGATTCTTAGAATCAAGAAGCCTAACATCTGATAAGCAAGCACTCCCTCCTTTAAAAGGTGGTGGAAGTGTGCTATGGCAGCCTTGAGGTTTACCTTAGTGCCCTGCCCCATACATTGCCTCAGTGGGGGGCCCTGGCATGAATGCCAATGAGGAAATAGCTAGTGCTGGGAGTCCCCAGGAACACAGTGAGGCTGGTCCTCAATGCAAAAGCGTCATGTTCTTAGCAATGAGCTTTTCCCTTCAATGTCCTGGGCATATTCTGATTCTTTCCACTTGGATAAATAATAGGTCTAATTCTACAGGCTATAGAGCCATTAGACTTCAGACATTAAAAAATGAAAAAAAGTTGAAATAAAAGCAGATCAGTTTTGATCATTTTTAATTTTTTCTTCTGTTTTATTTACCATTGCATTTTTAAATTTCAGAGAGGGACAATCCACTCCCTACTTCCAACATTCTTTCCTCTCTTAATGTCTACAGTACTAATTTCTTATTCATTCATTCATTCATTTATTTATTCAAAATTAAAAAGGTGCCTAAAAAATATAAGCTTACCATGCTCTCCTTTGCCCCATACAAAACAACATGTAAAGGTAAAACAGAAAACAAAACACACAACCCTCTTATTCATTTTTCACTGCTTTTAAGATTATTCAAAGTTCTTGGCCTGACATATTGAGCCCTTCACACTTCCACCATAGTCCACCTCTCCAGCCTCATTTATCACCACCTCCACTATGCCCCCCTTATGCCACAGTGGTCATTTCCTCACCGGATCTGAGAAGTACCAGGAACTTGCAGGTCATTACACACTTGTTCACACATTCCAGCTTCTTCAAATCTTCTTTGCCTATATTCCCCTGCCTATTACTTTACCACCAACTTTTTCTGACTTCCTAGGCACTTCTATGTGTATATGCTCATCAATATTTTTAACTCTCTCATTTTATCATGAATGATCCATTCACATATCTATCTATCCCTCTAGGATGGCAAGTCCTTGAAGGTTGGGATCACCTCTTAGTCACTTTTGTACCCAAAATGCTGTGCATAGAGCTTGGAATATAGCAAGTTCTTATTAGATGCTTGCTGCATAAATGGGTGGGTGGATGGATGGATGGATGGATGGATGGATGGACAAATAAATGAATGAATGCATAAATGAATGAATGAATTGTAAAGTAATGAATTAATGGTTTCTATTGCCTCTTTGGTAGGGAAGGAATTAAATTATAAATTATAAAATTTTAACCTTATGTATATGGCTGGATTCTTTCTGCTGCAGATGAAAATCAAGCTAGCCTAAGCAAATATCTGGTTCACGTGGTTGAGAAATTCAGGAGTGGAGCTGGGCTCAGAGACTGCAGGGGACTCAGAAGGTGCCATAAGCTCTTTTTTCCTCACATACCGCCATGCACACACTCGCTCTCTTGTCTCTTCATCTCTTGTCTATGTTTCCCCGCCCCCTTTCTCTTGATTATTGGCCTCATTTTCTCTTGTACCTGCTAAGCATCCTTCTACCACTGGAACCAGAGAGGCTGGGCAGCCTCAGAATTGTATCGTTGCACTTTAATGACCTCAGGATAAAAGAGTGAGCTTCTTTTCCTAGGATTTATCTATAAAAACCCAGTGAAGGATTCTAATTCACTATCCAATATGACCAGCACAATAGGAGACTCTGATGGGCCAGACCTGGAACATTTTCTCAGAGTGTTTAGCCTGGGGAAGAAGGAGTAGTGGCCTTTGATAAATAGTCCCACAGAAACCTATGCAAAGAGGGCAAGACAACTTACTCAGAGAGCAGTGATATACTTTTACAAAGGGGGAAGCAATGCTGAGAAGGTAAAAGAACAGATTTCTACCACACCCTGGAGTTTCTTCACGCATGTAAGCTGCAACTTAACACACTTCAAGATGTGGTGATGGAATTTAATATTTAAAAGATAGGCATTTAAGTATTTACCAAGTAACATATAAATAAAAATAAGAAAAAGGCTTAAGCGTTAAAAAACCTTTTTCACTGTTGCTTTTGCTTTTGAAGATTGTACATTTGAATCCATGCCTTTGTTTTAGAATTCCTCAAATAGAAGTGTCAAAATGAGAATTTCTCCTGAATTTTGTTTACCTCATCAGAAATTAAGTAGACTCAGGAGTTTATCCCTCTGAATTTCAGACTTATGTTCATCTGTGGCTGTTATTGGAACATCTGAAATCAGAGCTGCTCCATAGTTCTCTCTCAAACTTGGCAAATTAAAAATCTCATCTTCAAATGCATTTTCTCAACTTAATTCTCCCATGCTAAATGCTTGGTGGCCCTTCTATTTGTCCACTTTTGGCAGAACACTGCATGGTCTATTTGCCAGAACAATTTTTTTGAAGACCTAGGTTGTTGCTATTCCAAAGGCAAGGGATCCCTGGATCAAAATGGAACCACAAGTTCCATTTGGCATTACTCAATCCACCTTATCAGCGGAGGCCAGGGATGTTTTTCTCTAAAAGCAGGGCTTTCATCAAGACCACAGAGCACAAGTGAATCCTGCAATCTGCATTTGCAACATTTGTGATCTAGAAACCAGCCCCAGGTAGGCAGGAAGACTGACTCCATTGCTCCAAAACCCTCTGCTCGGTAACTTCCTAATCTCCCATGACATGTCTTGAAAATGGATTGCAGTTGCTGTACTTTAATTATTCACACTTCAATTGCATCTTCCAAATTAGACCCCAAGTTACTTTAGGGCAGAAACATACCATGTTTTTCTATGTCCTGCACAATGGTCATGGATCCTCAGAAAATACTTATTGAATAACTTAGATCTTTTCACATCTTTTCAATTCTATTAACCCACAGAAGACAACCAAAGAGCAAAACTATGGGAGAACAAATCCAGTCTATGTTCTTTATTCCAGGACCCTTAAGTGTAGCAAACATGGTTCCAGACTAATAAATACACTGGACATTTCTTTGAAGCTCTGCTATCTTATTGGAATGTTTTTACTTTGAGATCTTGACCTCCTCATAGTAATAGAGCTTGGGTGGTTTCCTAATTGCTAGAAAGATAACCCTTTGGCATAATGGGTAAATGACAACCAATCACCCTTGCAATGTCTCTGCATAATTGGCATCTGCCCTAATTATTCCCATGAAAGGTGAATTGCCTTTCTTAAATTTCTGAAATATGGCCCGAGATGTCTCAAGTAACAGTAGTTAGCCACTGGCTGGTCAACTGTGCAGACACATAAAATATATTTGGCTACATTTCAGTGAGGCAATAAAAGGCAGTATTTATTTTCAAACTTTTTATTAATTATATCCTATCAGTCCCTTTCTCAAGAAGATACCAATAAGATTCTTTAGTTTCGACAACCGAACTTCGGTTCACTTTATATGACGCTGGACATTTTTAATATATAAGCTTTTGGGAATAATTAGAATTCACACATGGCTTCTTTTTGTAATCAGAATGTTTTAAAATGCACTATATAATTACAGTGTACTATAAGAAGCGGTCTGGCGGATGACCTTGTTGCACTGAAATGTTTTTGCTGTAAACAAGTCTATCTTTTAATGGAATATTTGTCGGTGCATGTATTCTAAGAAGCACTCTCAGGCATGTGCTCAGAAGTTAGGAAATAATATTTCCAAACATAATCTTTTCTAATCATCCCATTTTGTTTTACTTAAAAATAACCTGGGAGTTCCTAAGACAGGTACAATTACATTTGATCTCAGCTATGAGGTATCATCCTTCCAGAAAATTATTTTGGCAGGGGGAGGGGAGGGGACAGGTAGGGGGGACAAACTCATAGGTCAACTTTTCTTCTTACTCCCCTGAAAATCCTCAATCTAATTGCAAATAAATACACTAGCAAGGACTAGTCTAAATTTAGCCTCTAGCTTTTTAAAGATCAGATGGAAAGCACTGAAATCGTAGCAACATTTATCACTCCATCCATGAAGTTTTAAAACATAGTGATGTTCGAGGGTATATAAACAAGGCTCAGTTCAGTTCAACAAACTTTTATGGAACCCCCTAAATTACAACAAAAACACTGCTGAGTTTGGGGGCATCAGGGTGAAGATAGCTTACTATTTGGGGGAGACAAAAAGCAAATATGTAGTTTCAATATAATGACATAAGTTATGCCCAAGTTGTTATGGGAACACAGAAGAGGCAGGGGTGCTGATGGAGTTCTTGGTGGGGCGGGGGGGGGGGCGGGGGTAGAGGAGGCTTCTGCCATACACAGTGCCTGGGCTGAGCCTTGGAGAAGTAAATGTTTCACAGGTGGGAACAGTGATGGGCAAAAGGAGCCACAAAGACAGCCAGTCCAGGGGTGCGGGGAACAGCCTGATGTTTCTGCAACATCTCCTAGACTGGGCCAGAGTAGGGAATAAGACAAGCAGGTGTCAGGCCCCAAGGTTTCTGTGTTCCTCCGTCATATAAGAATCTTGCTTTGCTCCAACTAAGAAGTTGTCTCTGTCCAGGCCCTGGTCCTTCAGGATGTTGCAGCCACGGGGCCAACCCCAAGCTGAGCTCCTGAGTGTTCCTTGAGAACCCCTTTGTAATGGCTCCTCTAGCACTCAGCGTCCTATTCCACCTCACATGTAACATCCACAGACTGTGCCTCAAACTATGGGTCTTTCTCGCCACCATCCTGTTTAAGAAAAGATGACTGCACACCTGCCACTTTTCAGTGACTGAAGAGGTGCATGATAGACAATCAGACCGTGGCCTCAAGGAACTCACACACAAGTATCTATCCTAGGCCCCATCTCCTCAGGACTCCGAGGTGGCAATTAGCCAAGATGCCAAACAAAGTCAGGCCGTGTTAAGGGGAGAAGACTATTTTCTCAGTCCTCTGTCCCTTTCCGAGTATACATTATGCCAGCGGCCTTCCTAAAGACACTGCCCCATCGTCACTCCACTAGAGAGAAATGCAATTTTTGAATGATCTAGAAATGTGTTCAGATTAGCTTCTTTCTTTAGAAGCTTTCAGAGTGTTTTAATACTTTAAAAAAATCTTCACATGGGTTTATTTTTAACTTAAGGCATGATAAAGAGAGATATACAAACTATGTAAGCTTTTGGCAAAATGAAGAGTGCCGTTCTGCAGGCACTTTACACCGGCTGGAGGGGGAGAGTGGCATTGACATCACAAAATCGGGGACATGGTTTGTTGGTTTGTTCATAAAAGTTGGCATCCTCAATAATTTCTGAACATGTTCCATGTGCAAAGGAATCTGGTAAATGCCGTGTCTTCAGCAGGCTGCCCTCTCTCTGGGAGACAGGTAAGCCTGAGGGCAAGAGCGTGGAGGTGGGGCAAAGGGGAAGCAGAGCTGGAGGTGTGAGAAGGCTCAGCTGACTAGAGGGTTTGCATTTGGAACAGTGAGCAGGACAGCAGGCCTGAGAGATGTAGTGTGATGAAGAGGGTACTGTGTCCCCCAGAGAAGGAGCCCCACCCACCCTGTTGGCTATAGTGTGAAACCCAAGGTCTTTCAGGAACCAGCCATAATCAAGGATGAAGAAATTCTTCCTGCTCTGGCAGGACTCAACTGCTCTCTGAGGACTTCTGTCGCTGAGGGGACAAGCTTCAGGCTCAACTCTCAGTGGTTAGTTCCTCAGGGGAGGCAGCAGCCTGGACCCAGGGGGCTGAGGTTGGCTCTTAAAGCTCCTCATAGTTTGAGGCCTGGTCTCCAGGCCCTGAGGTCCTCTCACAATTCAACTCAAGTTCTGCAAAGTCATATTCGTTCTGGTTTGGGATGACCCTATAATTTGTTGATTTCAACAGGGATATTCCCAGCATGGGACACAAAGTCACCCCAGCTATTAACCTTGAACACCTAACATATGGCAGTGCGTTATGTCTGTTGCTGTTTTAGCATATTTTTGTTCAACATCCTTTAATAAGAAGAAAAATCAAAGCTCTTAAGGGAATGATCAGGAAACCCTGAGGTAGGAAAGCCAGGTTTTGCAGCTAGAAAAGAATCCAAACGAAGTGCTGTTGCTAAAATAATCCAAGATAGTACAGAATCACTCACTCTTTTTAAGTAAACAAAACCCAGCTGCCATTCACCCTAGACCACAACACCCAGAGCTGCCCATGTGAGAAGCAGTTCAGCCACAGTCACACTTGCTCCTTTGTGACTGGACGGGGGCCCCTGCAGGCTACCTGCTCTGTTTTCTCTGTCCTCTGGGTTTCCTCTGTCCTTGGTCTCTGCCAGCTGGCAGCCACAGAAGCTTTTCCTGGTTCCCCAGTTTCACTTAATCCACATAATCACTGCCTATACCTTTTGCTCACCCCCACCCTCGGGAAATTTCACGTATACCATTAGCCTGTAAATTCAAGTCAAAGTATCCCAAACACATTCTTCAAGTCTGGTAAAAATCTTCCTGGCCATTTTTATCTGATGTGATAAGCAATAAAAAGACTGCAACTTAATATGATTTATAGAGATTATTGGGAAGTAAAATAATATTCTTTCTGAGATCACTGATTTGTAAAGTTTTGCTTTGGAGGAAGAGTATAAGTATTAAAAACTTAAAACTTTACATAGAAGCCAGGAAACACTTTTATTTGAGAGATGACCTTGTGTGATAGAAAAAAACTTGGATTTTGGAGTCTGACAATTTTGAGTTTGACCTAGCTATGTGATCTTGGAAATATTTTTAGTATTTATCAAGGGGACCGAAATATTCTGGGGGAAGACCTTATGACATTGTCTATCTATTTATTTTACCATCACCCAAAAGAAGGTCCTTCTAGAAAATTTTCACTTGAAGGCACACAATTTAAATTTATGACATTGCTCTAATTGCAAAAGTTTGTTCAGATGAACTAATCAGAGGATTAGCAAGCCATCTTCATTGTGACGTAAGTCACCATAATCTTCCCCTTGTTATGGAGTTAGACACTGGTGTTACCCAACTGAACAAAAATAAGGAATATTCTTAAAGTCACTGTGCCATGTCACTTCCTGCATGGGGAACCCATTCACGGGCCAGGCAGATACAATGACTGTTAGGGCAATAGAGGGATGAAAGGCACGCATTGTTTCTGCGAGTCTATGGCAGCAGCTGAATAATGGCGTTTTCTTATGGACAGGAGCAGGTTTGCTTTCAGAGCATTTCTCTGTATTTTCCTTGGATCCAGGACTTGTCAGCGAGGACACAGTAAAACCCAAGGATAAGACTCAATCAGCAATAACTCAACACTCAAAGGAAGGGTGGTTTTCAGAGACAATTAGGAAGCTGTTTGTAATCTGAGCTTCTGAAACCACTTAGGAAGTTCAGGAAGTAGGAGAACAGCATGAGTGTCTCTCTTTGTGACCAGGTTGCATAATGCCATGGAAGGCCCATGGAGGGGAGCGCCTGCCTCATTCGTGTTACTTCATGCTTGGTCCTTATGTCTAAAACCCAGCATGGTTTCGGGGCAAAGGACCCTAGAGAAGCTTGGTAGTTTATAGAATTAACACCCACAGAGTAGATGTCTACACATGTGGAATGATTTCAAGACAACCCTCTAGTCTTCTCTCAAAGCCACCCCTCCTGGTTTAGTTCCTGCAAATTCCTAAGAGGGTCAATGACTTTCATTTGACTAAAAGCGGTGAAGTTTATTACCACATCCCGAGCTTTTACAATTTAAACCATACATACATACTTTAAAGTTAACATGGGCTTCTCACCAACAGCATTTGTTCTTCACCATAACCCTACGAAGTGATAGATACAGAGATATTATTACTATACGATTATTATACCAAATTATTACTGGAGATTATTTAGATTAGCTCTTTTGATAGGGGGATAGAGAGATCAATGTGAAACTGGAGTTGAAGGAGAACACATAGAAAAGATGCAAAATAAAAACAAATATAAATATGTCCTTTAAAGCAACGAGCAATTATACTTCTGGGAGTGTATCCTACGCAAGTAATTATACATCCACATGAATCCATCACCCCAGATGGATAAGGATATGCATATAACAGTACTCACTGCCACAGTGTTTGGCATCACAAAAAACTGGAAACAAACCAAGAGTCGATTAAAAATAAATTGCAGAGTATCCATAAAATGAGGTAGTATGAGACAGTGAAAAAGAATAGAAACTGTGAACTGTAGGCTACCGTGTAACGATGTTAAGAACAAAGTGCCTATCAGCATGTAAAATATGACCTCATTTGTGATTATAAAAAAGGGGAGCTATCTAAGTAGACCCTCAGATACACCAGGAGAATTTTCGGGAAGATGCTTTATGGTTACCTAGACAACAGGCCTAGGAATTGGAAGCAGAGTGGGAGGTTGGAGTTATACTTCTCATTATGAACATACCAGTACACGTTTGAAATGTTTACATATGGTAGAAACTTTCTTCTTTTTAAAAAAATGAAAAAGAAGTCAACATTTAAGTGTATGTAAAGTTTTATATGAAAGGAAAGGAAAAGAGAGGAGGAAAATAGTCACAGAGTGCTTACATCTGCCGCACACCCAGCTCTGCACATGTTATCGCATCGGCTCTTTATGACAACTCCTTGAGTTAGGACGCTTCTTCATTTTGTGAGTGAAAAGTAGAGGCCTCAAGAGGCTGACTCATTACCTTCACAAGCTACATGAATAGACTCAACCCAATTTTCCGAGGCGCCCAAATCCACATGTACGCATTTCCATAGGCCATACTGGTAAGATTGTGTATAAAGCTAATGCAAAGAACAACAAGCAAAGGCAAAAATATTCTAACTTGTGGAATTGGAATTGGAAACCTAAGACTTGTCCACAGGGTCAGCCCATGGTTCTGGCAGGCTACACCTTGACCTATACGCAAGCAAGTAATAACTGCAGTGGTGCACTTGTCCTTACTAATTGCTTTGCAGATAAGCTTCTGGGGTTGTTGCACTGAAAAAAAAAAGTAAAGGCAAATCAGAATGCAGAGGCTCCAAAGAACAATGTGGGAAAGAAGGATTAGAGAGGCAACAAGGAGCACGCCTCACCGTGTTTCAAATACCTTCTGCTGTTCCACTCAGGGTTCGAAAGTAAAAGCAAATATTCTTTTTCTTTCAAGGCTAAATGGTAGAATGGAAAACTAATTTGATGTTGCCTTTGTATCACCTTCCAATTAAAATTAAAGTCAGTCTTTTATAGAAACGGCTTGCCTTACCAAGGTTAAGAAATAATCAAACAAAATCCTATGAAATTACTCGTTTTGCTGTGATTTTTTTTCTCTTTTGTTCGTCTACTGTTCAGAAAGCTTATTGACTTGTAAGTGACTCTTCATGCTAATATGCACAATATTTATACATCTATAAGTAATACCCACTTGCCCAGTGGCATTCCACACAGAAAAAATAGAATTTTATGTATCATTAAGCAGTTCCCAAGGTGTCAGCAATTTCATGCAAAGCGTATGTATAATGACTATTAGCAGTACTTAACAGCAAGTGTGCTTGGACATTTTTAAAACACTGCACTGAATACACCTGAACTCCCTGCTTGAACTGAACTCCCCCTCCCTCATCCCCACAGGTTCTGCAGCCCGGGGCCCTTCACAGTGGTTTCTCTCTAGGGAAGTGGGCCTGGGAGGGGACTGGGATCAGAGGCTCCAGCAGTCCCAGTGGCTGTCAGCAGAGAGACCAGTGACGAAGGCTGCTGCATGTTTGCAGGACTCGGTGCCAAATGAAAAGCTACCCCCATTCAGGAAGAACTATATGATCACACACACACACACACACACACACACACACACACACACACTCTAGTCCAATCCTAGCCTAGACAAATTATGTTGGCCAGTAGTTCACCATAACATTCAAATGCTTTCTGGTCCTTCACAAAATGATGGTTTGTTGTCAATGCTATTTAAATAGATACACTTAAACTAGAGGCCTGGTGCATGAAATTCATGCATGGGTGGGGTCCCTAGGCCTGGCCAAGATCAGGGCCAATCAGGTTCCCTGCCTCCCCACCTCCTCTTTCCCTCACCGCCTGCGTGCCGCCACTGTGCAGTTCCCCTCCTCTCCTCTTCACCCCCTCCTCCTTCCCTCGCTGCCCACATCCGCCGCCACCCACCCCCAGTTCCCCATCCCAGCCAGGGGGCCTGCCCCAATCGGGCGATCAGGGCCTGCTGGCCAGGGGGAGGAACCGGGAGGTTGGCCGGCAGGCCCCATCAGTGATCGGGGCCTACAGGCTGGGGGCAGCTCTTGCATCGAACATCTGCCCCCTGGTGGTCAGTGCACGTCATAGCAACCAGTCATTCCGGTTGTTCCATCATAACGGTTGCTTAGGCTTTTATATATAGAGATATTGTTTTCAAGCACAGGAAAAATGTTCTGTGTTATAATCAGTGGCAACAATTCTCTCCTATCCTAGGGCTGATAGTTGTATTTCCTAAAATGCCAAATGTATATGTGAGACCCTCAACCTTTATGAGAGATAAGCCCAAGTCCCTAATAATCCCAGACAAGAGAAAATGGAAATGTTTTTACATGGCCCTGGATGTCCCAGGAATTATTTTCTGTGCATATTTTCACACCACAAATTTATTGCCTTTTCAATTGTCACTAAATATAATTCCTCATTTACTGGGTATTGTTGCACAAATAAAGTTTATTTTTAATTCTTAAGAGTTACTATATTAAATAATGAAAAGGGAAAACACAAAAAATGATTCTCTTTCACAACTCAGATACACAGCTCATGTGATTAAATTTTGTGCCTTAGAAAAATTGCAAAACACTACATAGGCTAGGCTGACTTACTGACATGACAAGGGTTAGGTCTTCAGTTATCCAGGACATGCTCTCTATATGTCTATGTACACCACACCTAAACTGTACCCTCACTCTTCCTAAGGAGTTTGCAAAAAATAAAGCATGTTTGCTACTGCTAGGACTTTTAGGCTTTTTAAAATCCAGTTTTTCAATTATAGTTGACATACAGTGTTATATTAGTTTCATGTGTACAACATTATGATGAGACATTTATATGGCTTACAAGGTGATCACCCCAATAAGTCTAGTACTCATCTGATACCATACATAGTTATTACAGTAAACTTTTATTTATTTTTTAAAATATATTTTTATTGATTTCAGAGAGGAAAGGAGAGGGAGAGAGAGAGATAGAAACATCAATGATGAGAGAGAATCATTGATCGGCTGCCTCCTGTACACCCCCTCTGGGGATCGAGCCCGAAACCCAGGCATGTGTTCTTGATTGGAATCAAACCTGTGACTCTTCAGTCCGCAGGCCGATGCTCTATCCTCGGAGCCAAACCAGCTAGGGCAACTAAAAATCTACAATAAACTTTTATAACAATTCTTCTAGAACCTACATTGAATGGGAATCCTAACTGATGCTTATAAACTTTTTTTTAGTGCTACTAACTTTTATCTAAGGTAGAAACAAGCCCCATAATATAGCTATTAGGGAAGTCACTAAGTTATGACACTATAAATGTCACAGAGGCATTCTTCATTCATTCATTTATTCTTTAATTAAGCAGCTATTTTCCTGGCACTTTGATGGGCAGGAAGGATGCACCAGTGAATTAGAGTTGTGGCATCTGCTTTAAGGAGCTTAGGGATTGGCGGGGAAGATAAACTTAAAGACTATATTGCTGGCAGAAATATTACCTTCGTGTGCTGGCACACACGTGCATGTGCATCGGTTAGCTGAAGAACGGGGGGGGGGGTGAAATTAAGTGGTATATGTGGTGTCAAGGAAAGACCCCAGGGAAGGCACAGAGAAAAGGGAAAAAGTCACAAGGAGTGGGTAGAGAATGAGGAGTTGGAGATTTCTCAAGGTTAAGGTAAGAGTGTGTGTGAAGTAGTAGGCAGAAGTGATAAGGCACACTAAGAATGTTGGACTTTACCCTGGCATATAGGAATGTAGGAATTATCACAGTGGGGCAGTGAGGGCTCAGAAAGGCACCTCAGAGCAGGTGGTACCATTGACACACTGGTACCATTGACACACTGGGTCTTGCAAAATGGTGGCATAACATAATGAACTGGACCAAAGCTCACCAAGTCTGGGCTCTATCCTAGAAAAGCTTTCACAATCTCTATCCCCTGGCATCTTGGTTTCTTTCTCTCTAAAATGGAGCAGCCAAGCCTGTGTTGCTTAGGGGTTGAGCATCAACCTATGAATCAGGTGGTCATGGTTTGATTCCTGGTCAGGGCACATGCCTGGTTGTGGGCTCAATTCCCAGTAATGGGTGTGCAGGAGGCAACCGATTGATGATTCTCTCTCATCACTGATGTTTTTATCTCTCCCTCTCCCTTCCTCTCTGAAATCAATTGAAATATATTTTAAAATAAAATGGAGCAAGTACCAACTGCTTGTTCCTTCGTAAAAGAGCACTGTGTGCCACATGTAAGTTTCATTGCCTGTGAGCTATAAAACTGCTTAAACTGAAAGAAAAAAAATTTTATCAGAATACATTACTAATATATTATGAGTTATAAGCTATTGATGTAAAGTTAAAGAGCAATTTAGCTCAGTTAATATTCTCCCAGGTAATATACATTAAAATTAACTGAATAAAAGCCAAACAATGAGCCACAATTCTTAAATCTTATCTCTTAGTGGAAGGGTTGCATAGGGAGTAAGATTGGACATGCCATAGAAGATTCACTTGATGTAACATTTGTCTGCCTCTTGGCTCCATGGAGTCTAACAGCCATCTTTCATGGGGTTTCTTGAGTTCTCTCAATCTATAGTCATTTTCAACATAACTGTTATTCAGTTGCCATTATCAACCAGGTTCTGATGGATATAAATGGAAGAAAAGTGGGCACTAGCTTTCTCAATTATAACCACTAGGATCTTTCGTTTATAATATGTAGTTAGTGCCACTCTGTTTAACACATGGTCTCTAAATGCTCTCTTTGTGTTGCTTTTAACTCCTTAACCAGATCATTCTTGTAACTGCCGTAAGCCTCAATGCCTCAGTATGCCCAGAATAACACTCATGGATTAACTTCAAGAGACCCTGCCCAGACCACTGTAGCCATTTCTTAATAGTATAGTCTGCTCACAGCTGCTTCCTGGTCACATGATCATGAAGACAAACAGAACTGGATCACATTCAGTATTTCCAGGCCCAGGTGAAATTGTGAAAGTACCACAGTGACCACAACTGTGGGTCTGCAGCAATCATTTTCAGCAACAAAGTGGTACAGGTTTTTGCTAAATTTCAAAGTTGAACAAAATGATTGGTAAATGAATACTTTTTCTCTACTCCAACAAATTAATTGACTAGTTAACAATAGATTCTGATATAAAACTGTGAATTGAGTGAATTCTG
The DNA here is from genome assembly GCF_000147115.1 of Myotis lucifugus. NCBI lineage: Eukaryota > Metazoa > Chordata > Mammalia > Chiroptera > Vespertilionidae > Myotis > Myotis lucifugus. The sequence goes on along the minus strand of NW_005871062.1, from coordinate 12,095,385 downwards.
TATTTCACATCAGGATAAGCACAGTCAGCATTTTGCTAAGATTAGAGCAGGAAGTGTGTTTAAATACTGTCTTTCTGATGATCGTTTTGAAAAAGACAATCAAGCCTTAGCTAATTATTCTTCCTCGCTACCGTCTTTGGTCTTTGTAACAGAGCCAGAAGAAAAGCCTACCCACTTTATTATCTATGATTTCCACTGAAATCTTTTGCAAAGTATGCACTTTCATAACTCTAGTCTTAGGAGATGCTCTCTGAAAAATACTTTATTTTTTTTTATTGCTTAAAGTATTACAAAGGGTATTACATATGTGTCCTTTTTTTCCCCCTGAAAAATACTTTAATGAAAAAAGAGTTCCAGGGTCAAATAAGTTAAGGAAAGACTACAAATTATGTCACTCCTTGCATATTCACAATAGACATTAGCATACTAAAACCACTGAGGAGTTCTACACTGAGAAACTTATGTGATTTGATTTTACCCATAGATACCCCAAACTACCTGACCACAAAACTCTGTTTTCAAATACCACTTATTAACATCCTGTCAAACAGTGAGCCATAGAATGTCCTTGGGAAAGGATGCATTAGAGCAAGGAAACATCAAAGGTATTTTCTGAGCCTCAAATTTATAAATAAACTAGAGGTCTGGTGCACAAAAATTTGTGCAGTCGTGGGATGGGGGCGTCCCACAGCCCGGCCTGTGCCCTCGCACAGTCTGGGACCCCTTGGGGAATGTCCACCTGCCAGCTTAGGCCCGCTCCTGCAGTCAGACATCCCTGTGGCAGCCAGGGAGCCCGCCACTCCCGCTGTGCTGGCCAGCCATGAACCAGCTTCTGGCTGAGCAGCGCTCCCCCGTGGAAGCGCACTGACCACCAGGGGGAAGCTCCTGCTTTGAGCATCTGCCCTCTGGTGGTCAATGCGCATCATAGTGACCGGTCGTTTTGGTCATTCTCCCATTAGGTTAGGGTCAATTTGCATATTACCCTTTTATTATTTAATGTAGAGACCCGATGCACAAAATTCATGCAAGAGTAGGCCTTCCTTCCCCTAGCTGCCAGCACTGGCTTCCCTCCAGCACCCGGGATCCGGGCTTCCCTCCAGTTGCTGGAAGGCACCCGGGACCTGGGCTTCCCTCACAGCCCTGGCTTTGTCCAGAAGGATATTCAGTCTAATTAGCATATTACCCTTTTATTATTACAGATAAATGCCACACTCCAGTTGCGTCTATACAAGTGCCTAAATTATAATTCATTTTATTTTATTTTTAATTTATTTATTTACTCTGAATTTATTTTAGAGAGAGGAAGAGGGAGAAAGAGAAATATTGATGTGAGAGAAGAGCATTGATCAGTTACCTCCCTCATTAGGGTATGTGCTCTGACCAAGAATCAAACCTGCCACCTTTTGGTGCATGGGCTGACGCTCCAACCAACTGTGCCACATCAGCCAGTTATTTATTTATTCTTATAATTCATTTTTATGTCACATTCATAACATTCACTAGGTTACACTATGGTTCTAGTCATTGGGTATAGGAGCTATATCAATACAGTATCTACCCCTAGGAGCTTCTAGTATTCTTGGAAAGAAAAGACATATCTCCTTAAAGGAAGTTTCACAGAAAGGCCACATGTAATTGTGTAAAAATTAGTGGGGCAGAAATAAGTGCTACGGGAGTTGAAAGGGGGAGGGCAAGTGAATAACCTTTATCTACTTTTAGAGACAATGGCAAAACATGCCCGCCCTTTGTTCCCTTCTGCCTGTCAGTTTCTTTTTTCCCCCAGAGACACTCTGAATACCAAATGTATTATTTGTTCTGTGCCCACAGCTTTGGCAGTTTGAGATCCCTACATTGTTAAGCCGAAAAAACATTCAACATTAGAGTGTATTGTCAGGAAGTCATAGATCTTAGAACCAGGGTGGAAAGAAACTGTTACCCTCATCTAAGCTACCAGAATCCCTTGATGGCCCCCAGTAGTCCCCTTGCTTCTAACCTGGCCCCCTTATTCACAGTTCCCCTGGCAACAGCCAGAGTGATGCTTTCCAAAGGTAAATTTGACTGGGTCTTTTCACAGTGGCTTCCTATCACACTTAGACTAAAACCCAAATCCTGTACCACAGGCTACAGAAATCCTGTGGTGATCTAGCTGGGCTACCTCTCCCACTGTGCTTCTTACCACCCGACTCGGAGCTCTATCCCACTGGGCCTCACGGCCTGTGAATTTGCTGTTCCTTTCCACCCACTTCTTCAGGTCCTTGCTCGTCTGCTATCTCCTCAGAGAAGCTTTCCCCAGACCCCTCATCTAAAATAGCAGCCTTATGCCCCACCTCACTCGCACTGCATCCTCCATTCCCCTTGCCCTCCTTACTTTTCTTCAACAGGCTTATTGCTATTTTAAAAAATATTTACGTATCTACTTGTTTACTTCTCTGAAGCCAGAGGCATGATTCTGTATTTCTGCTTTTGCCAGTCTATCTGCCTAGTACATTTTAGGCACTCCATAAATGTTTGCTGAATGCATGAGTCAATCAATGAATAGTTGAATGATAAATTTACAGTAGAATAAACCTGTACAGCAAAAACAATTTATATGTCAAAGAATAGCTGAATGAATGAGAAAATATACATTTTTCTCATCAAAATCCAGCAGGTAATAACTTTGGTGGTAGCACAGGAATGTGAAGAAGTTGTTCTGGAGAGAATCTGTCACATAGCTGGAGGCCTTGAATAAGCTACTCACATTCTATGTGCCTCAGCCTCTTATCTGTAAAAAGAGAACAATAATATCTACCTCGCAGGGTTATTCTGAGGATTAAATGAGATAATGGATATAAAGTCCATGGGACAAGTGCCTTCCACAAAGGATGGTAGCTATTATTAATTCCCAAAAGCCTCTTTTATAGAATTTTCTTAAATAGAAAGGTACCTTTTATTAATTCTAAGTGGAGGTCCTTTGCCCTGCTAATAAATGAGAAAGATAATCAGATACTCATGAAACATATGGTGAGTACCAAGCAAAGAAAATTTTTAGGTTCTTGTTCTGAACTGTCTAGACAAAGTAACCACAGCATTCTTAGGATATGAATATGTGATACATCACCTTTTCACTAATGTTTTTGACTACTTAGCTTTCTGGGAAAAAGCTATATGAAGAGTTGTTTATATTTTTTAATGACTTTAATTTTGTAATAGTTTAGGATGCCAAAAAAGTTTCAAAAATAGTACAGTTTCCATATAGCCTTCACCCAGCTTCCACCAATGATTACATCAGACATAACCGTAGCATAGTCAAAATCAAGAAATTAACATTGGTGAAATAATGTTAACTCAGACATATACCTTATTTAAATGTAGATGAAGGATTTTTTTAAATCTTAGGGTTAGAAACTAATTAGGATCATATCTTGGCTCCATTAGTCAGGCAATCTATAATAATAAAAGTGTAATATGCTAATTAGACTGGACAGCCAAACGACCTTCCAGACATCCTTCCAGATGAAGCCGTGGCGGCGAGGGCTGAGGCAGAGGCTGTTAGGGGTGGTCACGCAGGCGAGCAGTTAGGGGCAATCAGGCAGGCAGGCAGAGTGGTTAGGGGCATCAGGCAGACAGACAGAGGTGGTTAGGGGCGATCAGGCAGACAGGCGAGTGGTTAGAGACAATCAGGCAAGACTCCCTGATTTTAATCTCTGTGGTCAAAGCTTTTCTTTCCCTGAAAAACTAATTCCTCTTTTTTATTAGTTGTGGATATTGTTGTACATTAGTATTGGAGGAGAAATAAAGTTGAGAGCAGGCCCAAAATTGAAGAAGCATTTTAACTTCTGTTAGATGAGTATTAGGGCAGAGATGTAGAGGAAATCCAATCACTGGTGCCTACAGAAGGCTTGTGCTCAGGAGGCATCCTCCCATGTGCTCCCCCCGTCTGTGCAGGTGCAGAAGCCACCTGCAGTCCAGCTGGTCACACACAGGGGAGCACATCCCAGCTGTCCCTCACCCAAACCACATTCCCTTTGCCCTACAGCCTCCCCTCCCACTACTTTTGGAAAGAACACTTTAGGCAAGGAGATATCTCCCAGCTCTGAATGTGTACAAATTAGCATCAAGTTAAATTAGTTCATTTGATGGAGCAGAAAGAGGTACAAAAACGTTCTATAAAGGGGAAAAAAATTATCTAGAAGTACAAATACAAAATTAGCTACAGGTGAGACACTGGTGCTTTTTGTCATGTTGTTAACTAAATGCTTTCTGCTTTTCTCTTTTGTGTAATCCTACCCCCACAGGGTGGTCCATTTGGGATAATAAAATGTAGCTTTAAATATATCGGGTTTGAGATGACTCACTCTTCATAATGAGAGTGTCCTGGGACTGAGAACATGGCTTTTCATTTCAGGTCTATCCTGGTTGAATTTGTGGTTCTCTATAAGACTTTCCAAAGTGTGATCATCTTATTCCAGAGAACAAAACTGAGCATGGCAAATGTCAAAGCACCGCCTTCTTTTGTACGGAGTAAAGGAACACAGAATTTGGAACCAGAGGACATGGGTTTGAGTCCTAGCCCCACGATTTCTCAAATGTGTAAACTTGAGCAAATCATACTCTCAGATTTCTCATCCATAAAATGGGTAATATGACAACAACAAAAATAACAATAATAATAACTATCTACAGGGTTTCTTTATAACAAATACGAATCAAATAATATTATAAATGTGAAAGTCCTTACAAATCAAAGAGCTCTGTGGGTATAAGTTATTACTATGTCAGAAATACATGATCAAAGAAATACATGATCAAAAATCCTATTTAAATCCGTTGGGACATTTTTAAAACGCCAGCCTAATGAAATGATTTAATAAATAAGCTTTTCCTTTTTGTTTTTTTCCTTCTCCTTTTCTTTTTAATTGTAGAGTGAAAAGAATGTATAGAGAATGGATGGTAGTTCTTCATAAGGAAATATTCCAAAAGTTTTTCCTCCCAAAGTTCATAAGGTTTATGACATCTGTAGTGTTATTTTTCTCTTCCTAAGTATTCTTTACAAAACTGTTTATGAAAAATCTGGAGGGAAAACCTAAAGCTAGTCTGCAAGAGAGTTTTTCCTAAGTCCTCATGGTAATGAGAAAAATAACCACAAGTTGGTGAGCTAAATTAATTAAATTTACGTGACTGTCATTTATCCTGAGATGATGTCTTTCCTACATTATTTAGGGTAGAAATCCCCTTTCTCTTCTGCAATGATGGTGATGGTGGGTGGCAACTGTTTTGTTTGTCCTCAATGTCCTTACTCTGCAAAATAAAAAGTTGGCTACCCCATGTCAGGCCCCAATTACTTTTTGCGATTGGACTGGCCCCTGACATGCCAGCCTTTGGGAACCCTTGGCTTAGAAGGTTAATTGGAGATGGCAGGGATGGCGGTAGGGAAGCCAGCTCAGCTGCCTGTGTTTTGCTCCCTTCCCCAGAGTCCCCGGGGCCCACTGCCCCACATCCGGGCTGCCGCCAGTCCCTGGCTGTGTATCTGCGCCCCAGACCCCCTGGCTCCTCATCCCTGTCCGCTTCACTCTCCCAGCCTCTCATAGCTGGCGTCATCCTTCCAGACACAGCTCCCTAAGTTTGCCATGTTCAGTGACCCTGTGTTGACCCCGAGCCATGATACAAACTATGGGATTGTAATGAATCTCTAATTACCCACAGTACCTCCATGAGTCGTCAGCCCTGCTGCTCAGCTATATTCCTCACCAATTTGGTCATCACCAAGCATTCAGGATGCAGCCAAACTCTGCGCCTGGAAGCTGGAAGCTCACCCGCCTCTCACCCTGCCCCCGACTTCCCCCCAGTCTCTGCCAAATGAGGCTGGCTCTGCAGGCTCCTGGGAATGACAGGATGATTTCCTCCCTTGTTATGAATCAGAGAGGGCGTTTGCACATGAATCATCCAGCTCTGCGTGGGGACCTTGTCCTGCCTTTTCTTTATTCCATGGGTCAGGCTGAGCAGATGCTCAGGAACTCAGGGTTTGCCCGTGGGCAGAGGGGTTAGCATTTTTAATTTCATGTGATAATTCTGAAGTCCTACATCTTCTTCTCAACCAAAGAGGGATGTTGCCTAGATTTAATAAAGTGACAAGCAGCTGGTCTTGATTTTCCAGCAGAAAATGTCATAATTGACCAGAGGGGAAAATAGCTTCATGGCAGTAATAAGAGCTCCCCCGTGTGCCAGGCATTGTGCTACAGCTTTTATATAAATTCTGTCTAATACCGACTGAAACAAAAACAAAGGCGTTTTACAGATAAGAAAACAGAGGCTTGAATGGGTACGTAATGGCTACGTTTCCAAACTCTTACAACTAGAGAGCAGCAACCTGCCTTGTCCCAAAGCACATGTTCTTTCCGAGTTATTTTACAGTTGGAACTGGACAGAGGTGACTGGTCTCAAAGGGTAGATGGTCTTTTAATTCACTATTAAATCCCAGGTGAAAAATTACTCCTAGTTTTCAAAATAACTCATGGAATTGTATTTTTTAAAGATTAAATGAGATAATCAGCATGAAAAAAAATTGACTTGAGAAAAAAATTAGTAAAACACTTGAGAAAGTGCTTTGCTAATTCAAAAGTGAATTCAATTAAAAGATCTCTGGCACGAATATTAAATGGTCAATATTTAAATATCCTCTTGCCTGTGAAAGTGCTAAGGAAACAAAGATAAAGATAAATAAAACAGCCCCCACCTTTAGGAAGCTCAGAGGCCGTTATTGTTATTCTAGTTCCCTACTTAATACAGTATTAAACATTATATTTATAATAATACCATATTTGAAATGTTTTAGGGTAGATTACTCATATTTCTTTGGCTTTCTGAATGCAAGACTTGTCATAGCATGAATGATGTCACACTGTCCAACTTGTGTGGGCGGAGAATGCGTATTGGCACTTGGTATCCGGGTTATGCCCAAGCAGTCTGAAAAACATTTTTCAAGGAATAAATGTGTGTGTTGTGTCTTATTACAGAAATAGAGGAGCCATAGCAAATGGTCATATCCTGCATTTTGGAAGCCAGCCTGTTTTCCTAACTTCAGATGTTTTTAATCCAGCGGTATCTCGCAGTCCAATTAATTCCTCTAATTTGCAGGTAATTTGTACGTTTGCTGTACAACAAAACTATGTGCTTAAGATAGTAATACTTTGTTCTTGAGATTTCTACAGCCTTCTCCTACCTCCTAGAACAGGTACTCAAACGTAAGTTGCCTCTCGGGGAACAATTTCATAACTGAAACCCATAGTTTCTAAACCTAGAATCTCTGAATCATGCCATCTTTCACCTCCTCAGTAAACTAATAGGAGGTGTGAGTTAGAAGAGAATTTGGAGAGATTAGTTAACATCCTTATTTTACAGATAAAGAAAAGGACAGATAGAAAAGTAAAGTGATTTCAAAGACACACTGGCACACAGGATGCTCATGGGATAGAAACACAGTCGATTGGGGATAAGAAGTTTGCATTACCCTATATTTGAAGGTTTGTTACTGCTGTGATAATTCCTACATGCTCTGCAACCGTGAAGATAGTCTCGTCTATCTAAGGGAAAGCTATTTCCCAGGAAGTCTGTAAGCATTTTGGAAATATGGGCCCAAGCACAAGCATAAATTAAGGCATTTCTACATAAATTGAATATAATATAGGGTTCCTGATACCTATTAAGCATGACAGTTAATAATAATAGCTACCGCTTACTGAGTGTCTTTTATATGTCATGTGTCACTCTTCACAACAATCCAGGGTGTATCATCAAGCCCATTTTACAAAGTAAAGAAATAAGTAATGTGCCGAGAGTTACATAGCCTGTAAGTAAAATCAGGTTCCACCTGCCTCTAAAGCTCAGCCCCCCCCCACCCCGCCATTTTGTAAACCTAAGTGCCAAAATGAGAAGGGGAAGAGTCATCTCACCCCATTTTCAAAGGATGATAAAACGTTTGTATCATGAATTTAAGTCTGGGAAGAAGTTTAGACAAAACATCCTTAACCACATCTCTACCTGCAAGGGCTTCCCCCTGGATCACGGTCCCCTCTGACTCACCACAGCCACTGAGTCAGCAAAAGTATGGCTCTCCAAGCCGAGGAGGAAGAAAGACACCAGTTACCCCTGGAAGGAAAGAGGAGTAAGCATTGATTAGGAGGATCTCTCCAGGGGAGAATTTGCCTTTAGTATTATTCTCTTGCCTGCTGTTATTGTTTCTACCTGACAGTTGGAGCCTGATTTCAGAAGGTACTTATTAAAATCAGAGTGTTAAAGAGGGATTGGCTGTTCCATTTTTAGTCCCTCCTGCACTCACCTGCAGCTGAAGAAAAGAGACAATGGGCTTCTCCACAACTCTGCTGGAAAAACAAAAGAACACAACTGCATTGTTAAAGAAGTCAGATAACTGTCTGAAACAGGCAGCAGACAGGAATGAACCCACAGAATAGACATGGGTGAACGTTGTCTGTCACATAGTTGTGTGCAAAGTTTTATCAGGCTCCTATGCATTTCCCTGTGTGGACCAGTACCTTGTGTTCATCCTTAAATGACTTTTAAAGGAGAAATGGATGTTTCCATGTGTAAGAAAGGTCTATTTATGATAAGAAATGGTGATAACCCAAATTTGCATAAGATTTGCATGCTTAAAAACTTTCTTAGATGATACAGTGGTATACTGAAGCTACTGGGCTCTGGAGCCAGACTGCCAAATCTTATAAGGAAGCACCAGACTCCTGATAAATGAGTTGCCTGGAGATACACTTTCGATGTCAGCCTTCCTCAGACTACCACAATATACATGGTTTTGTTGTTGGTTGGTCTTAAAATCAAATTGGGTCCAGTCAGCTTTGCAGTACACATTATGAATTTGAAGGTTTCAAATTATTTTTAAAATCCTGATTTATCATTATGTAAATGTTAAATCATGTATAACACCTTGAAGGACTTATGAAGAGGAAGTTAATTATTGTTCATGAAGTGAACCAGTAACTCAAGGACTTAGGACTGCACAGAACATTAGGTAACATGTAGTGGCTATCACAGGGAAATGGGATATGATCACCAAATCTTATTTTATCTTCCTTTTTTCTGGGTGCCCAGAAAACTACACCTTTCAGTCCTCTTGAAAATAAGGAGGTGAGTGTGCCTCCCGATGGTCTATGAAATGTATGCAGATGTGATGTGAGTCACTTCAGAGACGCAGCAGTAAATGCCCCATGTGGTCTTTCTTCTGTCCCTTTGCTTTAGCAAATGGCCAAGTCATGAGCTGAGATGGTGAAGCCTACATCAGCCTGGGTCTCTAGGTGATTCCATAGAACAGAACTCTCCACCAACCTCATCAAGACAGGTAACATGGGCAAAAATAGCATGTAAAGCATTCAGAATTAATTTATTATTATCATATCATTTCACCTAATCTGACTGAAAGTATCCACCACAAATGTGATTTTGTAACCTAACTCTATTAAGATAGAAAGGGGACAAGGTCTAAAAACTTGGACAAATAGAGGCCTAGGACCGCTGCAAGGTAAGAATACAAACGAATGGCCTCTACACAAAGATGGCACTGCATGAAAGTGACCCCTTCAGTCAGTGAACTGAAGCACATGTGCCCCATAAGAAAAGATGTTGAGAATACATATTGATCATGGCCTTGGCCCTGGAAGGAGTAGAAAACAAAAAGAAAATAGGGCCCTCTGAGGAGCCCCATCCACATCTGCTCTCCTGTAAGTTTGGGGCTGGAATTTTTATCATCTGTGCAGCCACATAAAACTTCTGGTCTGAAAATTTAGTTAAAGGGTTCTTGAGTTGGTAGTTACCTCAAACACCTGACAGAAACAAAAGGAAATCCTTTCTGAAGGGGTCAACTATAAAACCAAGCCTTAAAGAATTCTATCAGGTAAAGTGAAAAGCACAAATGCATGAAGAAATAAGCTTGCATTAGTGAGAGTCATCAGATACTTGGATTATCAAGATGAGACTATAGAGCAGTGCTTCCCAACATGGGGCACATGCCCCACATGGGGGGCAATTTGATTTTTAGGGGGGCAATTCGAGAATGAGTTATTAACAGTGATTATTTTTTTGCATTTTTATGGTTCTAGGGGCCTCATATACAGTATATAAATATATATTGTGACATATTTATGCATTTCAATTCTCTATTATGTTTTGGAATTTTATTTGCTATTTTTCCATATCACTTTATATTATTTTTTAAACAATTTTTTAGTGATTTCTTCCTCAGTGCTTCCACTGTCCTTTTGTGCTTTTTCTTTTTCATGGATGCCATGTTCTTTGGAAGCTTGTTTAGACCAAGTTAATGGCCTTTTAGGCTTCCTCCACATGAATAGGAGTTCACTTTTTGAATAATAAGAATTATATGTGGGGGGGGGGTGTATCAGGATTTCAGAGATGCTTAGGTGGGGCATGACCATAAGAAAAAGTTGGGAACCACTGCTATAGAGTAATACACTTCAAACTAGAGAATATGTATTTTCTTTTGTAGATATGTAATATTTTTTGTAGTTTCCTATGTTCTGATTAGATCAGACAGCAATACTCAAAATAGTGCAACTATATACTTTCATTTCTATAAAAATTCAAGAACAAACAAGATGAATCTATAACAGAAATCAGAACCAAAAATGTTTCTTTGAGGTAAAGGGCAGGATTCCTGAATGTGGCATGAAAGAACTTTCTGAGTCATGAGAATATTCTATATATTTATGGATGTTCTTCCAACTGTCTGTGCATTTACCACATATAAGTTCTAAGAAAATTAAAAACTTAAAAATCAGGTATGACAAATTCCTAGGAAAAAGTAAATAATCAAAACTGACCCAATAGTTACTAAAACTTGAATTGTTCTAAAATATTGGGAAAAATAAATTAGCAGTTCAAAATCTTCTCAAAAACAATTTAGTGAGATTAGTGACAGTGGGACAAGGACAGATCAAATAGAACAATAAGAAAAAGTTAAAGTATAAGACAAGTTTACCAGTGAACTTAAATGTAAAAACCCTAAATAAAATATTATTAAGCCATGTCTAAACAATTTTTTAAAAGATACTATCTCATAACATGTGGAATGCAATGTAAGTTCAAAGGAAAAAAATCTATTATTGTAATACTCTGTGTTAACTGGTTAAAGAAAAATCCATCTAATAATTTCCATAGATGCAGATAAGAAGCATGGCCAAGGAATGACTGAAAGATGTTCAATTTTACTAAAAACAGGTAAATATAAGTCAAAACCATAATAACATACCACTTACAAACCTTGATTTGCCAAAACGTAAAAATGCCAAGGGCTCATTAGAATGTGGAGCAAAGGGAAGGTATATACTGATGACAGAGTCTAAATTGATGCATTCATTTTGGAAAACAATTTGACCTTACCTACAGAAATGGGCTAATCCTCTGCTCCAGGAATTCCATTCCTAAGTGTATACCAAGAAATAAAAGAACACATGCGACCATTAGAAGTGGGTGTGGTTCAGCCATGGGGAAAAGAGAGACCTCTAGAGACAGACATTGGTAATGTCTACTCATGTGCTGTCCTTGGACCATTGAAAGAGGGAGTCTTAACTAGTGTTGGGGAATATATCTAGTGCCTGGTTTAGAGATAAGTCAAAGGTCAAAGCAATTAGCAAGATTACTGCTTGTATTGGATAGATTCCTCAAGTTGGTTTTGCCTGGTTCTTTTAAACATTTCCTTATTATAAAACTCCTTGTTCTGATTCTATGTTCATCAAGCAATCTCCTGTTCCTCAAGGAAGGGCTTGCACCATCTACCTAGGTTTAAACTATTTCTGATGCCTGAGGATAATTTGTGGGTAAATTAAAAAAACAAAAACAACTGACCTCTGATTATGATTTGGCTTCTCATACACTTTGATTATGGAAAAAGAATTTTATGCCAACCTGAATGGTCAGGTTATATTTCTTATTGAATTCATAAAGTAGGCACAACTCTGTGTGCCCTGGAGTTAGTGTGAGTTCCTCCCTCTGGGGCTGATCATCCTGAAGCATGATATCCAGGTCATGAACAGAGTCCACATCCAGCTATTTTCACATTAGGTGACATTGCTGTCTCACCTCCCTATTCCAACCCTTTTGGTTGATTCCTGCACAAATTACATTGGTGTTCAACCAGCAATGAAAATTAAAGTTACATAACCATAATATATAAAGTCATTCCTGAAACTCCACAAATTCTTGGAAAGACAACTAACTCATTCTATTTTATAAGCATATTCAAATTTTGATATGAAAAATTTCTGAACCCAAACAAAAGTATGTGTACACATAAAATTGTGTTTTAAAGTCAGTTTTATGAGAAAGTTATGGTTTAGGGGGGGAAAGGGGAAAGTTTAAAATCTAATGAAGATAAGCATATGACAACTGAGCACTGACCAGCGAGTAAGCTGACTACATGTAGATTTACCTAGTGATGATTTTGTTTGAGACAATAAGCGGCAACATAAATAGCCATACAAAACCAGCTGAACCTGTTAGGACTTGAATATGATAAGCTTGTTTCTCAACAACCACACCTCACACCCCCTTTAGTTGACCTTTTTTTTTTTAATCTTTTTTTTTTAACTGTCAACAAATAATACCAACTCAGGGTTGCTTCTGGTCCATTAATTCTGCTTGGCTCTCTTTGAAATTTTGGACAACATGCTTCTCAGGTGATTGCAATCTGAGTCAAGTAGAAAAAGAGGTTGTCAACAGTCCCAGTGAGGTCCTGAGCCTTGGCAGTGGGTTTTATGCAAGCCTGGTGCTGTCACCACATCCATCAGGCCTGGAGCACACTGTTATTATCATAACCAGTCATTCCCACTGCCATCACAACAGGAGAGAGGACAGCCTTCTCTTCACATCTGACTGCAGGCAGCTTGATCCCTGTAACCTTGAGAAGTACGGAATGTCACAGGTAGGAGTTGCCCTGTGGCTCATCTATAGATTCTTTCCTCCCAGCCCTGCCCCCTCTCTCTCCCAAGTCTTCATTCTTCTCAAACTGGAAGATAGTCATGAATGAGACTGTCTGAGCACAAGGATTTGGCTATAAGCCAAAAGGACAAACTAAAAGTACCCCAGAGGTGAAGCAAAGATATAATTTTGGGCTGCTGTGGAAGAGAATGCCAAATCCAGAGGCAGAGTCTCTGGGAGCACTTGACAGTTCTTTGTGAATGAAAACTGATCACTAGCTTCAACCGGGGATCCTTAGCAGTACCTGTTTCCGAGAAAATAATAAAGACAGTAAAGTTTATCATCTTTGTTTACCATTTCCATTTCCTGTCCTTCTTCCCTATCTACTAATAAGGACCTGTTCTCTCCTGGTGGTCAAACTGGCCCTTGATTCTGGTTGATGTTGGAATCGTCCATGTTTTAATTCATGCAAATGATTAAGGACTGCTATACCTTGCTGATGCTTCTTCTAGAGCAGTGGTTCTCAACCTTCCTAATGCCGCGACCCTTTAATACAGTTCCTCGTGTTGTGGTGACCCCCAATTTCATTGTTACAAATTGAACATAATTAAAGCATACTGATTAATCACAATAACAATATGTAATTATATATGTGTTTTCCGATGGTCTTAGGCGACCCCTGTGAAAGGGTCATTCAACCCCCAAAGGGGTCTCGACCTACAGGTTGAGAACCGCTGTTCGAGAGCATTTGAATATGAATGGGGGATAGTATGTCAATTCAGAGAAATACAGTTTGATTAGTGAATGTTTGCTCCTCTCAATCCAGGCTCCTTTGCTGCTTAGTCAGTCTAGAACTAGATGTCACTTTTCATGGGTTGGTGAGAACAGCATGCGGACTAAGCTTATTTAAAGCTAATAACTCAGAGCTACAGCTGCTGTTAAGTACCTACCTATTCCACTTACCAGATGCTTTACATAGGTTATTGCATTCAGTCATCAGAAAAAACAATATTAAATGCATACTGTTGTTTCTATTTTACAGAGAAGGAAACAAACTGAAGTAATTCTAAATGTTAGAGCTAGTGAAAGGCAGAGCTGGGCTTTGAAAGCCCTTGACCTCTCCACTATACAATACAGTTTTAAAATGAAAACATTTAAATCAGGTTTTCAAAGTAGCAATAGAATATAATTATGACATTGAAAGAGGTGATTAGAATATATTTACCTGCTCTACCCACCAACCTCAAAGGGATATTGTGATGATTAAAGAGCTTCTCCAAAAACCTTGGCTTTTTCCTAAGATGCAACTATTAGAATAAATCTCTATTTCAGTCATATATATATATGACTGGACCACAAGGAAACTCTCAATGCCTTCTAAGAAGAAATAACAGAAACAACATTCTCTGACTAAATGTAATAAAATTAACAACAAAATAAAAACTAAAAAGGAACTTCCAACCAGAAATTAAAAACATGTTGTTAAATAACATAAAAAATTGTAAGTGGAAGAAGCCAGACACTAAAAGTACATACTGTGTGACTTACCTATATGAAATCAACAAGAAAAACTTATCCATGATGATAAAGATTAGACTAATGATTACCTCTGAGTTTTGCCTGAGAATGGGCACAAGGAACTTTCTGGTGGATGAAGATAGTCTAAATCTCTATCTAAATGGTAGTTCCTTGGGTATATACATGTATGAAAATTTGTCAAACTGTGCACTTAAAATTTGTGTATTTTAATGTATGTAAATTATTCTTCCACTCAAAAATCAATTAATGCAATTCATCACATTAAAAATTAGAATAAAGTTTATTATCACTCCACAGTTAGAGAAAAAGAATTTGATAAAATTCACCACCTGTTTTTAAAAAGAAAATAAGAAACTAAAAATAGAAAACTAGGAAAATATAAAAGGGGACCAGATCTGCAGGGAAAACTGTAAAGAAGCTGTCATTGTATTTCAATACACTTAATCTGATAAAAAGTGTAAAAAAAAATCCTACTGAAATAGAAAACTTAATATTGAAGTGCTGAAATTTTCTCTGAGATCAGAAATGAAGCAAAGATACACGTTATTACCACCCTTATTCAATAAGGTACTGGAGGTCCTAGCCAGGGCAATGAAGCACTGTCATTATTTATAAATGGCATAATTGAACGTGGAAAATCCAAAATAATTTAAAGATAAGTTATTATACTTAATAAGTGAATTTAGCAAGGTCTCAATATCTGATCAATTTATAAAATTCAATTGTATTTTTATAAACAATTCTATTAGAAACCTAACATTAACAATAACATTGAGTTTAAATAACTTGCCACAAATATAATAAAAGATGCACAAAACTTCAACATAGATAACTTTAAAATATTATTGAAAGGAATTGTAAAATCCCTAAACAAAGAGATATACCTTGTTCATAAATTAGAAGAGTTTATGTTGTAGACATGTCAATTCTCCCAAAATCAATTGATAGACTCAGAGTAACAGTCAAAATTCCAGCAAGGACTTTTGGATGGAGAAAATGATAAGTTTCTAAAATTTATTTTTTAAAATGCAAAGATCCAGGAACATACAAGGTAGATTTGAAGAATATATTTGGAGAACTTACGTCACTGGACATCAAGCTACATTAATTAAGACAGTATGACACCAATTCAAGCTTAAGCAAATGGGCCAATGAAACACAAGAAGGAAGCCAGAAACAGACCCTAACATACACACGTGATTTATGGTGAGGTCGCATTACAGAATCATGAACAGAGCAGAACTATAACAAACCGTGGCAGGTCAACTGGGTATCCAAAGAGAAAACTTAATCTTGATCTCACATTATATCATATAAAATTCAATTCTAGATGGACTATAGATATAAATATGTAAGGTAGAAGCAAGTAAGTTTTTAGAACATGATTTAGGAACGTACTCCGCGGGAGCCGTCTTTAACTCGGTTCATATAGATTTGCGG
Source organism: Myotis lucifugus (assembly GCF_000147115.1). Taxonomy (NCBI): domain Eukaryota; kingdom Metazoa; phylum Chordata; class Mammalia; order Chiroptera; family Vespertilionidae; genus Myotis; species Myotis lucifugus. The sequence continues at coordinate 12,079,467 of NW_005871062.1, read as the reverse complement.
TGGAGTGCGGGAAACGTGTAAACTCGGGCCGATTGTAACTGCGTATTACCAAATATTTGTTTGTAATCCACCCTTTTGGTGGATGGAACAAAACCAAAAGACAGAGCCATCTTATATTTTGGCGGGAAATTCACCCGCACTCCAAGTGTAAATATGTAAGGTAGAAGCAAGTAAGTTTTTAGAACATGATTTAGGAAAATACCCTCATGATCTTGTCATAAGCAAAGACTTCTAAAACAGAAATTTAAAAAGTACTAACCATAAAGGAAAAAAAATGATGGTTGATTGCATACAAATTAAGAACTTCTGTTTATTGCAAAACTCATTTTGAGGCTTAAAAGGTTAAGATGCAGAGTATCTTGCAATTCTCAGATATATCCAGAATATTTAAAGAACCTCTTTAAATAAAAAGTGAGACAATCTAATAGAAACATAGCCAAGGACTTGAACAGGCATGTTACTTCTCTCCAATTTTGGCACATCCAATGGAGTATGCCACTGTAAAAAAGAATGTGGAATATCTCTATTCATTACTGTGCTATGCTAGAAGAAAAAGGGAAAGTGGAAAAGAGGGCGTATGGCAATATAAATGTTTATGTCTGTATCATACTACCTCTGTACTAGTTTGGCAGCATAACCACACAGAAGGGAAATATCCCAGGTAACTTTAAAATGCAGTATTTTGAATATTCATCCCTAGTGGAATGAATATTCTAAGGATCAAAGAAATGCAAACACAACTTACACTGTTTTCAGTAATCATCTTGTTGGTGGTAGTCTGAATATAATTCTGATTGTTATATGTCATTGTAAGATAAAGCAAATAAGTAATTATTTTAGTTCCAGAATCAGGAATGTTGGTGTGGAACAAAAATGCAGCTATAAGAGGAGTTTAAGTAAAAGTCCTATAGTCCTGAGTTTGAATTGGAAGCATCGGTGTGAAGTTATGATGTATTTTGTCTTAAAAATAATTTTTTTCTGCCCCTTCCTGACCTGGTGGGACAGGAGGCACCATCATGGGAGTGGACATTCACTACCAACAAAGACCGAAAGGTGCCCAAGAGCCAGGACATCTACCTCAGGCTGTTGGCCAAGCTGTACAGGTTTCTGGCCAGAAGAACCAACGCCACCTTCAATCATGTGGCGCTGAAGAGGTTGCTCATGAGTCATACCAACCTGCCACCTCTGTCCCCTTCTGGGATATTGAGAAAGTGAAGCTTCCTGGCAGGAAGCCAAACCCACAGTGGTTGTAGGAACTATGACCAGAGATGTGTGCATGCAGGAGGTGTCCAAACTGACAGTGTGTGCACTTCATGTGGGCAGCCACCAGGGCCAGCTCCTCAAGTCCAGGAGCAAGATGCTCACCTTCGGCCAGCTGGCCTTGGACTCCCCCAGAGGCTGTGCCACCCTCCTGCTTTCTGGTCCTCGCAAGGGTCAAGAAATGGACAGGCATTGTGACAAGGCCCCAGGAACCCCTCCCAGCCACGCCAAATCTGACCTGTGGTCCAAGGGCTGGAAGTTCAAGCACGCAAGAGGCCCATGGGCCAGCCACCGCTGCAAAAATTAACCCCAGATCCTAACTTGTTATTAAAATATTTGCATGAAGAGAATTACTTATTTCTCAGCTTTGTCCACTGAAAGGACTGAGAAGCAATGCCCAATCCAGAAGCAATAGACACCCTTATCATGCAAATAGTGATCTTTAGATACAACTTTCCATCAAAAGGAACCAAGGATCCTTGGGAAAATGGCTGACTCTGGGTGTGGGGCAGGCAAGCTACAGCTTGTCATACCAGAATGCAAGAAAAATTAGGACTATTAGAATTTTGCCCAATAAACTCACTCGCCAACTTGTAAAGGTCTCCACTGGTTAACGATAGAATAATTGGAGCAGCAATAACAATAATACCTAAAAATGGATTGAAACATAACAAGTATGTTTTAATTTGCGAGTTTGTGATACTTTAAAAATGTTTTGATTACTTTGGGAAAATTTTAGAGATTTAACTCATTATTTAAAAACTGGTTAACACAGGGAAAGAAATATTTATTCTGCCTCAAGGTAAACAAATAGTTGATAAAAAAAATACTTCTTTGGAGAAGTGTTCCAGCTAGTAAACGCAAAAGGGATAATAAGAGTGCATTTTGCAGCTCTTAATGAATTAAAGGACCTAGGCAATGATCATTAATGGCTGTTAACATGTCAAAAAGAGAGACAACCAGACATTTTATGCCTGCTGATGGATGTACACAAAATAAAATATTCTTGCTTAAAAAAAGTCAGACCTGAATCTAATCAAGCCTCTATTGCAAGAAAACATTCTCAGCAATACTAAAAGACTATGAATAGCAAAATGCACAAACAAAAAACTACAGACAAACTTTAAAAAAAAAGATGAAAGAGAACATACAGATTAAATGAGGCTTAAGAGATATATTAATCAATTGCAATTTATGTACCTTATTTGGATCCTAATTTAAACAAACAATATATGTCCAAAACAGCCAGGAAATATTTAACTGAGATATATTAAAATATTTACAGAAGAAAGTTAATATTAGATTAGTGAATGTTTGCTCTAATAGCTATGTGATTTCTATGCAAAATCTCAGTTATTATAGTTTTTAAATTAAAATACTTTCTGGAGCATCTTATATGATTATAGACATTCTGACCAATATTTTAATTAATCCTACTTATGATTTATCTTTCGTAATATATTCTAAAAGAATATTACTTCTCTCCAAAGAACCCAGCTTGATTTGGTCACTTATAAATCATCTCACTTTTTTGTTTTTATTATGCTTTTTAAAAAAAACTAAACACCCATTCAGGAAAGCAAGATACATAATAAAGAAGACTTCGATCTAAAATGGACTTTTTAGGCATATCTTAGATGAAGATGAGAACATGATGAAACTTAAGTCAAATTTCATAACGAAAGGGACTGGATAATATTTTCATAATAAAAAAAATCAAAATATACAGCCAGGTAAGGTGGCTCTGGTCTGCTTTGCATGGTACACAGTCTGCAGAACATTGGGCACATATGTGAAATGTGTCACATGCAGAACTAATTAAGTTAGAAAGAAAGCAATTATGCATATTGTATATATATACATTGATATATAAATGTATACATAGATATACAGATTAATAGATCTACATGTAGATTGTATAAATAGAACACGGAGAATGTTTTAAAGTAATTTCTTTGATTATTTAGTATTGGGGGCTGGAGAGGTAGGTGAGCACATGACCCAAATCCATTGGGTGGTCCTTGAACCAGCGTGGAGCAGAAGCGACAAGGCAATCCAGTTGAGACACAAATAAGAAGCCTATGTGTGAAAAGTAGTGATAAAATCTCAGCATATGTATGAGTGAGGATTTGATGATAAATTATGAAATATTTATTATGGTTTTTCTCAGACTTTTGGGTCTCAGACACATTTAAGAGAATCTTTTAGCCTGGCTGGCATGGCTCAGTGGTTTAACGTCGACTTATGAACCAGGAGATCACGGTTTGATTTTTTTGTCAGACCACATGCTAGGGTTGTGGGTTCAATTCCCAGTAGTAGGTGTGTAGGAGGCAGCCGATCAATGATTCTCTCTCATCATTGATGTTTCTATCTCTCTCTCCCTTTTCCGCTGAAATAAGTAAAAATATATTTTAAAAGAAAATGTTTTAAACAATGGTGTTGGCATAGGGCTACCAACTTTCTCTTTTTTAAAATAAATGTATTTTAAATTACCATCTACTATCTTTGTCACTTTATTGAAAATGATATTTCATTAAAAAAGTAGGAAAGACATAATTTTGAAAAGAAAAGGAAAATAGTCACTTTTAAATTACAGATTAATGACAGGTATCAGTCTGGATACCATTTTAGCAGAGCTAAACTTTTATTAAATTATTTTAAAACTCAAATTATATAAATAAGATATATTCACAATACAGAAAACTTGAAAGAACATGGAAAATCACAAAGAAAGAAAGTTTGAATCTCCCCATCCAAAGATAACCACAGCTTGGTATGCATGCACTTGGCATTTTCAACAGGTAATTGATAATTTTCATTACCCAAAAGCTATTTCTCCATATATACTTTTCTTATATTTTTTACTTAGCACTGTATCATAAATATTTTTCAAGGAAATATATATTCTTCTACAACATGATTTTTAATAACTGCACAATATTATACAGAGGTGGTCAAAAGTAGGTTTCTAGTTTTGAGTACATGAAATGCAGAATTTATTCTTGTATTATTATTTATTAATTATCGTATTATTTTCCATACGAACAACTATAAACCTACTTTTGCTCACCCCTGTATTTGTATAAGTACAGAATAATTTACTTAATCAATTCTCTCGTTTTTCTTTCAAATCTTTCTCTATTGTAAGCAATACTTGAATTTCCTCGGGTATCTGCAGTGAGTACAGCGGGGTCTACTTCACAGTAGCAGCACACCTGTCACCATTCCTTGTCCTCCACCCCCATCCATGCAGACTCTCAGCCTGAACATTTACAGAAGTCCCTGGGGATAGAACCTTCACTTGAGTTCACTAACAATTTGGCTCCCGTTGGGGTAATGGCTCTTCTTGTGAACATTCTCGGAGCACATTGGTGTCCTCGGGAAACCACTGGTGTCGCCAATAAGCTTTAAGTGGTCCACATTCCATTTCATATGTGGAGGAAGCCTAACTCCCATGACCATTTGTGTTATTTTGTGTGAGAGGGATTCAGACCACCCATCGCTGCTTAATGCACAAGGCCCTCCCCTGCCCCCCCCCTAAAAACAGTCCCTTCAGCTTCTGCCTGCAGGTGCTCTTTCTGACACCCCAGACACGAATATCTGGATTGTCAGGGGACAGACATGATGTGGTCCTAGAGATGCCCTGCTTCCTCACGCTAACCCCGCCAAAGCTGTGAATACCCTTTTCAGCACAGGCAGGACTCCGGCTTTGAGGGGCACTTTGGGCACCTCTTCACCCAGAAGTGAATTCCTATGTGCATTTTAAAGGCTTTTTATGTTGTTATGGGCTGAATTTCGTCTTTACCAAATTTATGTGTTGAAGGCCTAACCCCCTGCAACTTGGTATGCATATTGGGAGATTGGGCCATTAAAGAGGTGATTCAGTTAAAATCAGACCCTTAGGGCAGGTTCTAATCTAGTCATACTGGTGTCCTTACAAGAGGAGGAAATTGGGAAACACACACACACACAAAAAGAGTATACAAGCCTTTGGAGGCCTCAGGAGAAACCAAACCAACCTGCTGACATGTTGATCTCAGGCTTCTAGCCTTCAAAACTGTGAAAAATAAATTCCTGTTGTTTCAGTCACTCAGCCTGTGGTCATTCATCTGTTATGGCAGCCCTAGAAAATGAATGCAAATATATACTCTAGAATTGGGCAAATCACTTTTCATTTTCCATATCATTGTCTTCTTTTATTGTTACTATGAAATTGCAGAATGTAAATTTAGTAAGGACTTGAAGATCCATCGATGAACACTGACAACAAGCAGTTCTCCCTGGGATGGAGCACAGAGCTTTTTACTAAAAATGCTGAAATTGCACCCAGACTTCTGAATCATTCTCTAAGAATGGGGCCCACATTTGTATTGCACAAAAGTCTTGCCCATATTTCTAGAACCTTCCCATTAAAAAGACCACTAACAGCTTTCACTGGATAATAAGAATAGAGGGGAAAAGGTATCATCCCTAATTAATGGCTGAGCAGGCAATAAAATGGAGGCCTCCTGAGGGCTCTTTCCAAGCAACTGCACCACCCTCTCCTCTGTGTATGTGGGTGCCAGTTCCTGCCTCCAGTTTATGTCAATGAGGATTTCTCATCAATCTGCCCCCAAGATGTTGCTTGCCCTGAAGTGACAATTACAATAATGAGAATGTGGATGAAAATTACAATAGGTGCTAGTATTTATTGAGCACTTTCATGCTAAGCACTCTGAAAAGGGAATTGCAAACTTAACTCATTTAATCTTTACTGCAACCCAGAGAGATGTTATTATTCCCATTTATCAGATGAGGAAATGAAGGCACAGACTTAGGTTCATAACATAGTATCAGAAACAAAGTACAAACCCTGACTTGGAACCCCATCTAAATGATTCAAAAAGAGAACCTTAAACTCCTAAGAGATTTTCAAAGAATAGGATCATATTTCAAAGCATAATTGTGTGTTCTCTACATGGAATGAGGCCAATTATGGAAGCTCAGGGATAGATTTAGACCCAGTCATTGGAAGGGAAGGTACTGAGTGTGGGTATTGAGAGGTAGCTCAGGTCATAGGGAACCCGTGGTACCCAAAGTGCTTGACAGCAGATCAAAGATGGTAGTCCTTGCAGCCTGGGGTGTGAGTTCCACAAAGAGCCATAAGGAGCTTCTGTAAGTCAAGGAGAGACAAGGCAATGCAGACTCTCATTCTGGGAAAAACATGGACAGACAGATTGTTGGCACTAGGATTTCATACAGGGAAAAAGACAGGGGTCAAGAGTAAAACTAGACAAGCTGTAAGAGTGGCCTGTCGCAGTGTCACTAAATGATTGGAATAGGATTGCTTAAGGTCACTCCTTAGATGGCCTACAGCTCAGTGTCTGAGTGTGTGTGTGTGTGTGTGTGTGTGTGTGTGTGTGTTTCCTGATTGGGGCACATTTAGCTGTAGGAGTTCATTGATTAACCAATCCCAGGATCATCACTGGGGCCAAGAGCACATCCTTTGGAATCAGACAGAGGCAAATGTGAACTCTAGCTCTTTCTTTTTCATTAATTTCAGAGAGGAAGGGAGAGGGAGAGAGAGAGAGAAACATCAATGATGAGAGAGAATCGTTGATCGGCTGCCTCTTGCATGCCCCCCTCTGGGGATCGAGCTGGCAACCTGGGCATGTGCCCTTGGCCAGAATCAAACCCAGGACCCTTCAGTCCACAGGGTGACGCTCTATCCATTGAGCCAAACCAGCTAGGGCTCTAGTTCTTTCTTTACTAGCTTTTGGACTCTCACAAATTATTTAACTTATTCTGAGCCCAGGATTTATAGGATTCTGTAAACTTTCACATTGGGCTTTCATCAGAACACACACATTTTTTCTTCCTAATTAAAAATATTTATAGTTGTATTGCTAGAAGTTCACTTTTGAAAACTTCTCATTAGTAAAACAGTACCTGTGGTGTGATGGGAACTCAAGAAAGAATGTACTGAAATCAATAAATCAATCAATGCATTATTAGATGGATTTAGCCTCAAACACTCTCCATATATGGATCTGAGACCAGGGGTGGAGAGGTGGGGGTCATAGCTATTTCTTCTTTGGATTTACTGAAGTCTAGCTCTCTAAACTCTAGATTTTCTTTGGTATTCCTTTCCTTAACTGGTAGGAATACACTCTACCTATCCTCCCAATGTTCTTGTCACTTCCTTTTCATCCAATTCTTTTCCTTCTGCATCTTTCATCTGAATTTCAATTAAGATAGTTGGCCTGGAGAAAGTTGGGAATAAATTCCACTTCTTACAATTATAAGGAAAAAAATAATTTTATAGATATTTTTAAAGATATATTAAAGAAAGCATTACTATTATTGGGATCAAAGGACTATATTGTCTGTTTCTGGCGTAGAATTCAGAGAAAGTCCCAGCTTGGGAATAAAATAGAGCTAGTTACAGGAAAAGGTACTGAGCGTTGTACTTCATCTACTTAGTGCTACTCTAATCCCAACTTTCTCATAATATCTTTCCATTGAATTCCTTATCATCATAGGCAGTTTTCTATGCAATTCATGTTTCTGTATGTCACACTAAAATGAAACAAAGACCAGCCAAATGCCATAAACCACCGAGAAGCCTCTTCGTTCCTTGGAGGAGACCAACAAATCTATTCTTATTGGTATTCCTGTTAAATCCTTATAAACAGTGGTTAGTCTTCCATGGCCATTTAAGAGACTTTTATATGGTTTTTGAAATGCTCTCCAGCTATACTGCTTTTATCTTTTTTTTCTTCATTGATTTTTCTCCTTAAGACTTTAATTCACTCTTCTGAGGTTGCTACAGTCAAGAGAGAAATTCTGAAGATCACATAGAGATAACATTCTCACCCAGACTGGGTCACATGCATCTCACATAAGAATGCCAGCTTCCTGCAGATAACTGGTCCTTTCCTGCATTTCGAGCCCTTTCAGTCTCTCTGTTCATTTTTTTTCTATCCCTTAGTATTTGAGACTTAATCTTTCCTCAGTTTTATTCTTCACGCTGAGCTCATCTGAAATGTCCCAATAATTGCTACCAGCTAAATCTAGTTTCATCATTCTGAAAATTCCTCATTGAAACCAGCCCTGTAGAATACGAATCTGATCATTTCTGCAGGTTAATGTGACCTTCGGGCTGTAGCTTTGCCAATACACTATCATATAAGCATAGATAATTCCTGGGTGGATTTGATAATATTTCTAAGAGATACAAGGCATATGACATCTAGCTAACTGCTTTAACAAAACACCATTCAACTTGATTAAAGCATCATCTAAGTCAGTGGTTCTCAACCCTGGCTGCACTTTAGAATCACCTGGGAATCTTTTTACAATCCTGATTTCTGGGCCTTATCCTCCGAAAATTCTGTTTCTTTGTTATGGGGTGGTGCCACAACATTAGTAACAAAGAAACAGAATTTCCAGAGGATGAGACCCAGAAATCAGGATTTTAAAAAGATTCTCAGGTGATTCTAATGTGCAGCCAAGGCTGAGAACCACTGATCTAAGTAGCAATCTTTTTTTTTAATCATGTGGTGACTAAACCTTTATAAAGTTTAATACTCTGCTGAAAACTACCTTTAGTTTTGATTGTTAGATAGACCAAGTTCTGGATGCACTAGGACAATGATAGCTTAATCTATTTTATATTCCAGATGTTGTGTCTATAAATTATCTGAGTTCCTATGATGTGCTAGGAATTCTGTGAGGTATTGCATATAGAATTTAAGAGAATGTCAAGTCACTGTAAATATGGATATATTACAAATAGGCAAACAAATGAATGCCATCATAACAAATATATATTTGAAGTATATATACTAGGGTTGAGTCTGGGGAGTCAGAGAAGGTTTCCTGAGGGAGGTGACATTTGATATATTAGATTGAAATATCTTTGAGGGAGACTATTAATTTATTCCTTTACAAGTTCTGCTTTTATCCCTAAGGCTGAAGTCATCATTATTATTACTGTCACATTAAATTACTTATAGTCTTGTCATTTAGAAGATACTAGCAACATTTCGCAACTTATTCCAATTTTCCTCCCAGTATTAGGCATAAGAGGGGTACAAGGCATGTCTGCAAAAAAAAGGTAAAGTTGATTTGAAAACTTTTTTTCCTTCCTTCTGGTATCCTATTTCTCCCCCGAGTCTATTGGCATCAACCCTGTGTCTTAATCTGGCTAGACCCCATTAAAGTATGAATTGCTAAGTAAAGGTCTAACTTTTGCTCTTCCATATGTTTGCATTTTAACTGAGCAATAGAAAACCCAAAATGCCTGGGAATTGCAGAGCAGTAAAGCTATAATGATGGAGTGATTGGCAGTAGGGTTGATGTTTGGAGAGCAGAGTGCCACTGGGGCCACTTCTACAGATTAAATAATGTAGGAGCCCAGGCACAGTGTACTCATAAAATTAGTGATGGGATAAACATCTCTATTACATTGATTTAATGATTACATTGATTTAATGGGTACGTCACAGAACAAAAAATGCAGTTGGCAGGAATCAAAGTCTCTTAATTTCTCTGTTTCTAGTTCTGTCTATTATACAATCCTGCATTACTTATTATTATTATTATTATTATTATTATTATTATTATTATTTTAAATTCTCAAAGATTTTTCCATTGATTTTTAGAGAGTGTAGAAGAAAGAGAAAAAGACAGAGAGAAATATTGATGTGAGAGAAACCCATCAATTGGTTGCCTCCTGCACAAGCCTCAATCAGGGCCCGGGCCAGGGAGGAGCCTGCCCTTGACCAGAATCAAACCCAGGATCCTTCAGTGTGTAGGCCAACACTCTATCCACTGAGCCAAACAGACTCGGGCTATTATTTGTTAATTTTATTAATTTAAATGGTTCAATTAATAATGATATTCACTGTGTGGTGATTTGTAATTTGGACTCTTGTTCTCATGTATATTGTCGAATCCCTAAACAACCAGGTGAGAAAACTGAGGTTGCCAGAGGTTGAGAGGCCTGCCCTAGATCACATAGCTGGTGGTAGAGTTGGAACTGGTCTGATATGTGAGGGCCCAGGGTCTGTCACTGTCACCTCTCCTTTGGCAAGGTGGAAGCTGCTGATCTGTTGACCTTGGCACAATCCTACCACTGTCTACCGTGTGGCCAATTGAAGGTAGCTCTTCTGTGGTCAAGGACATAAAACGCCTGTGTTCTGAGACCAGAATTTCCCCCAAATCCTCTTAAGTTCCGCCCCAAGAACATAGAATTTATAAAGCCCCGGTTTTCTAACTTTTATTATTTTTGCATTTATTTTTTGTATATTTATGACACCAAAATAGAAGTCATGCAATGTCCATAGCAACTCAAGGCACAGAGGCCACAGAGACCCTGGATACAACAAATCTGCACCCTCCCCTCCCTCCTCAAGTGGTATTAGTGGACTTCCTGTGTGATTCTGACGTGGAGTCAGCTGAAGTCGTAAGAGTTGGCAACCAGCTCCCCTCCATAGATGGCATTTATTTAGGAAGCATGACTAGTGGTTTCATACATTGGAGAAAACGGGGGGAGGGAGCCAAAGAGAGGAGGAGGAGCCCTCGGCAGAATTCCAAGTTCCGTGGCACTGGCCCCACGGAACTTTGGAAACAAGAATCAGGCTTGGGCTGCACAGGTTCCAAGTCACAGGGCTTCCATGGCTGGCAAGCGTCAAGCCGGAAATTCAGTTGAATAGAGCCCTAAATGTTTTTTTGTTTGACATTCATGCTTAACAGAAAATGATGAATCCATTAGCAACTCCTTCCGTTGCCAAAAGAAACAGACTTGCACTTGTAGATTGCTTTCATTCTGCACTATCAAGCCACTGCATGTGCTGCTTTCACAAAGCTGACAGTCATCTATCATTTTTAAATGGGTTTAGAGGTACAGTCGTCTTTGTCTGGAGTGTGTGGATGTGTCAGCGTGAATGCGACTCATTAAAACAGACTGATCCAAACAGTTTAAATAGGATTCACAGTAGGGGGAAAATGTTTTATTTGAGGTTTGTTTGGAATTATTTTGAAGTTTGTCACTAATTTTGAAAAACAATGGGCTCATTTTCCTAACTTCTTTTTTCCCCCTGAGATGTGTTCAAGTGAACAAATGGCTATATTATACACACTGTCTCAAAAACATGATCTTTTGGAAATAAGAAAGATTCTATGATGATGAAATTTTAAGAGTTCCCTTGTGCTCTAGAACATTTCACATTCTTAAATGACTTTCTGAAACTCCCCCAAGTTTCTCTGTCTCTCCTCAGTCCCTGACCCTCAACCCATAAATGACATCTTTGAGCATAATCTTTAGACCCATTTTTCATCATTTCAATTAAACTCTCAAGAAATACCTTTTGAAGTCAATGATTTAACATATGGATTAAATCTTCCATAAAATGGGTTCAAATATTAGGAGGAAAGCACCTGGTTATATGCCCATATGCATCTGGGTTCCATAGGACGTTGTTTGTTTAAAATGCTTCAAGATGTTCAATAAAATTGAATGTAGCCATACTCATCCCCAGTATGAACCTGTGGGCCTTCAACTTGCTTCCCAATGGCTCTCTCTCTCTCTCTCTCTCTCTCTCTCTCTCTCTCTCTCTCCTAATATTACATTCCTAAAGCAGGAATTAAGGTCCAAGAAGACCTTAGGTACATATCAATGAAGATGAAAATAATTTGTCCAGAGTTTCAATACAACTAGTACAGTTGATTTTTTTGAGTTTTATATGTGGTAACAGAGGGATATTCAAAATTTTTAACACCTGCAAGTCCTGGGCACAGCCAATCAGAACAATCACCAGAGCAGGGTCCTGGAAGGCCCTTGCTAGGGCAAGTGTTAACCCTTAGGTTGCTGGATGCAGGAGATTCAGAGAGTCCCAGTGTTGACATCAAGGAGGCTGAGGCAGTAATTGGGGGGGGGGTAGATGGAAACTGAGGGTAGTTGCTATTTATACACCAGGAGAGCAGTATTTCAATATTTCAATGCACTGCTCTACCAGTGTACATTGGTTGAATTCCAGTACTGTTTTTACCATCTCTTGTTCCTCATTGCATAGATTCCTTGGATTAAGGGGGGAGAAGGGGGAGCAAGAATATTCCCATTGTGTTTTGGCATCACTCTATAGTCTACCACTTCTTTCTGTGCAACACAAATCAACCAAGCACCTGGTAAGTCACCAAGGGCTACTCAAGCTGCTCCATGGGAATGAAAGGTTGGAAAGTGAGGGAAGAGGAATAAACCATAAGAAAATGGTGAAATCATGAGTATGATATTATAAAAAATATTTTAATATAAAAATGATGTCTTAGTCTTCATCCCATTTTACCCAAAGACATATATTTGTAGCTCATGTGCAGAATAAAATATGTAAAATATATATTTAACTTTTGTCAGGTTTTCTTTACAGAGCTAAAATAATGACATAAATTAACCTTTCAATCATTCTTCACCACCATTAATCCCACAAAAGGTAAATTCAAGGCAAACGCTATAATAACCATGCCCTGGCTGGTGGCTCAGTTAGCTGGAGTGTCATCCTGTACAGCAAAAAGTTGTGGGTTTGATCCCCAGTGAGGGTGGGCATGGGAGACAACTGATCAATGTTTTTTTCTCACCTCTCTCTCTCTCTCTTTCTCTCTCCCCTTCCTCTCTCTCTAAAAAAATCAATAAAATCATATCCTTAGGTGAGGATTAAATATACTGTGACACCCATTTTGCAGGTGGGTACCACTATATATAAAGTAATTTTCAGGACCCCAAGGCTCAAACCAACCAATGACCATTTAAGTCAAGTCTCTTGCATCTAAAACTGCTTTGATGAAGCTGCCAAGTTTTCTGACAACAAGTAACAAGTATGTGACAATTCTGAGACCTCATTCTTTACAGATGTATAATTAGATATCCCTAGTGTAGCTTGCTTCAGAGCTTGAAATACACATCAAATATAAGGGAGAAAAAGAGGAATGTATAGCTTTTATAGAAAAAGTATGGATAAAAAAGTTTCTACTTATATGCATACAAATATAATTACAAGCTTTTGATAGAGAAAGAGAGCATAGAAAAACCAAAGAGAGGGATGAAATGTTACATTCCTTCCAAAGTTGCTGGGAGCCAGAATGTGGCCATTACATCTAATTTTCCCAGGCAACATGCACTGTAGCTGGAGATCAGATTTCTGACCAAAATCTCAAAACTCAAGTGCAAAATATTTTATTTAAACTATGAATTTATATACTATATACAATTATAAACTCGATAATGTTTATGCAAACAAATACATGCTTAACAAAGATTCAAAAGGGCTGAAACTGTAACAACCTCATGCATTTTATTTAATAACTAGAGGCCCAGTGCATGAAATTTGTGCACTGGGGTGGGGGTTTGTCCTTCAGCCCATCCTGCACCCTCTCCATTCCGATCCTAAACCAGCAGTACCACTATATATAAAGTAATTTTGACTGTCCCGCCCAACTGCCCTCCCCTGCTGGCCTGGTCACCCCTAACTGCCCTCCGCTGCCAGCCATCTTGTGGCTGTGGGCACCGCCATCTTTGAGGACAGGAGAGTCAATTACTTTATATATAGTCCCTCTCACAATCCAGGACTGCTGGCTCCCAACCGCTCAACTGCCTGCCTGCCTGCCTGCCTGATTGCCCCTAACCGCTTCTGCCTGCCAGCCTGATCACCCCCTAACCATTCCCCTGCCTGCCCAATCGCCCCTAACTGCCCTCCCTTGCTGGCCTGATTGCCCACAACTTCCCTCCCCTGCTGGTCGTCTTGTGGCTGTGGGCGCCGCCATCTTTGAGGGTGGGACAGTCAATTAGCATACTCCTTCCTTATTGGCTGTGGGCACCACCATCTTTGTGATGGTGTGAGGGTCAATTAGCATAGTCCCTCTTTATTAGATATAACAAGATTAAAGGCAGGCTGTGGAGTCAGACTGCCAAAGTTTGTAATCTAGCATTGCAGTTTTGTGACTGTATAACCTTGGAACAAATTATCCTCTTTGGCCCACCTCATAAAATGGTGATATTAGTACCACATTGTGAGGTGGTGAGGATTACATAATATATATTGTCAATGTCCAACAGAACAACTGATGAAGAGTAGATGTTTGGATCCTCCCTCTCACTGGTAAATCCTCCCCGCTTTCAGTAACTGATTCCCATTAGCAATCAAAGACATTAATGGTTGCATTATTGGTCTTTCTGCAGCAAGATTGGGATCTCCTCAAATGTAAGCCCCATGCAGCTTCATGAAAACATGGCCCCTCCTCCTGGCCATCCAAGTCTTTCTCATCATGGACTGCCTAGTTCCCAGTGTCATTTCCTGATAGACCCAGAATTTGGGCCACCATTTCCTGGCATACTGTGGCCACCTCACTGACCACTTGGCTTCTCTCTCATGTGGAGGTGGTGTACCCAGGCCCTCTAAAAAATCAGGTGTGAGCTTCCAAACTCTCCCCTTTATTCATGTCCTATAAGAAAGCACAACACTTCTTGTGAGTTTAGAGTGAGCAACTACAAGGAAAGACAGAGAGAAAATTGTCAAATAAGGGAGAATTTCATAAATTATTTATAAAAACCCATTCATTAAGAATGAATTCTGCTCTTGACTGAATTGCAAATGGAACTAAAGTATGTCTTGGCTCTCATATTTTTTTTCTTTCATAGTTTAGGCTCTCAACATCTCTGACGTTATTTACTCAGCAAATATGTATTGAGTACCTACTATACCCCAGGTGCAGAGGCATTTAGATACAACTCCTCGACTTGAGATATGTCAAGTCTAGACTTCCTGCATCCAGTCTACTGTTTCTCAAATGTTAGCAAAACAGGATCACCTAGAGGGGTGGTTTCTGGACTACTTCCTCAGGTTCTGATTCAGGTGGTGAGGAGGGGCCTGAGAACTTGCATTTGCAACTTGTGGGTGCTGGTTGGGGAAAGACTTTGAGATCACCACTCTAGGCTATACCTATAATCCATTGTGTGTAAACTTTCTAAAATATAATCAATCACTTTGTAGAGCAAAAGCCCTATTTGTTTCTCCAATAGAACCTAACCTTCAGGATCTGCCATTCAGAACTGTTACTTTTCTAACCTCTTTCTGGTGATGATTAAGTATGAGGAAGTACTCTAACTTCCTTAGTTAAGTTTAACTCTATTGCTATAAAATACTGAATAATTAGCTTCTTTGGAAACTAAATGTCTTGGACTTTCCAGTTATTAAAAAAGGGAGAGAGCCCAGCCAGTGTTGCTCAGTGGTTGAGTGTCGATCTATGAACTAGGAGGTCAGGGTTTGATTCCCAGTCAGGGCACATGCCTCAGGTTGCAGGTTCAATCCCCAGTGGGGGGAGTGCAGGGGACAGCCGATCAATGAATTCTCTCTCATCATTGATGTTTCTATCTCTCACTCCCTATCCCTTCCTCTCTGAAATAAATAAAAGATAATATTGGTGTTTTTTTTTAAAAAAAGGGAGAGAAACCTGGTCTTACTGTGAGTATATTGGTTCATTGGGCACATGAAGCAGGCCTTTAGTAGAAGAAAGTAATGGCACTGTGAAATAGAACCCTGCTGTGAAGTTCAAACATTGAAAAAAGTTGTTTAAAAGATATGAGTTTAAATTGAAGAAATATCTGATAAAACCACTCACTGTACTCATTACTATACTGTTTTCATTCTACAATTGTGTCTAAAAATAATAACAGGACAAGAGACATCGTTGTGTAAACATTAATATGTCAAGCAACTACATCAAAGAGGAATAGGGAACACTAGCTTTCATTTTTATTCAGCGAGATTAACCTAAAGTAAATTACTTGTGGTTTTGTTTGAATTCTCCAGGCAAAGTTTCAGCATGTGGTAATTCTTAGGAAGCAGCATTAAAAGTATTATACCCCTTATTGCTAGGGCATACACTTTCTGTATTAATATACTCTGTGAGAAATGTTCTTTATATTAGAAATATACACCAAAATAAAGCATTTTTAAACAATTTAAATATTCAGGTATCATAAAGATATGGGCTGTGCTACTGGATTGCTAAAATCATTGATTTGAGGAATTAAAAGTAAGAGAGAGAAAATGCATAATACACAGAAAGATCATGTATAATACCATTGTCTTCCTGTCTCTGAAAACAGTTGTGTTCATAGATGTTATATTTTCAAACATCTTGCCTGTGGGCAAGCTTCTAATTTAACACTGCAGAGAGGTCGAAGAAAACATATCGGTAATGAAGACAAACTTAGTAAGAGTGCCCAGAGTGTATGCATGTGTGTAGGAGGCTGGCGGGGGGTAAGGGGCAGCCTGAACCACTGCTATTCACACTTGGTTTGATGTGGTACCTACATTTGTAACTAAAGAGTCAAAGCTAGTTTTCCAATTCCACCTACTGTAACCTGGCCATATGCATCTACCCACCCTTGCTGAGGTCTTGTACAGGTTTTGGAAGGAAAGAGGATCTCTAAAAGGATTCTGACCAATTGCAATCAAACAGCACATTTGCAGGATTAGTGCACCAATCCCACCGAATGACATTTGATGGCCACTATGTCTTTAAATCATTGGAAAGAGCTTAAAAAGACAAGTCTAGTATTAAGCTTTTAATTATTATGTATATTAAGCATATACATCCAAAACAGCAACAGAAACCAAAGGCCTTTTAGTAGTAGCCTGGTGTGTGCAAAGAACATTGGATTTGAGTCAGACACATGTGGGTGTGAATCCCAGCCTCAGTGCTGTGACCTTAGTCTTGTTTTCCACTTCTGTTCATTATAAAATAAGAATGGTGTCATATTGTGAGTGATTACGTGTGCAAATATATACAAAGCATTAGGAATAGTGTCTGCACATAGTAGGCACATATAAGTAACAAAGTAGTGGTGCAACAGAAGTAACTTGAACTTCTGTATACAGCTCTCCTCGGCCAGAAAGCCAAGGGCAGGGCTCTAACTCAATAAACTTTCTTCTTAACCAAGGCTGCTCAGTGCATGTGCATTCTATAAAGGAATAAATACATGCGACCAAGAATCATATTCTCTAAGCATTACCTGACAGAATGAAAGATTTCCCAACAGCTCCCATGCCAGATGTAATTGTAAATATTTTTTTAACATCTACTAGGCACAAGATACTGTTCTTAAATCAGAGAAGGATAAATAAGGATGATCTTAACGTTCTAAAGACAGTGGCTTAACCTTCTCAATTGTGGCTGCAGATAGCAGCTCCTAGGAAGATTTCAAAAACCTTGTACCCAGGCTGCATCTCCTACCAATCAAATCAGAATCTCCGGGGGTGGGATTAACACACCAGCATGTTTATATCCCCCTGGTGATTCCAATGCAAAGGCAACATTAAGAAGCAATTGTCTACCAGTGGTCGGCAAACTCATTACTCAACAGAGCCAAATATCAACAGTACAACGATTGAAATTTCTTTTGAGAGCCAAATTTTTTAAACTTAAACTATATAGGTAGGTACATTGTTATTAACTTAATTAGGGTACTCCTAAGGCTTAGGAAGAACCATACTCAAGGGGCCAAAGAGCTGCATGCAGTTAGCCGACCACGGGCTAGGTAATTGGTGGGGAGACAATATGAATATAAATACTTAAAAACAATATGACAGTGATAAAGGAATATTAATGGGGAGAAATGAATGTAGTGGGAATTGGAAAGCATCTAGAAGTAGAGGTATGTATAAGAAGTTTGAGAGGAGGCAATATTTGAGTAAAATCCTCAAAGTATTTTAGCAAAATATTCAAAGATCATTCACACAGGAGGAATAGACAGGCATAAGGTCCATATGGAAGGATGGCAATATATCATGTGAAAGAGAGAGATGCATGTGGTATTTTGTTTGCTTAGAGAATAAGAATGCACCTGGCTTTTTTCTTTTATTTATTTATTTTTTTCATAAACTTACCTTTCAACACAACAAACCTGCCCCATTTGACTTTGGTTTTACAACAATTTGCACAATCCTAATGGCCAAAATTTCTAAAGTTATCTTTAGACATTAAGGTCAAAACACATACATTATTTTAACAACTCATAAATATTTTTTATTTTATATAGAAATTAGACTCTTCATAATCCCACAAAGGATTTGATATGACTTACAATTTTATAACACTTGTAAGCTAGCAAGTTCTCTAAGACAGAAGAGAAATCACCTAGAGAAAAAAACACACAAAAACAACAACAACATGACATTGTTTCCGAATTCAGTATTAAATACAGCCCTGAGATTCCTGGTAGTCAATGCAACAAGGGAAATGTGAAGTTTTATTGTCTGATAAAAGAAAGTATGTGGTTTATTTGAAAAGGCAATTACTACCTTATTGCTAATGCCTGGGAGAAATATATTCCATATGAAAAGCATGTTGAATAATATAGCAAGAAATACCTTTAACTCACTTGCTTATCCACAACTTTGTCCTGGACTACTTGGAGAATTTTGCTGACTTCAACTCACTCTGGGACTAAGGTCTTCTTACCCATTTTTAATTCACCTCTGTTTGCTAAGATTAGTCAGATGGAATTGATGTGCCCATTCTACTTAGAGAAATACATTCTCTCTCTAATCGCTCAACACCAGAGAAAATACCTGCATGATCTTTCCGCTTTTGAGTTTTGTTGATGTATTAGCATATGCAATCTGTAAACCTTATATTTTAATTCCTCTTTGGTGCCAAGTGTAATGCTTAGAGAATCATTTGCCCACCTATATTGTTCCAAATGCATCACATTCTTAAAAGAAAACATGGGTAGTAAAACCCTCTTAAAATTTAAGGCATTTGAAGGAGTTATATTCTTAAGGCATTAAGTCACTATATTAAGGTATATAAGCAAATTCTTATAAGCTTTCACATGCCCAATTTGGCAAGGGATCATCTATATAAATAGTCTTTTGTTTCCACTCCCAAGATATGTACAGGTTTTTACAGAACTCAAATTGATTCTAGCAATTATTTAAAATTCCTCAGGAATACCTTAAATCTCATATCTTCATTTCTGAGTAGGGACAATGCCAAAACGCCAACAGCTGAGTACTTTTAGATGAAAGGCAACATCCCTTTTGACAGCCTTTCACACAGACACCGGCAAACAGCAGGTCATATAAATCACAAGCATCTAGTGTCTCACTTTATGTATCTTGATGGGGGGATCCTGTGGTTGACTAATCTAGGATGTGAACCTGGGCCATAATTTCTTGAGACTGAGGTAAAGCCAGTCTAACTCAAAATTACGTTACATTCAACAGGCCATGTTTTAAATGGAGGGTTGTACATTTAGGTCTATTTTGCATTGCCTTGCAAGATCACATATCAATTCCTTTGTCACTGTTAATTACAGCTATAGCAGCAAATTATCTCATACCAATCTAAATGTCTACATTTTTAAAGCATTGCCCTTGATTTGAGAGATGCTGATGACAAATATAACTGAACTAGAGGCCTGGTGCACAAAAATTTGTGCACTCAGGAGGGTCCCTCAGCCCGGCCTGTGCCCTCTCGCAGTCTGGGACCCCTCGGGGAATGACCACCTGCTGGCTTAGGCCCACTCCCCAGGGGATTGGGCCTAAGATGACAGTCAGACATCCCTCTGGCAGCCTGGGAGCACTCGGGGGAAGTCCACTTGCCAGCGGGGAGCAGGTCTAGCTGCAGTCAGACATCCTTAGCACTGCTGAGGAGGTGGGAGAGGCTCCCGCCACCACCGTTGTACTAGCAGCTGTCAGTCTGGCTTGTGGCTGAGCAGAGCTCCCCCTGTGGGAGCACACTGACCGCCAGGGGACAGCTCCTATATTGAGCATCTTCCCCCTGGTGGTCAGTGTGTGTCATAGTGACCAGTGATTCCCAGTCGCTCTGCTGTTAGGGTCAATTTGCATATTACCCTTTTATTATACAGGATAGAGGCCTGGTGCATGGGTGGGGGCCAGCTGGTTTGCCCTGAAGGGTGTCCCAGATCAGGGTGGGGGTCCCACTGGGGAGCCTGGCCATCCTAGGTGAGGGGTTGATGGCTTTTTGCAGGTTGGCCACAGCCCCTTCAGGGTGGGGGTCCCCCCTGGGTGCCTGGCCAGCCTGGGTGAGGGGCTGATGGCTGTTTGCAGGCTGGCCAAGCCCCCCACAGGGACCCTCACTCCATGAGGGTGTGGCCATCCTGCATGAGGGGCTGATGGCTGTTTGCAGGCTCGCCACAGCCCCCAGCTACCCAAGCTCCCAGTGGAGGCTGGCTGGAAGCAGGTATCTGGGATTTATTTAGCTTCTGTAATTGAAACTTTGTTTTCTTTTGCGGAGGCCACAGCCGGCCAGAGCAGGCAGGAAGCTTGGCTTCCTCCATCGCCAGGGCAATCAAGCCTCCTGCTTGCTCCAGCTCCGTGGCTGCTGGCTGCCATCTTGGTTGGGTTAATTTGCATATAGTCGCTCTGATTGGCTGGTGGGTGTGGCTTGGGCATAGCGAAGGTATGGTCAATTAGCATTTTTGTCTTTTATTAGTGTAGATTATTTCCTAATACTTGTTTTATACTGAACCATGCTCTCTTATTCTCTCTCTCTTCAGACTAAAAGCTTGTCATGCACAATAGCTGGATGGGTTCAAGACTTAGTCAGTGAACATAAACAGAAAACTATGGATACAGTTTCATGTGAACATTCAAGTTGGAATAAACTTATTGAATTTTCTAGAACAGGAATAGCAAACAGCCAAACGCACTCATGCTCCTTTATAGAAAGGTGAACATTGAGTAACTAATTATGAATATTTCTCCTGAAGGGCTTGGACATGGCCTCAGAATTCCTTTCAACCAAGGACATTATGTAGACCTTATTAATTGATCAAAGGGGTACTTTGTTGAAACTTGTTTGTCATCCCTCTCCTAGGACTTCAGATTAGCAGAGCAGAGACCTTGAAGGTAATACAACTCAACCCAACATCTGGTGCTTAATCCATCTTTTAAATATCTCCAGCAAGTGACCATTCAGCTTCTTCTTCTTTTTTGTTGTTGTTGTTGTTGTTGTTTTTTAATCCTCACCTGAGAATATTTTTTCCATTGATCATTTTAGAGAGAGTGGAAGGGAAGGATAGAGACAGAGAGAGAAACATCGATGTGAGAGAGACACATTGATTGGTTGCCTCCTGCACCCAACTGGGGCCAGGGATCAAGCCTGCAACTGAGCCTTGACCAGAATCGAACCTGTGACCCTTTAGTCTGAGGGCCAATGCTCTATCAGCTGAGCTAAACTGGCTGGTGCCACTCAGCTTCTTCTTGAACACTTTCATCAGTAGGATAATTAAACCAGCCACATACAAAAACTCATGTGTAAAAAAGACTGAACACTTAACTGATTCATAAATTAGTAAAAATAGCTAGGAAATTAATGAACTGTATTCTAGGTAGTCTTCTACTGTTGTGGCCCACTATTCACTCAGATCACAGCTCTTTGTAAAAGAAGGGGAAGGAAGAATTTCTTTTGTGTTTTATTTCTTAAGAAAAGCATTTCATATTCAGGAGTAAACTCTCAAATCTCTGGCAAAAGGAGACTGCATTTTAAAGAAGAGTTTATAGAGCTCTCCAAGAATAAGGCAGTCGGAAAATTCTCACAATAAATAAAAAGAGAGATGAGTTGGGGAGGGGCCAGGAATAGAAGAGTCTGGAGAAGGGGCAGAATTCTGATCCCTTGTGGCCCAGATCTTATCACCACTGTTCTTGGTCATTCAATTGTCTTACCATATCTCCATACAGTCAAAATCTCCACTTCCCTTCCCATTCAAAATACTCAATCTAACTGAGCTAATTAAAAATATTTACACTAAAGAATCACTAGCCCTTTCAGAAACCATTTGAATACAAAAGAAAGACTTGTTAGTGCAAATGAAACTCTATTTTTAAAGCTACCTATCAGATAGATTATTAGCCCTTACTTCCCCCACCCAAATCCATTAGAAAATCCATGGCATTTGCCAGCATTTCATAAGTTGCAGCCAAGCTCTTTTCTAGAACTTTTAAAGTTACTGTACTTTCTAGAATTCTGGTATTCAAGAATACCTGGAAACATTTAGAATGCTTATATTAAATATTTTACCCAAGAAATGATAACCTTCAACAAATCATTACTGTTGGGGGGGGCATTAAATAGTAACTTGCTATGTGAGATTTTTAACTATTCTGCATTCACTATAGATCTTAACCAAAGGTTAGTCTTTAACTGCAACACATACACATGCAAAAGCTAACACACACAAAAGGAACAATGCACTTTTGAGATCCAAATGACATTACAGAGGTCTTTCTAGTTGTAGCATGGGCTGAAAAGACCACAGTAACTCTTCCAGTGTCCAGTGTGAATTTTATTGGCTGAATTACATTTTTTTTTAGCCAGGGCATACTTGGAAATAGTTGCTGTAAAGATATACTAAAGGTCTTAATAAATATGGTATCTATTCATCTGGTAGCTGTTCCAGATATTTTTAAGGGCAACCCTTTCTCTAAGTGATTCAGTGAGGCATAATCATTGAAGTTCTTTAAGACTAACATAAAGCAGGCAAAATAGAACAAAAGTTAAATCATACACCCAATATTAAATCTGGAGTTGATCTGTTTTATGCCTAGGATTTCATTCAGCTCCTTAGATTGATAATAATAATTAATGGCATGCCTCAAAAGATTCGAAAACCAGCTCGTCTGCATCTCAAATAAGCCACGTCTTACAGAAGTACAAAGTATGAACAGGTAATTTTCATCATGAAAACATTCATATATTTCCTTTTTGCACAAAAGTAAAATTATCATGTCTCATGTCGAGTTGATTAGGACATATCCATCTCTGATCAGCTAGTGCTTTAGGAGCAGATTCTAGAGGACTTGTACATTCAACAAGTTTGCATGCGTGGTATAATTTATAACTCTATTTTTCCCCTGAACCCTGGGGCAAAATGTCACCTTCTGTTACTATACTAATTCAAAAATAAGAGGTGGATAGTTGTCCCTATGGCAACAGAGGCTCATTTTACCCCTAGCCCATTTCCAACCTGTTACTAAATTACTAAGCACTGGAGCGATGCCTCAAAGAGCCCAGGGAGATGCTGTTAAGGTAATGAAACCAAACACCATCCACTTAAAACATGTTGTGTCAGCTTGGAAATAAGGAAGGATAAGCCCCTTACTTTCTACTTCCATCCTTATAGCTGACCACCTAGCAACTGTTACATTTTCTAAATTACAAAGAGATCCCCATGCTACACAACAAACATTACTTCCCAGAGGCAGAACTGACTCTCCAGAGTGCTTGTGGTTTGAGCATGGGAATATTGTTTGTTATGCTCAGAAACATGTATTTTAACTTTTCACTTCTCTATTGTTCTATACTAGAGGCCCGGTGCATGAAATTTGTGCATGGGGGAGGGAGGAGTCCCTGAACCCGGCCTGCACCGTCTCCAATCTGAGACCCTTTGGGGGATGTCCGACTGCCGGTTTAGCCCAATCCTCCACAGAGCAGGCCTAAACCGGCAGTCAGACATCCCTCTTGCAATCTGGGACTGCTGGCTCCTAACTGTTCACCTGCCTGCCTGCCTGATCACCCCTAACCACTCGCCTGCCTGCCTGATCTCTCCTAACCCCTCTGCCTGCCTGCCTGATCGCCCTTAACCACCTCTGCCTGCCTGCCTGATGCCCCAAACTGCTCCCCTGCTGGCCTGATCACCCCTAACTGCTCTCCCTTGCCAGCCTGATCACCCCTAACTGCTCTGCCTGCCTGCCTGATCGCCCCTAACTGCCTCTGCCTCAGCCCCGCCACCGTGGCTTTGTCTGGAAGGACATCCAGAACGACATCCGAAAGACGTCTGGTCTGTCCGGTCTAATTAGCATATTACCCTTTTATTAGTTTAGATTAATGATCAGCAAATAGATACATCTTCTTTGGAGACCATCTGTAAGTGTCTATTAGCTGCAAAAAAAAAATGACATATACTAGTATTTAGAATATCCATGAGTACAGGAGGCCAAGAATGAGATTTTCCCTCAAAGTTTTCAAAGGGTCAGCCAAGAGAATTGGGACAAGCTGCATTCCTTCCTCGTGGTGCACCAGGGCACTCTAATATCCTGCTGAGAAGAGTCTTTTACTTTGAAATTTAAAGTTTCGTCTGACAGAACCCATGCCAGCAGGAGCCTCCATTTATCTACTCTAGAGGAAGAACATTGAGGAAATCTAAACCTTTGTTTCCATGGTGAGGCTTCCAAAAAGCTACTGAACATTCAATTCTGTCCACTAGAGTTATGGGTATGCATATAGTTAATAATGTGACCTTAACTTAGCACAAAGGTACACAAAACATCTGTCATTTCTGCAGCTAAGAGCCAGGACCTTGTAGAAAGACATTGTGGGTGTTTACTTTGAAAGGTACTGGGATTGTGTGCACCTGTGAAGTTAACGTGTCTGGAAAATGAAGCAGTTAAATTAGATGATCTCTTGAGTCCATTTTAGGCCTACACTTTATTAATCCTCACCTGAGCATATTTTTTCCATTGAATTTTAGAGAGAGTAGAAAGCAGAGAGAGAAACATTGATGTGAGAGAGACACATCAATTGGTTGCCTACTGCATGCCCTGACCAGGGCTGGGAATTGAGCCTGCAACCAAGGTACGTGTGCCCTTGACAGAAATCAAACCTGGGACCCTTCAGTCTTTGGGCTGACACTCTATGCACTGAGCCAATCAGGCTAGGGCTAGGTCTACAATTTATCTAAGAGGTTCGCTAACCCTGTAACCTTGATTAAGTCACTCGGCTTCACTATGTGTGAGTTTCCTTCCAGTTCTAAAACAAGTCCAGAGATTCCTACATAATTTTGTGGATATTTTTTCCCTTAAAATTAACAGATGATTTTAAAATAAGATTAGTATTCTTTACACCATCTGAGATTGAGGGGGGAGGCAAAGAGTAGGGAGTAAATTTTTGTCCTAAGAGTCAATTCTATTGGCCAATCTGAAGGGCCAATAACGAACCAAAAAAAAAAGTACTTAAGTAAAAAGTGCTTAAGAATGTAAAGTTAAGATAATGAATCAAAGAATGATAGTTGGCAGTGGTTTTCAACCTTCTGGCCCTTTAAATACAGTTCCTCATGTTGTGACCCAACCATAAAATTATTTTCGTTGCTACTTCATAACTGTAATGTTGCTACTGTTATGAATCGTAATGTAAATATCTGATATGCAGGATGGTCTTAGGCGATCCCTGTGAAAAGGTCATTCGACCGCCAAAGGGGTCTCGACCCACAGGTTGAGAACCACTGATGAAGAGCAATATTTCCCATTAGACTAATGTCTAAAGATCTTCACTTATTTGTCTTTTTCATGAAAAAAATCTCATTCCTACCTGCAAGTCTTAACTTCTACAACAATATATAATAGGCTTTTTTGAGAGCCATTCCTTGCAATGGCTCCTCTACCAAGTTTAGTTAGATTTCAGTTCAGTATCCAGTATGAGATGTATCTATGGACTTGGAGATATATTAATTGATCTAAGGCCCATACAACAGAATAAAATTCCTGAAGGCAAGGTAGTATGATATAATGAAAAGGACATAGGATTTGGATTTAGAGGACCCAAGCAAAATGAACTTTGTATCTATCTCTGTCCCTTTCTAGCTGTGAAGCTGGACCCTGCTTTTAATATCTCTGGGCTATAGTTCTATTATATGTAAAATCATGATACCAATACCTTCTTCAAATAATTTTCATAAGGATTAAATGCAATAATGGGAAGAAAATGTTAAGACCTCGATACATGTCTGAACTACCTGTTGAATTTACTCAATTTCAATGCAATAATCATTTAAGGATGGCCTACCAAGTGTCACACATTGCATAAGGTGATATAGATTAAATGATGGAAAAGACTTACCCCTACTCTGTTGGTACACTTTGATTAGAGATGATCCAACACGGCCAATGGAGCCTAAATAACTGGTTTGCCTTGAGATTAGAGATTAGAAGCAGTGCTGTTCACCTTTCCCATGGCAAAATCCTTGAGAAAACAAACAAACAAAAAACCCTGCTGTTCAAACTAATCATTCTCTCCCTTTTACAGAGGCATAATATTCTAATTTGCTCAAGAAATCTTAATTGATCAACTGCTCTATGTGGAACACAAAAGTCTTTTAGTTTTTGCTAAAATGCTTATAATCTCATAGTGAGAGAAGATATCAACCTATGGCAAGTTAAAGCCAAGACAAAGAAGTAATTAATTAAACTCAGAAGGTATCAACTATAGCCTCCGAATCCTGCTCAGACTTCTAGAGGAGGGAGAACTACGAAATGGCCCCTGACTCCAAGATAGTTACACTCTATTAGGGGAAGAACACCTAGAGACATAAGTTTGCTAGTACAAAATTGTATGTCAACTGAATCAACTGAGACATCCAGGCAGAAGTTCTATTAGGACTTTATAGGAACTGTGAGTTGCTCTCTTCAAGAAATGATTGAAGGAGAAGGTGGGTTTCAGCTTAACTTTGAAGAACACATAGAATTTAAATGCATGAATATAAGCCCTGTCTGGTTTGGCTCAGTGGATAGAGCGTTGGCCTGCGGACCAAAGGGTCCCTGGTTGGATTCCGGTCAAGGGGGCTCAATCCCCAGTAGGGGGCATGCAGGAGGCAGCTGATCAACGATTCTTTCTTATCATTGATGTTTCTATCTCTCTCTCCCTCTCCCTTCCTCTCTGAAATCAATAAAAATATATTTTAAAATAATAGAAAGATAGATAGATAGATAGATAGATAGATAGATAGATAGATATAAGATAGAGAAAAGTTCAGATAGAGAAGTTGCATTTAAAAGCCTCAGTGTTAAGAGAAAAATGAGCACAACATAATATGAGATCAGGATGGAAAGGCAGGGCACCTTACAGTGGTAGAGCATCTACGCAGACAGTTGTTTTCCTTTGGTCTAACAGCAGATGGCAAAGAGAACTGCTGTCACTGAGACCCGTCAACTGTACTCTTAGACCACAAATGACGAGTTATAAAATGCATCAAATTTTCTGTTACTGAGAACACAACCAACATCACAGCTACTCAGTTCATAAAAAGGCACTATTATAGGGCTCGATTTCCATTTGAAACAGAGTAAAGTAGGGATATATTCAAAAGAGGCCCAGAGTGGAAATTGGATGAGTCCTAGAAGTGGGGTTGTTATTATATTACTATGTCCAATTTCAAAGCAAGAAATAGTGGGGAATATTGGAGCCAGGAGTAAGAAAAGAGAGCAAGAGTGGACTTGGGAATATGGGTGCTTCTTCTGAACATTCCTGCTTAGTCCAGCAAATAGGCTAAGCTTTTCAAGCCCTGCCTTCAGAGATTGATGTCTTCCCAACGCATGCCTTTGCAAGTAACTTCTAAGTAGATATGAATTGAAGACAAGTGTAACCTTTTCATGAAAGCATCAGTGATATATGTATGAATGGGTGAATCCAGTTTGCATTACATATATGTGCAGGCATTTATTGGCCATATATTGAGTCAGCAAAAACCTTCACGTTCTTCTAGAGCAGTGGTTCTCAACCTTCTGGCCCTTTCAATACAGTTCCTCATGTTGTGACCCAACCATAAAATTATTTTCGTTGTTACTTCTTAACTGTAATGTTGCTACTGTTATGAATCATAATGTAAATATCTGATATGCAGGATGGTCTTAGGCGACCCCTGTGAAAGGGTCGTTCGACCGCCAAAGGGGTTGTAACCCACAGGTTGAGAACCGCTGTTCTAGAGTGAGAGCAAATGTGCAAGTCTTTTCTAACTACCCCACCTCAATGATCTAGAAATACCAGAGATATAGAAATAGAGAATATATAGAAAAATAAAAATGCTTAATGTAAATAATACAACTCTTTTCCTTTCAGTGTCTAATTTCAGCACTTTATTGATATTGTCACTAATATAATGTGGTTTAGGCTCAATTTGACTTAAGAAGTGGATTCTAATAAATCCATCTATCCTGGAATATTTAAGCCAAATATTACTGGAATAGTATATGTAAAAGAAAGCCTTGATTTATCTGTTTGTAAGATGAGAAAATTTTATTGTACTTTGAAGACTCCTCTAGGTCTTTTTCTCCAACCTCGCTACCTAAAAGTATCAAGAGATAGAACCAAAGAAACAATATTTTTAGCTGGGTAATATACTAGTATTAGGTTTCTTTCTATAACTGAAATCCAGAATTTAGCTTTTAAATGGAATATAGTTTTTGCCCACCTGTGCCCCCTAACTGGCTTTGAACAAGTCCTTCAATGATATTCTTTAATGTAATCTTACAGGCTCCTTGCCTCTAATTCCAATTCGTTTGAGATCATTTTTTGGGACTATCACTGTAAAGATGAAAATGTTTTAGCCAGGTGGGTTCTGCCATTTTGTTATTGCTACTGTCAATAGTTTAGAGGGGAGGGGGGACGAGGATGGACGAAGAGCACATGTACTGTATTACAAAGAAAAAAACATGCCACATATAATTTCCATATTGGATACCTAGATCAGAGAGCTGAGCATATGTCCCAGATGCAGGCTACAGAGTTCAGGTCCATGTTATATTATGACTTATTAAAGGGCTTTAAATTATATTACTGGAATTCAAAATTATGACATACTTCTTTTGGATTGAAAAGTGCTGCCACATTGACAATAAATAATAATAATGAAGATTGCTTACCTTCAACCGAGCACTTCCAGAACTTGGTATATTTCCAGAGAAATGTTCGTACCTATGCACAAAGAAACTTGTGAACGATTTTAAACTAGTATAAACAGTGCTGTGATGAGCAATTAGAAACAACATAAATTCTCATTGTTAACAGAAGAATAGATATATTTTTCACATTTATACAATTGATGAAGTAAAATAAATTAAGTAGAGTTATGTGAATCAACATAGGAAAAAGTCCCACAGACACAATTTGCATAAATAGAAATAACATTTGTACAAGGATATATTCAATATATTACCATGTGTGTATATAAGCTTTAAAATCATGCAAAACAATACTACCCAATGATTATTGATACAAACATGTAGTAAAAGCATGAAATCACTATAGGGTAGCACCACAATTTTCAACTCTTTTCATCTCATGGCACACATAAACTAATTACTAAAATTCTGTGGCACACCAAAAATTATATTAAATTCTGTTTCTTTGTTACTAATGTTATGGCCCCACCCCATAACAAAGAAACAGATTATCCGGAGGACGAGGCCCAGAAATCAGGATTGTAAAAAGATTCCCAGGTGATTCTAATGTGCAGCCAAGGTTGAGAACCACTGATCTAAGGGGAAAGAGGTCAATGCCCCTCAGGTATTGCATGTTTTCAAAGTTCTTGCAGCACACCAGGTGAAATTACTCCTGTAGTAAATGCAATAGCAGAAGGATACACAATGGCCTTCTGCATCTCTAAAAGTGCATTTCTTAACAAAATAATTCAAAGCAAATATCATAAAATGTTTGGAAAGATCAACAGTGTGTGCTTGGACATTAGTAATTTTGAACTTTTCTATAGGGGTATAATATTTCATTTTAAAAGAAAATTGAACAAAAACAACAAAAGTCTACTTGCTTTCATAGAATTTTTAAAGATTTTGAGGAATTTTATGTGCCACATTACTTTTTTTTCTCTTCTATTCGGGTTTTGACTTCTCCACAAGGATATGTGGGAGTTTTAGAAAAAGATTCCATAACAATTCTTCAAAGAAATTGTTAAGTAGTGAAGCAAAACCGAAGGAACTTCTCTATTTCTAGTGAAATTCTTTTTCTCTGCACTGAATTTTTTAAATGAGAGGTCACAAATCATATATGTTGGAGTTGTGTTTCAGTCTGCCCAGAATATCAGAGCCCAGAATCCTATGAGACTGGTCTAAGCATTTCAGAATGAGTATTTATTTGCTCCTCAATCATCTCTAGGTGCTTTCTTTAACCTTCTGAGCTTGGCTAAATGCATCTCCCATCAGTGTCCCTCTGGATCCACATACATATTCTGTGGTCACATGTATACTGTTCATTATCTGCATCCACTCCTGAGAACGTTCAATAATTGTTCTTGGGGCTACATGGTAAAGCCTGTCATTCTTATTTACCTGTAGGATAAACCAAATCCAGGTAAAGCATCTTACAAATGGCTAGTCTGAAGCCTCCCCTGACCCCAACCATGAAATTTTCATTTGTAGATACATGCTTTCTACCTAATCAATATGACCTTTAGAAATAATCAAAACAAACCATCAGTCTAGAGATTCCTCTTCAATACACATTTTCCTTGGTTATATCCCTCTAGCCCAGTGGTTCTCAACCTTCTGGCCCTTTAAATACAATTCCTCATGTTGTGACCCAACCATAAAATTATTTTCATTGCTACTTCATAACTGTAATGTTGCTACTGTTATGAATCGTAATGTAAATGTCTGATATGCAGGATGGTCTTAGGCGACCCCTGTGAAAGAGTCGTTGGACCGCCAAAGGGGTCGCGACCCACAGGTTGAAAACCGCTGCTCTAGTCTCTTATTTTTACCGAGTTCAGGGTCATGTAATCTTTAACAGAACTGAAAATTCTCCAACCAGCAATAATCTAGGAAGACATCAAAAACACCCAGACAGAATAAGGCTAATATTTCCTTACCAGGTGTCTAGCCTCTTAATCTAGTGATAATATCACATTCCAAAGGAAAAGACACCAGACCCTCCCAGCCAGTGCTCTAAGCACTTACTTCTTCACCTAGGATTACCAGCAAACATTCTCACCTGCATCAGAGGTGGGGGCTGGTCTCCAACTGCTGAGGCCGGCAGCATTTGAGGAGTAAATAAGAGCTCAGGCAAAACTTTAGAAAGCAAAACCCAGCAGCAAACCTGCTGGTTTCAGGCGCAGGTGCTAAATGATCTGGGGTTTCATTTATGCTTCCGGAGCAGTGGCCCTTCTTTGGGATTTGGGATTTAAAAGGTGGTCTTCTCTGCCCTACCTGATTTAGCTCAGTGAATAGAGCGTCAGCCTATGGACCAAAGGGTCCAGTGATCGATTCAGGTGAAGGGCACGTACCTCCGTTGCAGGCTCCTCCCCAGCCCGGGCTCCTGCAGGAGGCAACCAATCGGTGTGTTTCTCTCACATTGATGTTTCTCTCTGTCTTTGCCTCTCTCTCTTCCACTCCCTGTAAAAATCAAAGGAAAAATATCCTCGGGTGAGGATTAAAAGGTGGTCTTCTCTGAAGAGGCATATTTTTAGAAGGCTGTGTTTTAGAGGTACATATAGGTTCGGTAATGAAGAGGGGATGGTCCATCTTCCTTGTCAGAGGATAAACGTGGAGATTCCTCTATTGATGATTAGACTCCAGCAGCGGTTCTCAACCTGTGGGTCACGACCCCTTTGGCGGTTGAATTACCCTTTCACAGGGGTCGCCTAAGACCATCCTGAATATCAGATATAACAGTAGCAACATTACAGTTAAGAAGTAGCAACGAAAATAATTTTATGGTTGGGTCACAACATGAGCTGTATTTAAAGGGCCAGAAGGTTGAGAACCACTGCTACAGCCTGAGTAGGGTCAAGGGTCTTATCTGACAGAATGCTTGATGGTGAGGAGTGTAGGGAGAGAGACAAAGTAAATGACATTTTTTTTGGATCTGATTTGTCCTCCTGTGGACATGAACTCCCTTTAAACAATTCAGTCTTCCCTTTGAAAAAAATGGAGAAGGGCTATTAGAAGATCCTTCCTAAGGTTTCTGAGTGATTGTGCAGAGACTATAAGGAGACATGGCTTCTAATCACAGTTCAGCCACTAAATGGCCATCTACAGCATCCCTATCAATGTCATCAGAAGAAGAAGGGCCTAAGTCATGGACCGGTTATTCCTATTGGGAATCACTTGGGAAGTTCAAAAACAGTAACAACAACAATGTCCTGCCTGGCCCTTCCCTGGATCAACAGAATCAGAAGCTCTGGAAGGTGGTGCCTTGCACTGATATTGGTAAAAATCTCCCAAGATGATTTTAATATAAAGCCAGACTGAGAACTAGAGTAGTGTTTCTCATACTTTAATGGGCAAGCAAGTCATCGGAGAGCTTATTAAAATGACGATTCGGATTCAGTAGGTCAAGGATGAGGTATTTCTGACAAGCTCCCTGGTGATGTGGTGCTGCCGGCCCACAGAGCACACTTTGAGTGGCAAGAAACTAATGATTTCTGAGCGCCCTTCTGGCGCTGCGATTCTGTGAATCTGTGTTAACTTTCAATTTCCACAGAATCGACCGACAATTTCCCACCTAAGAACACACGTCTTCGAGCGAAATTTCTTTTATAATGCCATGCGCTGTGCTGGGCTCTGTGAAATAATGGTCTTTGGAAGTTAGGAGGTACTTCAGAATCTTCTAGTGTCTGATGCAACACCATGGACATTAATTATCACCGAATGGTATGATAGATATAAAAACGACAGGGGGCTGTGGGGGAGTCACATAAGGTAGGAATTCTGCCGCAATGTGGAGAATTGAGTGCTATGAGGGGATGTGTACGGGGACATCTCACTCAGGAATGTGTGTGCATGTGCGTGCCTGGGGTAGGGGTGCAGGTTAGAGTTTGGAGTGGTTTAGGGAAGCTTCCCAGAAAAAAAAATTACTTTCAAGCTGAGCTCTAAAGATGAATAAGATTTGGGAGTTGAGAGGGATGTCCAGACAGAGAGAGATGTGTGTAAATACCTACATAGGTGTGTGAAAGAGAGGCTGAGGAAACCAGGGGACTAAAAGTAGCTTCATCTGGCTAGAGTATAAAAAACATGAGGAATGAGCTGGGGATTAAGCAGTGGCCAGCAATAGGACTTCATAAACCCTGTCCAGCAGTTCGTCATTATCCTGAAGCAAGAGAAAGTCTTCACAGCATTGTACTCAGAAAAAGAAACATGATTTACATTTTCACATAGAAATAACTTTCTATGTGCTGTGTGAGCGATGGGTCATGGATGGAGGCGTATCTGTTAGAGAGGTGTTTCTATCTGCTACTAACAGTTGAGAGTGAATGAGGCCAGCTTTTCCACTTCCAGGAAACTCTTCTATAGAAACTTATTTTGGTACACAGATATTTGGGCAAGTATGTTCATGGCACTATTGCTTTTTTTATTTGTTTGTTAATCCTCACCCAAGGGTATTTTTTTCATTGATTTAGAGGGAGTGGAAGGAAGGGGGAGACAGAGACACATCAATTGGTTGCCTCCCATAGGCACCCCAACCAGGGCCAGGTACGAAGCCTGAAACTGAGGTATGTGGCCTTGACCAGAATCAAACCTAGGACCCTTCAGTACACGGCCAATCTCTAACCACTCCGCAAAACTGGCTAGGGCTCACTATTGCTTTTAATGACCAAACCTTATACACATAGATGATGTTCACCAATTGGAAACTAGTTGTATAGTTTCTGATATATCGTGCTAAGATATAGTGGCCATTAAAAAGAATATATTAATAGTACATCTATATATAAAGATGACCAAGATGTCTTGTAAAGTGAAAAAAGCAAGTAAAAAAATAGATTATGTAGTATGGACCCTATTACATAAAAACAAAAATACATACTCTAGTGTCTGTATATGTGTATGTGAATTAATAGAGAAAGTACTGAGAGGACACATCGCAAACTGATGACGATGGCTTCTTTTAGGAAAAGGGATGGAAGAGGAAGAGCAACTTCCACTCCTCATGCTCCTGTTCTGTTTCAGATATTTTCAAAGAGAAAGTGTTTGTGTGTCACTTGTGCAATAGGAAAAAAAAGAGAACTGAATGCTATTTTCACATCTTTTTTTTCATTCATCAATAACATGCAATTTGCCTTCATTCAGTCTAACAATTCCTACCATTTTAAATTCAAAATTTCTTTAAAAAATAAAGCTCAAAAAAATCTTTTAATAATTTAAAATTCTAAAAATGCCTCACCTCTCCCTAAAGTCACTTCCCCCACACATTCCAACAACCTCCTTCACTTAATCCTCCCTCTAGTTCTCATTATGCAGCTACCCTAAACCTAAGATAACTCCAGACACAATCTAAACTTCTAGCGGTTGAAAATCATTAAAAAGGTTAAGTAACAAGCAGAAATCAACAGGGTTAGAAAAAAAAAGTTTTTCTCTTTACTCTTCTGGGAGCTGAGAATTTTCAGTGCTGCCATCATTTTCTAGAAAGATCCTCTGATGACCTCTGAAAACAATCTAGGACCCCCCACAGCTGCTCTTGCATCCCAGTATAACCAATTCAGCTGTGCACTGACGGGAACGTTATAAATTGCTTAGAGAAGGAGGTTACAAAAGGGAGCGACCAGCCTAGCTTTTGTTAGGTTAAATCTGGGCTCCCCAACCTGTTAAGACGCTTTGAAAGAGGTAACAAAATGATCTATAAAGGCGAGCCAGTGGGTGTCGTTTCTTTAGATAATCAAAAACCTTTTGATTGGGGAATACACAAAAGGCTGAGGAAGGTTAGTAACCCTGGGATAAAAGAAAAATTTCCTTCATCAATTAAAAAGCAGTTATGGAAAAATGGAGACTAGAGCCCCAATTTCCCAAATGGAGGAAGATTGAAATATTGGCATCACTCAACAGTTATTATATTCAATGTGCAACTGAATGAAGATCTCCTGTAAGAAATCAATTATTTAAAATTAATTTAAAATTCTATAAACAAAAACATAAAATATAAAAACAAACTTTTATTTTATAATTACTTAATGAGAGTAACAAATATTTTATTTCCATTCCAGTGCATGCTTTTTGGCCAATACCCTAAGAAGCACTGATACGGTGTCACGTCCTAATGCTGTTCCTCCTCTTTTTTCACCATGCCTTAATTTTCCACTTGAGCTTTATTTTAAATAGTGTAGAGGCATCTTCTGATACTTAACCTGGGTTGTTTTTGCATTTTACCTAACTGAAAGTCACTAGGTATTGGTCCTATCTAAACAAAGTCAACATCAAACAACAAGCAACACTAAGCTTATTGATCATAACATTTGTAGTTTACTTTTCTCCGGAGAAACTAAAAAACTCTTTAAAGGTACTTGCGGTTTAATAATAATTAAGTATGAATGATGTGCTGACATGATACATGTATTAGAAAGAGAACAACGAAATCTGTATCACTCCAACTTAAACCTACAATCTCTAGGAAACCTTCAAGTTGTTGAAGCATCAAGCCATAGAGGGGTTGCATTTGCATTGGGAGCTCTGAATGATTTGGCTGGCAAAGTAGAGCAGAGCAAGGAGATGCCAAGTGTATATAAAAGCAGAGTTGACATAGTGACGGCAGAGCAGCATGCCCAACTCATCAGCCTGCTCCAAAATACAAAGGCAGAGCCATGGAGCCAGCTTCTTGGAGGCCAAAGGACTCTACCTTGTGCTTTACATTGTTGTGAGCAGTGATGGCGAACCTTTTGAGCTCGGCGTGTCAGCATTTTGAAAAACCCTAACTTAACTCTGGTGCCGTGTCACATATAGAAATTTTTTGATATTTGCAACCATAGTAAAACAAGGGCTTATATTTTTGATATTTATTTTATATATTTAAATGCCATTTAACAAAGAAAAATCAACCAAAAAAATGAGTTCACGTGTCACCTCTGACACGCGTGTCATAGGTTCGCCATCACTGTTGTAGAGCAACTATGATGGTAAAAACAACTGAACATCTCCAGGAGTGAAGGATAATGAACAAGGCTGCCCCAAACAGATCAGGTATAAGAAAGTACCTATGGAGTGGAGGACGTTACACTAACCAGGACAACGATGTCAAGGGCTGGCACTTCTTTGCAGCGTGTTAAAAACTTGCTGGGGAGTCCGGCAATCTGAGCCTGATCATGGCTCAGCAGCAGATGGCATGCACCGAGTTCCTCCTGCCGAGTCTCATGCATTTCCAGCCCCAACTTAACACCGAATACCAGCCCCTGCTCACTGCTCGTCTGTGTCCCTGTTTATGCTGTTCTGTGGTAAAGTCTGAAAAATATGAGCAATGAGGTGAGGTGCTTTTTTTAAAAAATAAAACTCCATTTATTTATTTTTAAATGTTTAATACTCTTTCCCTATAAAATGATGGTTATAAGAGATACTGGAGGAGTAGTAGCAATCTTTAATTGCTAAAATAAAATGTGGGAAATCCTGTGTGGTTTTTATTTTCATTTAAAAAATTGTGACTTTGTTAAATCCAAAAATCTGGGACTTCTGGAGCAATAGTTCAAAATTATGGCTGAAATAAAGTGGACTTGGTCCCAGCTTTACTACTAACTGGCTATGTGACTTCCTGTAAGCCTCAGTTTCCCCATTTGTGAAATAGAAATAACAGCACTGCCTACCTAATAGGTTATCATGAAGATTATGAAGATAATGCAGAAGAGGCTCAGCACAGAGCATGATACAAGGTAGCACTCGAGTGTCAGCTTAGAGTCATCAGAAAGGCTACTTATTAGGGACCCTTAGTTTTCTCATCTCTCAGGTGAGCCATTTGACCTCAGAAACTTCTACATTCCCTGCAATGACAACATCCTACCTTCTATACCAAAATTCTAGTCCTTCTACTCCTTCTAGGCTATTCAAGCACACAACTGTTCACAGGTTCACGTTAACCTATCCTCCATCCATATCATGAACTACCATCCAGCCATGGAATGACATCCATAGATATTACTGAGTGGGGAAAACATAGTTACCAACCAATGAATAACCGTGTGATTCCATTTTTCAATGAAATATATACATATAAATATATACATAATGGTAACTTCTAACTCGCCTCTAAAACCCTCCCATTACTCTAGGCCAGCACTGTCCACAAAAAACATAATATGTGCCACAATGTCAGCCATATATAGAATATTAAATTTTCTAGTAGCCACATTAAGAGAAACAGATGAAATTTGTTTTGATATATTTTATTTAATCCAATCTAAACAAAGTATCCTCATTTCCACATGTAATCATTACAAAAATTATTATTCATACATTATTTTTGTATGAAGTCTTCGAAATCCAGCGTGTATTTTGCAGCTAAATACATTTTAAGATGGACTAGCTGCATTTCAAGTGCTCAGGAGCCAAGCGGCTCATGGCTACAATATCAGACATTACAATTCGAAGCAGTTAGTTCCCCTCCTCACACCAAATTAGAATGATCACACTGCAAGGAAACGTATCTTACTTCATATATGACTTATATGCCCATTGCCTAAAATAATTTCTGATAGCAATTGAGTATTTAATAAATGTCAGTTTGAATGAATGCGTTTAATTCAAAGTATTCTTGGGTAACTTTGCATTTTTAAGTGCCATATGAACCATAGAATAAAAAGACATTGCACCACTCCCAAAGAAAGAACACAGGGATTTTGGAAAGCATCTCCTGAAAAGTATCACACCTCACAGGGAGCCTCCTACTTTGTCTAGGGGCAAAGCCAGCCATTCAGAAATGTAAGATACCTTCATGAATTAACTAAAAAAAAATCCAGAACTAAAGCTAATGCCAAAATGTATATCATACTAGACAAATAAATGTAAAAAGATAGTAGGACTGAGAGAAACGCATAATAATAAAAACTTTATTAAGTGCCTGCTATAGCCAAATGCTTTACATACATATTTATCATCTTCACTAACATTTCTTAAGACAAGGTGGAGAAATAATGACTCAAAGGAGAAAAGATATTAGCTGTGGAATCATTAAAACAAACAAAAACTCTTTAGCTTTAAGTCCTGTCTCTGTCCATTTCTAGCTCTGTGATCTAAGGTAAGTTTCTTATCTCTCTAGGCTCTGTTTTCTCATCTGTAAAATGGGCATTAAAGTAACTACCCTTGATTATTGTGATGATTAGATTAACTGACACATGAACTCTCAATAAATGACACCCAGGATTATAATGGGAAGGCTCAATTAAAATAGGAGCAATCACTGTGATCATCCTATCTGAACTCAGTGTCCCCATTCTGCAAGAGTACCCACATGGCAAAGGCTACAGATGAACACCTTTTGAGGAGAAAGGCATCTCACTTAACCAGATCAGATCAGAATACAAAACTGGAGTAGCTGAAGTTGAGTCAATACAGGGAGTTTGGCTTACGGGAGGCCTTGAGCCAGCTGGAGGAGTTGAGACTTGATTACTGCCTAAATCCCGTCATAAATCTGTGAAACAGTTAATCAGTCTTCGTGCAATTATGAAGCTCTTCTTTTTAAACTTAATTCTTTAAGGCTGATAGGAACATTCCTTTACTCAAGTAAAGGCTGAACATATGCTTTTCTACACTCCTCAAATCCTACCTTAAATTTGTCTTAATCCTTTGAATCTACGTGAGGAGTGGCATTCACGTTCCCTGGGTTGTGAAAGAAAAACCAACCAAACTCTTATCTGTGGTTAGAGCATTGCAACAACTTTACTCAAGTTAGATCCTCCAGGAGGCCCATTAAACCAACACAGCTGCTCACCATTAGTTACCCCCTCTCATCTGGCTGTTTGCCTGAACCACCTCATCCGTGAGCTATGAGCCGCCACACCTGCCATGCTCATGCTTGAACCAGGTCATGTGAAGAATGTTATCAAAAAACATTTTTTTAATGAATAAAGTAGCCCCGGCCAGTGTGGCTCAGTGGTAGAGCGTGGGCCTGTGCACTGAGAGGTCGCCAGTTTGATTCCCAGTCAAGGGCACGTACCTGGGTGGCAGGTTTGTTCCTCAACTGTAGTCAGGGTGCATGCAGGAGACACCAATCGATGTGTCTCTCTCACACTGATGTTTCTCTCTCTCTCTTTCTCTCTCTCTCCTTTCTACTCTCTCTAAAAAAAAATCAATCAATATAAAAATAAATAAAAGAAAAGCATAAAGAATATGCATATGTATTATAATCTGAACGTAAACATACAAGAAGCACATGCAACTAGGGATTTTCCCCAATTAAAAATGGAAGCAACAGCCTGGTGGGAGTGGCTCAGTTGACAGCCTGGTGGGAGTGGCTCAGTTGACTGAACTTAGTCCTATTCACCAAAAGGTTGCCGTTTTGGGTTCAATCCCTGGTCAGAGCATGTATGGAAAGCAACTAATAAATGTTTCCCTATCATTCTCTCTCTCTCTCTCTCTCTCTCTCTCTCTCTCTCTCTCTCTCTCTTCCTCTCTCTAAGCATGTCCTCAGGTAAGGATTTTTTAAAAAATAAAAACAAATTTTTACACAAAAATTTCCCTAATTATTTTGTTTTTCCAAAGACAGTACTCTCTTTTCTAAAAAATGGTAATCTTTTTCTCAAATTATTTCCTTTGGCATATATTATGTACTCCATACACAAAATGAAATGGAAACTTTACTAGCAAAAATGACCAGTAAAAGGACAGATAATGAAGTTTTAGGGAAATTGTCATTAACATTGAGAATAAATTTTTATTCCCTGCAATAAGTGCATAGGCAATTATTTCCCATATTTTTCAGGAAAAAAAAATATGCTTATCAATTTGAAAGGAACTGCAGGGAAAATTAAAATTGGCATCTTGAAATCTTTTGAAACTTTTCAGTCTTCTCAACAAGAAAACAAACCAGAAATTACTGAAAAACTGAATCATCGATTGAAAACTGAAAAGCGTTGTAATGTCTCAAGACATGTTCTTCGCTGGCCTGTTAGTGCACCGGTAGTTTCATTATATGACACTTTTCAGCACTTTTAGCTGGTCTGTGGCACAACCTTCCCCGAAGAAATATGAAGAGTAATTTTCAAAAAGAATTTTTATTTTTAATAAGGATTGATTTTCGTAAAGGCAGCACCAAGCTGCCCAGTGTATCAAACATGAACCATCACACCAATCTCAACACATCAAGGAGCAGTTTTCGCACGCGAGGCTTGTTGTTTCTAGCAGGTATCCCTGTAGCCAGAGAGGTCACCACTCAGCAAGGTGCTTTCTTTCTGGTGTGAAAGAAAAGAAATCACTAGGAATAACGGGGGGTGGGGGGGGGCGAATAGGCTTGGGAAACAGGAGAGGAACTTGTCAATCTCCAAGATGCTAGAAAATGATTGTGGAAGTCTTTTGTTAGGGAATCCCATAATGGTATCGCTGCTCCTCTCTTGTGGACACAAACAGCAAGCAACTAGCCTAAGATGGTGAGGGCGACAGAGGATTAGACAAGTCGTGAAAAGGCCCTGGAAAGGACATTACTGGTGTTTGGGATCATAAAGGACAAAATTGTATCATGATTTACCTTCAACAGCAGTGTCCTTATAAATAAAATTTTGTGAGGGGGAAAAAAAACTAAAGGTATCTATGAAATGTTTATTATGAACGTATGTGTATAAATTAGTTTACAAATGGGGAAAGAAAAAGGCCCTACAGCGCTATTCTTGTATAATCAATGGATCATACACTGATTATTTTTTATATTACTTCCAAGAGAAGGACATCCAGCTTGTTCCCAATCCTTTTTATTTTAAACATATGAATCACTGAGAAGGTTAGCATTGTGCTGAAAATAATTTTGATGCATGTAACAAAGCTACATAAAAAATCATAACAGGAAGAGACAGATCAACTGTGCTGTTGCAAGATAGCTAGTAGGATTGTAAGATCACCTGGCAGGGTCCTTGGCATTATCCACTAGGCAGGAAAACAGAATATCCTGAATCTTGACTTTTAGGAAACTACATTGTAAAGAGCTGGAGTTTTTAAACACACAAGTCAGTCTCCGTGCATATCATCCTTAATCCTCCCACAGACACTTTAATGAAAAGGAGAATCTTTTATCAATATTTATATAGGTGATAGAATCCAAGTTTTATCGTTTCATAATAAAGACAAGTGCGTTTTTTAGTAAGATCAAACAGTACGTCATTAACTAATGATATCCCTTTTCCCCTGCATATTTTATCTAAATTGGTTGTAATGGGCCATCAAAATTCATGACTGACCAGTAAGTTAGACAATTGTTCCTTCGGATAATAATGGCAAAGGCAAAAGCCATCTGGTTATAATAATCATCATGAGTGTTTGTGTAATGATGTGGATAGTCACCTATGGTGTGTCAGGCACTGTACTTGAGCCATTGTACTGTGGGAGCCGGGACGGGGGTATTACAGAGAGGAACTAGTCCCTGCCCTCACAGATTCCAGACTGGTGGGGGAGGGGGTGCTGAACATAGACATAAATTATTATGATTCAATTGGGTACGTAGTCATAAAGGCACAGGGTGACCAGGAATACTGTCATACAGGACATGTCTGTTGCATGTTTACTGAGTAAATGAAGTGAGGAGGCCTTCTGCTTGCCAACCTGCAACCCGCACACCACTCTGGCCTTCTCGTCCTCTCTTGATTGGACTCAACTTATAGCCCATTTGACCTGCGGTCCTGGCCAGACTTTTGTGGGTCTCCCAGGCCTAACCTATTCCAGCCACTAACACTCCATTGTATCAGAGTATCCAGGATTATTTCCCCTGAGGAGAGCTGAACCAAAGCTGTCCCTAGTAGCAATGAAATATTTCAGAAATCACATCAACTCTTTTCTATTTGTTGGAAAGCGGTGCAATCTTTTTATTAGACAATTATAAGAGCCCTGGGCTTAGATTAGAAGACCAGCCCATGGTGAGTACAGGCAAGCCTTTTCAAGAAAATCTACCTGAGATTCTTATCACCACTGCACTTACCTGGGTTGACAAGGCTCTTCCTTCCTATGCAGGTATGCTGCCTTTAGGATAAGAAACCACGAGGTAGATTGCTGAGCCTTTGTTATAGCCTCATGGTTCAACTAGGCCTCCTACAGGTATAATTCACAAAGAAATAGACTTTTATTTTTTTGCCCCATGAAAACAAAATTTTTATTACAACAGTTAAATGAAAATGTTAAAAAACATAGGAACTCTATTCCCAGAAAGGACACATGACAGAGCAAGAACTGGAAGAACAATAGCACCATAGATTTTTAGAGCTGGAAAATCTCCTCCAATTCAAGCTCAGAAATCATGGCCCAGAGTGGCTGAGTGACTTCACCAAGGCTGCACAGCCCATCGTGGGGAGAGCTGGGAGTGACGCCTAACTTGCACTCTCCTATTAAGTCTCCCTCCACTGAACACATTCTGCACTTAACTCTTACTAATCCACCCAAGATTCTCTTTATATGTGAGGGCACGTCCTTAAGTTCACCTTGAATCTCTTCACTGCAAGTCTGCACACAACTTTGGGACTTTTCAGGGCACTCCAAGCCCTTGCACAAAGACCCCAGGTTTTAACTCGCTGGAAAGACAGCTCTAATCCTCCTACTTATGATTGCTTCAGAACCACCCCAGTTGCCTACTTGTGCTCCCTGCTCTTTGTCCTTATTTCTGAGATAGGAGCAAAGAGAAAAAGAAAATAAAAAGATAGGTATAATAATATTTGTTCATACAACTCTAATTGTCTGAAG
The DNA here is from genome assembly GCF_000147115.1 of Myotis lucifugus. Taxonomy (NCBI): domain Eukaryota; kingdom Metazoa; phylum Chordata; class Mammalia; order Chiroptera; family Vespertilionidae; genus Myotis; species Myotis lucifugus. Next base: position 12,036,796 of record NW_005871062.1, on the reverse strand, counting down.
CACATGGGGAAGGTTTTATTTCTTTTCCAGCTGGATAAGTTCACCCCAACTTCTCCATAATCTTGCTTTTTGATACTTTCAAATGTAAACATTGCTAACTCTTACTCATTAAGCTTTTGTTCCTTGGAGAGAAATTTATCGAGCACTTATTATGTGCCAAGCAGAGAGGCTGGGTACCGGAGATGCTGTGGTCACACCACACTTGCTGGCAATCTGAAGGAACTAAACAAATCACATCAATGCCTATATAGGTATGTCTACCTGGTACTAAGCGACCAAGGAAAACATTGGGGGCTGTGAGAATGAATATTGTGAAGATCCGATTTAGATTGGAGTGGGAGAAAAATTACTGCTTCCTTCCTGTGGTCTTCTAATTTGTCTTTTGGGGAAAGAAACTAGACTTTTATAGAAGGATGATATTTGTTTTCTAGGAACAAAGCTTTCAGCAAAAGAAACAAAATTATTTCCCTCTATTGCCTCAACTTCATCCTCTATGGCAGCACTTTCAACCATTTTCATCTCGTGGCGCACATCAACTAATCACTAAAATTCTGTGACACCCCAAAAAATATATTTTTTGCTGATCTGACAAAAGAATAGGTATAATGTTGAACAATCATATCGGATAGCTATTGTTGTGTTGACTGTTGCCATTTTTTTTTAATTTGACAATCTAAGGGGAAGGTGGTCAATGGTCCTGACTAAACAGGTAGTGCATGTTTTAAAAATTCTTGTTGAAAATCGCTGCTCTATAACATAAGTGATCATAACGACCCTCACCCTACTTACTTCATGCAGGCACTTTGAGAATAAAATAAGACTATTAATGAGAGGTTGCCTCCAACATCCCACATATTACTGAGAACAACATCCATAGAGTTTATGGTTAAACACGGTTTTCAAAAATGGTAAGAATAACAGTCATGCTTTGGGAAATACTTTGACAAACTGGAACTTTAACATCATTTCTCACCACAGGCTTTGATGGTAAGAAAAGATGCCAACTTTCTAAAAGTGTAACAAAACTTAGGATTTCCAAGTGGACCAGCAGATATGCCCTGTTAGCTCCTGTGCCAGTATTATAAAAATCTGCCTTTAATTTTGCTTGCCAGTAATAAAAGCTTATCACGCAGCCAAATCCCTACAGCAATGCTCTCAAAGGTTCTGCATGTGGAAGCCTGCTGCCTCTCAGCTTCCCCGTTAAGCACCTGTTCTGGGCTGGGGCCATGCTTCTGGTTTCTCACTCAGGTGGAGAGTCTTGCTTAAGGGGACAGGCAGGTATTTTTGCTGTCACCAAAGACAGCTAATTTGGGAAGCCTAATCTTGCAAAGGGGCCAAGTTTCAGTTCTCAGAGTGTTGGGTTTAGGGTAGAAGAGACTCCTCCCAGAAGTGCAACCTGAATACTTCCTGATTTGCCCCTCTCTTGTCTTTGCTGAGAATCTCCTGGGTAACTGACACATTTCATAGATTTCAGGCAACCAGGTCTACAGTGCGTGGCTCCCATTCTTTCCTGTCACCTGGCTAATTGAATACTTGCCTCCTCTGATGGATAGAGCAACTCCTGACAAGCGTTGGCCTTGTGGTTGATTTGAGTTCATTCAAACACAATTATAAGCTGAGACATTAGTTATGGGGATAGAAGGAAGGAGGAATTTTACAGGTGTGAATTCATAGCCATTTCTGATCCAAATATTTCCAAAGGAAGCCTTGCTGAGCAAATACCATCTCCCAATTCTCAAGGCCTCTGCCTCTCTTCATGAAAAAAGAAGTATTTTACAAGCTATAATTTTGCCATTTCTTTTTCTTTTTTGCAATTTCTTTTAACCCTAAGGATTAATCTTCACTTGTCCTCCTTTCAAAAGCACTACACCGGAATGAAAAACAACTTTCATTCAATAACTGTTCTGGTAATAAAGGGCTGGTGGTGCCAGTCAGTGACTTCATTTCAAAACTGTGACTTAAAATGCACAGCAGTGCTGGTCAAAACCAAATGTAGCTACTCTCCATCCAGAGGGTTTTGATTTTAGAAAGGGAATTCTGCACATAGAGCATTAGCTTGGAGGATTTTGTCATTAACGTTTTGAACAAAGAGCAAATAATTTCTGCTTACTTGATCATAATCACTATTGCACAAATGGTGCAATGCAGGGTCAAGAGGTTACACGTGAGTCTTACAGTCCCAAAGAAATTCTGCTGGAGGATTAGCTCTAAGAACAATTACAACTGACAACGTGGTTGGACTCCTGGCTATTCATTTACTCAAACAATATTTATTGAGCACCTACCATGTTCCAGAAGCTCCAGATAATCAGTGAGCAAAACAAAGATCCTGGTCTTCATAGAGCCTACATTCTAGTGGTTTTCAGGGATAATGTCCATATATTTCTTGGTTAATTTTGTCTCCATTAAATGCTTCACTGTTGTTTTGGTTCCCCTCCACTGGAAGATAAAACCAACACACTTGAAACTAAAACAAAACATTTACGTGAGCATGTTTATAAGAATTAGAATAAACTGGGAGTACTAAGAGCCGCCTAAGATTAATCAGGAAAAGCCACTGGGTTTAGTGGGCCTTAAACTTGCTTTAAAGAAGAGATGACATTAAATGTGAGGGGAAGGGGAAAGTGTCCCGGGTGGAATAAGCAAGAGGAAGGGCACACAGAATAGAAAGAGCACATGATTTCAAGAGACAAAGGAAACTATTTACCAATAAGGCCAAAATTTAAAAATATCCTGTGGAATTTTAGTTACCCTGCCCATTCCCTTTATAGAAGAATTAATAATAACAATATGATATGATATAATATATCATATATTGGCACATTATGAGATGACCTATATAGGATGACTTTTATATAATGACACATAATATCACACAAATATAATGGCATATTATACAATGACTTTTCAAGAAAGAAGTGTGCTTTCCAAAAGAGCAGCCATGGATAAATCCATAGGTTAAGATATAATCTCAACAAGTCAAAAATACTTTATGAAAGAGTTAATAAATCTTTGTTGTCTTCTCTGGCAATTAGAACTCGTCTTTTCATTATTTATCTCAGTTATTCAGTTGAAAAAGTTGTAATGTGCAATACAAATGTTTAAGATGCGAAATACATTTGCTGTGAGGCAAATACAAAGGTTGTTTTGATAAAATATATTTAGGAGTAATGTCGCCAATTAAGTAGGGGGACACTTTAAAGACCCTGGTCTGTCAAAGGTACCTCCAGAGCCCACTGTGCTGTATTGCAGATGGCCCACTGGCCCTGGGGATTATGGATAAGTAAGCAGGTGTTTGAAAAAGCACCAATGATTCCAGTGTTTCCAATATGCAAATATTTTTTAATACTAAAAACAACATCCCCCAAACAGTAGTTATTCTTTTATTATTCACTACTCAGACAATATTTGGTGCTCATGCATGTTCCAGGGACCCCGCGCTGCTGAGGTCAAGATGTGAAGTCCCACTTTTCTGGTGGTGGCCTCTCACCATGTCACCTTTCTGGTGACCACAACAACATTAGCACAATGGCATGACCATCTTAAACTCTTCTGCATTTATTCTGATCCATTGCTTTGAGGTACTCAAAGCAAAGGTTCATTGAAGAGTACATGTGATCTCCTTACCCCAAGGATATAAACATCTGTTGAATCAAATACAAGAGAATATATTCCTGACCCAGGCTTTGGCTTTAATAGTCTTAGACAGAAACCCAGATTGATGGATTATTCATTCTAAAAAATATGTGGACAATTGTGTTTCCTGTGTATATGTATTGCCAGTTGGTTTTTAGAAGGTCATCTCCACTGTGTAAAAAGTCAAATCTGCATAGATTCTTCACAAAGGCTTCAGTGCCACCCAACCAGACTTTCATTGGTATTTCCAGTTACTTTCTAGAAGGTGGAGGAATGTATGAAATGTTTATTAATGATTTTAAAAATGTGTTTGATTCTGTAACTCTGCTCTTGTCTCTAATATGTCCCATTGTGCCCATTCTCTTTGTTGCAGAAGGCAGAGCCTAATGCAGGGCTCACTCCACTATTTATGTATATAATACCCACCCCCCTCCGGCCCCACCATCAACTTCTCAAATGGCACCACAGTGAATTGCATTTGAAGCCCCTTTCATCCCAGCTGCACACAGGTACATCACCTGTGTACAGCACCCCCTGGCTGGTGGGCTGGAGGCTGAGGATTTCTACCTCTAGCCTCATCATTCCTGGCTCTCTACCTAAAAGCAGAAGAAAATTCATCACCGTGGGAGGGAGGATTTACCTGCCCAACCCTCCAAGCACCTCCTTTGATCATTTTGAAAACAGAAAGTCTAATAGAAAAATTTTGAAGAAATACTAGTATACAACAAGAAAAGCGATGACCCATTTATCAGCATTTAATTCTAAATGCAAGGTAAGCTGCATTGTACTGAATCCCCAAGTTATTTTCATGGTTTTAACTTTGCAATTGTTGCAGTTGAACAACCACTGAGCACAGCCGTGGCCTCGGCTTTTTGGATCATGTGGGTGCAAGGGGACAGGTGATCAGGCAGGCTGGGCCATTTCCAATAAGAAACCGTTGTTGCCTCCCCATAATGACATTGCATTGCTCTGACCTCCCCACCCCAGCTCATTACAAGACGGAGTCAGCTGAAGAGAAAAGGGGTATCAGGCAGTACCCCAAGCCAAGTAAAGGGGTTGTTCAAAACTTCTTCAAAATCCAAATGAAGGTGAGCAATGGAGAACCACCTCCTTCTACCTGCAGCCCATGTCACGGATTCGGTTTAAATGGGTGTTTGGAAGCCATAGCACTCGGGAGGAAATTATGAGTTTAAGGAAACGCCCAGACAAGTGCTCATTTTTATGTTAAGTTCAACTGTGAACATTTCTTATAATATTTTTGGCCCAATTCCTTTTATGCTGGTGGAGAAAATTTACCATGAGCAGGTAAAGATCTGGGGTGCTGTTCAGATAACTTAGAGAAAGATCTGGAAATTCCACTTCCTTGCTCTCGCCCTCCTCCCACATATTTTGCTGAGCTTTAATATTCATAAAGGCACAACCATGACTCTCCCCCTGCCCCAGGATGTCCCTGAAGGAAGTGGCTGGACCTCAGAAGAGGCTTCTTGCAAAGCCGTAACCCAGGGGCCAGCATTGCACTCTTTGTCCTTCTCAAGTTCCCTCAGAATAGGGCTGGTCTTCGGGCCCCTGGGATTTTCACGCTGCCACTGACTGCCTAGGGACCTCAGCCTCACCCTGTGATCTCGACAAGAACCTCCTCCTCCCATACCAAGCATCAGGCCATGGGCAGCTACTGTGACCACCACAGGGTTTGTACCACTGAACAGAGTGAGGGAACAGACACCACAGCCTCACACGAGTTTCCACACAGGCTAGCAGAGAACCACATCCCAGCGGGGGGGGCGGGCAAAGGGGAAGAGTGGAGGCTGAAGAAAGGCTATATCACCATTGATAGCCCCAACTAGAATGCCCAGAACTGTGCATTCCAACCTCATCCCAGATCTTCAGGATGGCTTCTTATAATCTTGCCTTAACCAAGACTTCCTACTTCCAAGAAGAAAAAATGGATGAAAAATACCAAAGACACAATGGACTCTTACAAAACAACTGTCTCATGGTTAAGTGTAAATTAAATAATAGAACATATGGGTTGAATTTTCCTCAAAACACACAGGGGTTTTACAATTAAATTTTTCTGAAAAATGCATTTGAATTTGGGGTGTTTTTTGATGTTGTTGATTTTTGCCATGGTCCAAATATTTGCAAAAGAGCAAAGATCTCAAAACATAGTTTAAAACTTTTAAGAAATTCAAAGCTGGGCTTGGTTCCGGCACCCTGGTATTTATAATTCTGCTATCATTCTTTACACCATGGCATTAAAGTGATATTCAAGAGACTTGCTATAATTCATTATGTAATTGAATTCATTGATTTATTTTTACGTTTACTGATTCCCTTCTATGGGCCAGGTACTATATACTAAGCTTTTTCTTTCCAGATGTATTAGATGGCATTGTATTCTACAGTGGTTTGATATTGGAATTAGCTCTGAAAAGAATAAGTCCAAAAGATGTTCATTAAATGCTATACTAAATTTCATAGCGGTGGAGGTTGTATTGTTTTGAGAAACTTTTAGCACATTTAGTGAAACTCTGCCAGGTTAGAGGTAAGGAAATAGCTAACATGCATTTTCTTGCATCCTAACTGTAATTCAGGGGTGGGGAACCTCTGACACGTGGGCCACATAAGGCCCAAGAAATCATTTGGTCCGGCCCTGCCAAGGCATTAGGGGTGAATTAATAAAGTATTTCACCAAATATAGCAGGCTAATTTTTAAGTTGATAACTTGGTATGGCTTGTGAACAATGTTATAAATATCCAAATGGCCTTTGGCAGAGAAAAGGTTCCCCACCCTTGCTATAATTATTCATGTGAGCTATAACAAACAAACAGATAACTTTCTGTGGTAAACACAAAAATGCACTACTCAACCCCCTTCAATAAATGGCCCAGCCCTAGTCGGTTTGGCTCAGTGGATAGAACATCATCTTGCAGGCTGAAGGGTCCCGGGTTTGATTCCAGTCAAGGGCACGTGCCTGAGTTGTGGGCTCGATCTCCAGTTGGGGGCATGCAGGAGGCAGCCAATCGATGATTCTCTCTCATCATTGATGTTTCTATCTCTCTCTCCCTCTCCCTTCCTCTAAAATCAATAAAAATATCTTTTAAAAAAGAAAGAAAGAAAGAAAGAAAGAAAGAAAGAAAGAAAGAAAGAAAGAAAGAAAGAAAGAAAGAAAGAAAGAAAGAAAGAGAAAGAAAGAAATGGTCCATACCCAGCTGTGGGGAGTGTGGGCAGCTGACAGCCCTCAGCTACAGGGTCCTCTGGGACCAGCCTCAGTGTTGGAGGCAAGGTCACATTTTATTCCCATGTCCCTTGGCCAACACCTGAGCAAGGCAGTGATACAAGGGCCTGAGTCAGTGAGGCACAGGCCAAGGCAGGACTCCTCTGATGAGAAATCTCCGCACCAGAGTTCCCTGTTGGGTGGGCAGAGACCTTGTCAGGCCTACAGCACAGTCTGCTGGGTCCCCTCACCCATTCCTGCCTCTGCCCTTTCTTCTCCCAGATGTAAGTCAGGGTCGGCCTCCTGAAGAACTCAACCTGCAGCACTTCCTGACAACAAAGGGATTGATGGTTCAGGTCAAAATCCTATTGAAAGTCTTCATTGAAGAAAATGTCATTGCCTACATGGTAAGTACTACTTTTCTATGTTGGAAAATGAACAATAGATATCTAGACATCTGCCACCTGTTTGACGGGTTTCTTTCATTTTAATTTCCCTGACATGGAAATTTCAGGACAGGCATTCCAAAAATTCAACATCAGAATAACCCAACAACAATGACCACATGGGCATCTTAATAGAGCATAAGAATCAGATAAACCTCTGTATTATTTTCCACATATTATGGTTTACAGAAGAAAGAGGGGAAGAGAAGGGAAGAGTTAAGGAGGGAGGGAGGGAACACACAGGTGGCCATGGATACAAACAAACCGTATTTTTCTTCTTAATCCAACCACCAACTATGGCACTCAGATCAATTATTTTTCTTTTATTGTCATAATTTCTTAAAAGTGAAAAAAAATCTGCACCCTAATTATAAAATGTAACAGGAGAGTTCAACCTTTTGGCCTTCCTAGAACAGGTATTTTATACATGTAAGATTTCTTGAAATATTAAACATGAGATTAGGCCTTTTAAAATCATCCTTTAATGCCATCTTGAAGTCATGGATCAGAGACTAATCACGTATGTAATTTTGTACTTTTTAAATTCTTCAGGTATAGTAGCAGTTGAAAAAAGACTGAAAGACCATTGGGTTGATAGTATCATGCACAATACTTCCTTATCCACATGTAAATGCTAAAAACAATAAATAACTGACATCTCTTTTCTTTTTGCTCTTCACTTTCTCTTGCATCAGTGATTTTTCTTAAGTTTTGCACACTAGAAGCACCTTCAGGAAAGGGGAGGCGAAGATATATAGGTGCCTTACAAACACTTGAATAGACATTTCTCCAAAAAAGATATACAAATGGTCAATAAGTACATGAGCAGATATTCATTAGTCACTAGAGAAATGCTAATCAAAACCACAGTGAAGTATCATTGTACAACTTTATACTCATAGAATATCTGTCACTTTTTTAAAAAGGAAAATAACAAGATGTGGTAAAGATGTGGAGAAACTGGAATCCTGGCACATTGCTGGTAAATTGCAAAATGGTTCAATACTAAAGGAAACAGTTTTCAGGTTCCTCAAAAAGTTAAGCATAGAAGTACCATATGATTCAGCAATTCCACTGTTAGGACTATATGCAAAAGAATTAAAAGCAGGTATGTACACACATGTTCATAAAAGCACTGTTCATGATAACCAAAAGGTGGAAAATTAACAGAAGAATGGATATCCATACAACGGAATATTATATATCCATAAAAAAGGATGAAGTACTAATACATGCTGCAACATAGATGAACCTCAAAAACTTTATGCTAAGCCAAAGTAGCCAGACACAAAAGGCCACATATTGTATGATTTCATTTATACAAAATCGGTAAATCCTTAGGAACAGAACATATATAGATGGTTGCCAGGGGCTAGGAAGAGGAAGGGAATGGAAAGTTCCTATTTAATTGCAATGGGGTTTTCTTTGGGGGTGATGCAATGCTTTGCAACTAGATGGAGGTGGTGATTTCACAACATTGTGAATATATTAAGTGCACTAAATTATTCACTTGAATGCTTAATTTTATGTTGCGTGAATTTCACCTTAATTTTTAAAAAGGCATATATATGATTGCTTCCCTGGATTGAGTGAGTCAAAAATATCTTGGAACCCAGGATTCAGTAGTTTTTAAAGTTCCCCCAGATGATTTTATTGTGCAGCAAGTGTTGAACTTGGCCCTGTAGTTGTATCTTATTACGATGACTAGCTTAATAGCAAAAAAATCTCAATAATTTGGACTTTGAAAGTTACTATTTTTGGTTATTTATTCTGAAAATTAGCAGAGCATCTACAATGTGCACTGCACTATCTGGTACTTTGCACAGATATTTAAAAAGAAAGGCAAGGAAGCTCTTTTTTTTTTTAATCCTCACCCAAGGATATGTTTCCAGAGTGTTTTGTGTTTGTTTGTTCAGTGTTTGTTTGTTTGTTTGTTTGTTTTTTGACAGAAACATCAATCAGTTGCCTCTCATACCTGGGGTCAAACCCACAACATTTTGACATTTTGGTGTACGGAACGATGCTCCAAACAACTGAGCCACCCAGCCAGGGCAGGAGGCTCATTTTCATTGAGAGCCCTTATCAAGCACAAGAGCTTTATCAGACATTATCTCAATGACTCCCACAGGTGCTCTGGGGGTAGACATTGGACTCTCTAAACCCATCAGGAAAAGGAGGCTCAAGGAAGTTACATAATTTGACTAGAGTGAACCATCTGTTGAGTGGCAAAGCAGGGATCATGTTCAGTTCCTCAGTGTGTAATTGGAATCCTGAGATTCCTGCTATAAAGGAGGATCAACCCCATCGGGGAGCTGGGCAAGTCCATAGGAACTATGGGTGAGAGCAGAAGCTCTGGATCAGGAAGGACCTGGAGTCAAACCCCAGCTCTGCCACTTTATCTCTGTGTGGCAGGACGAGGCTACATAACCCAGGTTTCCTCCTCTGCACAAGGTAGTAATGCCTACCTCCTGTATTTACTGTGAGGCTTACATGAGCTAATGTCTGCAAAGTGTTTTGGCATAGTGCACACCCCAAGTAAGCACTCCATAAATCCCACCTGTTCTTCATTTTGTTTTATTTATTTTTACTAATACTGCTCCTCGTACTGCTACTAGGGAAGAATGAATTCTGACCCGCTAGCCATCCCTTTTTGTCTTGGCCAGTAAATGTCCCCAGTCCTGGAACCCCAACCATCCCAGTTAGTCTCCTCTGGGCAGCCTAATACTATTGTTCTCTCCTATTGCTCATTGTTCTCCCCAAATGCTAATTTTTGAAAAGACTTAAAAAAATGACATAGAATTTACTAGCACAAGTTTATCATAAATTCAACAGACATAGGAACTAAAGAAATGCATCTATTTTAGGGATAAACAAGCTAATTCTAGTCTAATTCTGTTCAATCTAATAAACACACTTTTTTTAGTAATGTGAACAGATAAATTTTACTGTAGAACTCAATTTCTTTTTTCATTAAAGTTTCTTTTTTTTTTAAAGATGTGCCAGAGGACACATTCCAAGAAGCAAGAGGGTAATTATAGATTGAGCATCTCCTGTATGGCCTGACAGAAGTCTACCATCACTTATGAAGCCATTACAGCATATACTTAATGTCAGCTTGAAAGAAAAAAAAAAAAACACTTTCAAAGGTTCTCTTTGATTGACACATTTGAAATGACATCAGTTTCCAGCTTTAAAACCTACTGTTATTAGGTCTCTGTTGCTATTTATGTTAGAAATATGTGCACGTGTGTCAAAACAATATATCAACTCTGCTGATTGGCTGCATCTAGATTCTGTTGCCAAGGGTAACAGAACAATTGCTTTTAATCTTTCCTAAATTGCTTCTTAGTATTTTTTTCCCCTGCTAAATACTTGGGGTTTTCAGAGATTTTTTTTTCACTCCAGAGCAAAAATAAAGGAATTTTATGTAGGGAGAAAACAAATACATATTGTCTGTGTGTGCTGAAAGGAAAGGGCATCCTTGGTGAATATGTTACTTTGTATTGCCACCTCTCATAGGTCCTGCAATGGTACTGGTTCTTAAGGCTGAGCTAATTCAGAAAAGACCATCTCCACTCCCAACTGATACAGCACCCAACCATTTGTTCTCCAAGGTCTTCTCTTTTTTGGCAAAAGGCTAACGTCACAGTTGAAGTTGGGTTGAAAGGCAGGAACAATTAAGAAAGAAAATAATGTCTTTGGAGCTTCACACAATTTTTCCCGACTCGTTGTGTCATGAGCAAATCCCAACCCCAGCTTTTGGACTTTTGAAAGATGAAGAAAACTGATCTGCATGCTCACATATGGACATGGTCTACCTACAAACTACCCAGACAGGTTCTTTTGTATTAGTCTGCCCTATTTTATGTTAATAACTCTCAATCTTCTAAAGGGCACTTGTTAGAAAGGTCCTGGGAAACACGCTCAGAGATTTGGGTTCCTTAGGCCTGGGTTAGGGCCTGAGAATTTGCAATTTAAATGAAGACTCTAAGTCAGGTAAGCCAAGGTCCACATATTCAGAAATACTGCTTTGTATGTACTTTCCAAATGCTACATTCCTCCCTGAAACAGCAAGGGCATCCCCCTAGGCCAGTGGTCGGCAAACTCATTAGTCAACAGAGCCAAATATCAACAGTACAATGATTGAAATTTCTTTTGAGAGCCAAATTTTTTAAACTTAAACTATATAGGTAGGTACATTGTTATTAACTTAATTAGGGTACTCCTAAGGCTTAGGAAGAGCCACACTCAAGGGGCCAAAGAGCCGCATGTGGCTCTCGAGCCACAGTTTGCCGACCACAGCCTAGGCCTTAAACTTGACCTCTTCCCTGCAAAATGAATGAATGAACGAACGAATGAATGATTATAAACTAATTTTCACAAAATGTACTCCACTTGATGTCGTCTTCCATCAGTTTTATTAAAATTTAAGGCTTTAAGAGAATATAAGTACTCTTAGAAGTTGTAACACCTCAAGAAAGGATTTACCCCCTCTCTCAAAGTTGTCTTGCCTAATAGAGCATCAGTGCTTTTGGTGAGATGAAAGAGAAAGAGGAAAAAAAAATAAGAAAACTGGATACCTGATGTTATGGGTTGAATTGTGTGCCCCCACCCCATTCACACTTTGAAGTCCTAACCCTGGTACCTCAGAGTGTTGCATTCTATGGAAATAGGGTTACTGCAGATGTAATTCATTAAGGCGACCTCATTAGGGTGGACCCTAATCCAATATCACTGGTGCTCTCATGAAAAGGAGAAGACCCCTACAGAGGAAGGATGATGTGAAGACATGGCAAGAAGGACATCTACAAACCCCAGAGAGAGGCCTGGGACAGATCCTTCCCTCACAGCCCTCAGAAGAAACACCTTGATTATGGACATCTAGCCTCCTAAAGTGTGACCCGATAACTTCCTGTAGTTTAACCCACCTGGTTTATGGTAATTTGCTAAAAGGAGCCCTGGAAAACTCACACATCGAGTTTAAGAGTCATCAGAAGAAGAACACGGCCAAAATTTAGTTTCTCCAAAAACAAACTCTTCCTATTAATGCTTTTGCCTCTGTCTGTAGTTGTCTTGCCTAATAGAGTAAAACAAAATTAGTCTTCCTGGTTCATTTTGATACTGTAATCCTGGAAATGAGCAAGGCAATTATTATCTAGATATAATCAAAAACCATAACTCTTATAAGGTATACCTACCTGTTCTAGAGGCTGATCACTGCCCAGAAATACCACCCAATGCAGTGTTCTGAGATACTGGTAGCAAGAGTCTCATATAAAAAATAAAATAAAACAAGTTGTTGTTTAACATTCGGGAAAGGGGTGTAAAAGAGAAGTAATTGCATACACTCGCTGTGGGAACCAGCTTCTCATGGCAAACATTTCATTTCAGCAAACAGTGAACGAAACCATTGGAGCTTTCCAGGGTAGCTCCACAGGAATCAAATTTCTCTGAAATTGTTGTCGGCCTTGCCAAGTCTGTCTTTAATGTTGTCTCACCACGGCTTCTACTTTCTACCCAAAGATGTCTGTTATGGTACAACACTTGGCCAAGAGCTGATACGATCTCAACCACCAAGCTCAGACTGCGATCTCTCTGCATCAAACTGCAGACATAGGGTTTCAGGAAAAGTTGACTAGGGGGAAGGGGAAAGCAACAAGAAAGCAGGAGATTGAGTTATAGACTTAAAAACAAAAGAAGGTGTAAGGTAAACTATCACAAATTTCACCAGTGAAATAACCAATGTGCAAAGCTCCTTATCTATGGCAACACAAGGCAAAAGCACTACTGTGGTAGACTTCAAGCAACCTAGTAAAAGGAAGAAAACTATATAATCAGATCAACATGCAAAGAGCAACAATTAAAACGTAATAACACCATGCTCTTTATTTATAATGTGAGGAGTTGAATGGCATAGAGGACCAGTTATATATGCACTAGAGTAGTAAAAAATGGCAAGCTTGGAAGAAAAAGAGAATTTACGTCTCATTAAAAGAAGGAAGTGATGAGAGGTGAGAAATACACTGAAACATCTGTTTCATTTCATAACCGTAAAGTAGTTTACAGTCTTTTTTTACTATACCTCCAGATGTAATTTGGTGTTTGAGGGTCAGGAAAAGAAGTTAGCTTCAATGTTCAACACATTTACACCATCGACTTTCTATATATTTATTTAGGCCAGCAAGAAAATGACGAAGCCTCCTATTTAAATTTTGTCCACTACTGAAGACTGAACTGCAAAGAAGTAAAAAGAATTTAACCCTTTCCTGCCACAGAATTAATCCTAACCCGTTAAATAGGAGTCTTTTCTCCCTTTTCAGCAAATTACCTTTAAAAAATGAAAATGAACACCTGGAGGCACTTTCTGTTACAATCAATTTGATTTTGTTGTTCATTGTGACTTACTGTAGCGCAATGTCTAAATTACTTTTTGTTGAAAAAAGAAGCCAGCTCTGTCTTTCCAATTCTTTGACTTTATTCCATTACTCTACCTCTCAGTCTCTTTCTGTTTCTTCCTCTTTCTCTCTTTCATTTGTTTCCCCAAATGACTTTCAGATTTTAAATTTACCCAAGTTCCCAGCATCAGGAGGGCAGATGATCTAGCACAGGGCTGTCGTGGGGACAACACTAGATAACTAGGTACAGCCTGCAGTGCAATGCTTGTGCAGCAGTCAGCTCTCAAGAATTATCATTATTCTTTGGAGTTCTGCTCCTCCAATTCTCAAGTTCATCTCTTCCTATCCAGGTTTTATTATGACTGACTGAGGCTCGTCTAGAAGGAGAGGGCTTCAAGTCAATCGTAGGCACAGGGAGGATTGGGTTAAGTGATCAGAAATCTCAAACATGTAGAAAGAAGCAGCCAGTCGGGGACAATTCAACTGTGTGTTTATATCGGAGGGAGAGAGGTGGGCGGCGAGGTGGCTGAGAGAAGATTTAGGCAGGCAGAGGTGGTAACCAGCTATAAAAGTATAGAACAAAACCTAACCAAAAGCAGTTATAGGTGAACAGGGACAGGTGTGCAGGTGAGGACCTGACATCAGCACCACTGGTCAGGAAGAGACCACAGAGAGTCTGATGGGCTGGGACATGGCCATTCACTGGAGTGCTGGAGGTCAAGGAGGCAGCAACAAGGTAAGTTCTGAGATAAAGGCCACCTTTAAAAGAGGTGAACAGAGGCTTCCTGTGGCCCCCTGCCCTGGGCACAGAGGTCTGTGCTCATCTTCACTACCTATTGGATATCTGCCTCTGTGGTGGCAAAGGCTCAGGCACGTTCCAGTCCGGTGTCCTTCGACTCAAGCTAAGCAGTAGCCCTTCTGCAGGATGAAGCACAGACCCTGCTGGAGGCTGATGAAGATAGAGGGTCCCAAGTCCACTGCTCCATGCCCCATGCCCTGGACCGCAGCTGCTTTCCTCAAATGCTCCCAGTGTCTGCTCATGACTGACTCCTAGTGGTGTTCAATAGATGCTGTTTAGATGTGTAAAGGAATAAGCATGAGGTGTAGTACAGTAATCCTGTCTCTTTTTCCTCTCCCTTCTTTTGACAAAAATCTAACACAACCTCCAAAAGCTTCTAAGCTTCCATTCAAGAAAAGATGAGCTCTTTCTACGCTCCCCTTGGATTCCCAGAGAGGAGGGTGGTGCAAATTAGTGCAATGAGCAGACACTTTGATGTTGCTCAAATCTGGCTTCAAATCCTAGCTCCACTTTTTGGAACTTCTCTGAGCTTTGCCCTTTTTTGCTGACAAAATGGAAATAAGAACTTCCAGGACATCATTCTGGGGGCTAAATGAGATATGTTTGACTGCCTACTATAGTCCCTGAAACATAGTAGGTACTCAATAAATATAACTCAATAAAAATATTTAATCATTTCACTATCTCTCCAATATTAAGGACTTCCCCCATTTTTACAGATTAGAAAATGCAAGAAAAAAGAGATTAAGTAAATTGTTCACACTGACATATTTCATGATAAGCCTTTGGGAAGTAAAATGGTGAGGTCAATAAAATATATTACCCTATTGAAGATCGTGCTAGGCCTAGCTGGTTTGGTTCAGTGGATAGAGCGTCAGCCTAAGGACTGAAGGATCCCAGGTTCAATCCCGGTCAAGGGCACATGCCTGGGTTGTGGGCTTGATCCCAGTAGGAGGCATGTAGGAGGCAGTCAATGATTCTTATCATTGATGTTTCTATCTCTCTCTCCTAAACTAAATATTCATTAGTTTAAACTAAATATTCATTAGTTTAAAATGAATCTAGACATTGACCGTATATATCTTTCACAAAAATTAATATAAAATGAATCATAGATCTAAATGTAAAATGTGAAAGTATAAAACTTCCAGAAGAAAACATAAGAAACAAATCTACATGACTTTGGGTATGGCAATGAGTTTTAGATACAACATCAACAACAAAAAAGCCCAATAAATGAAAGAAAAATTTGGTAAGTTGGATTTTATTAAAATTTAAAACTTTTGCTCTGCAAAAAGACACTAAGATAATCAAAGGACAAGCCAAAGACTAGGAGACAATATTTGCAAAACAAATAGCTAATAAAGGTTTTGTATCCAAAATATACACAGGACTCTTAAAACTTGACAGTAAGAAAACAAACAACCCAATTAAACATGGGCAAAAGACCTGAACAAACACCTCATCAAAGAAGACATACAGATGGCAAGTAAGCATGTGAAGACACTCAACATCATAGGCCTTTAGGGAAATGCAAATTAAAACACAACAAGCTACCACTACATCCCTGTTAGAATGATCAAAATCATCTAATGCTGGTTAGGATGTGGAGCAACAGCACAGCCACTTTGGAAGGCAGCTTAGCAGCTTCTTATCAAAGCTAAACCTAGTCTTACATGATCGAGCAATCACACCCCTAGGTATTTAGCAAATTAGTTAAAAACACACTCACATAAAACCCTGTTCATGGATATTTTAGCAGTTTTATTCATAATTGCCAAAACTCGGAAGCAACATAAATGTCTTTTAATAGGTGACTGGATAAAGAAACTATGATATTTCTATATCCTATAAAATAAAAGGCTAATATGCAAATAGACCTAACGGCGGAACAACCAGAACAACCGAACGAACAACTGGCCGCTATGACGTGTGCTGACCACCAGGGGGTGTGTGCAGAACATGGTGGGCATTGGCTGCAGCAGGATGGTGGAACAGGTGAGCGGGGGTACCAGACCAAGGCGGGGCACTGGTTGCTGTCATCAGGATGAACCTCTGGTGGTTACTGAAAATTCTTTGCTCCCACGTGCCGTGGTCCCGCCCAGCGCTCACACTCACTGCTGGTGCCCAACACTGGTACCAATCACTCGGTGCCATCAGTGGGTGCAAGTGGCGGCTGCTGGCCCCAGTTGCCCTGAGGGCTTCTCCACCTCCCCCTGTTCCTGAGGGGCGATCAGGGCAGCAGCCACCGCTCGTACCCGCTGCTGGTGCTGGCCCTAATCGCTCCACGCCATCAGCAGGTGCAAGCGGGGCCAGCACCATCAGCGCATGGGAGCCACCATGGCAGGAGTGGGGATGCTGGCGGACAGGGGACCAGTGGCCATGGCATGAGGGGCCGGGTGGGAGCATAGAGGATGGACCGAGACCCACCACTGTGCCTACCGCAGCCTCGCGGCCCACAGTTCCTTTCAAGGTGCACGAATTCGTGCACTGGGCCCCTAGTATTAAATTATTATTCAGCAGTAAAAAGAAATGCTCTATCAAAGCAATGAAAAGACCTGGAGAACCTTAAATGCTCATTGCTAAGCAGAGGAAGCCAATAAAAAAAGGCTACATATTGAATGATTCCAACTATATAACATTTTGGAAAAAGAAAATGATAGGGATAGTTTAAAAAAAACAATCAGTGGTTTCCAGGATTTGGGAGGGTGGGGAAGGAGCAAATAGGTGGAGCACAGGGACTTTAAGGCAGTGAGACTATTCCATGAGATACTGTAATGATGGATACATGATATTATGTTTTTGGTAAAACCTATAAAACTATACAACACTAAGAGTGAATCACAATGTAAACTATGCATGTTAGTTTATAATAGTGTATAAGTTGTAGCAAAGTACCACACTCATTCACGAGAAATTAATAGTAGGGGACTGTGAAGGGTAGAGAGGGAGTACATGGGAGTCCTCTATAATTTTTGCGCAGCCCTGCATCAGGGTCCAAGCTCCCTGTATGAAGCAGAATGACGAGGATGCGGGAGAGCTTTGAACA
The DNA here is from genome assembly GCF_000147115.1 of Myotis lucifugus. Classification (NCBI taxonomy): domain Eukaryota; kingdom Metazoa; phylum Chordata; class Mammalia; order Chiroptera; family Vespertilionidae; genus Myotis; species Myotis lucifugus. The sequence continues at coordinate 12,019,253 of NW_005871062.1, read as the reverse complement.
GTGAGCATCCGGTCACAGCCCCCCATGCCAGGTCTTCCCCTCTGGCAGTAGACAAGACGGAGAATCAGGTGCTGTTTTCCATTCTGCCAAGGGCAGGGCATTAAACATTCTTGTCTTGACCTTGGAGACAACCAACCACCAAGTACCCACCACTAAACCCCTGCCTACCTCTCTACCTTCACCTCCTGCTACCATCCACATTCCCACTTTGCATTCCGGTGATACCATGTGAGGGGACGCTCCTCACAACCACACTATGGTAATCTGACTTTCTGCCTTAACTCATGCTGTTCCTCTCTCCTAAAATAATCTGCCTCAATGTGTACCCAGTCTTCACCTGCCAGGCTCCTCTCTCCAGAGATCTTTCCTCAAGCAATCTCCATTCCCAGGCATCCTTCCTCTATACTCTCTTTGTACTGAATTAACCTGTTTCCAATTACGACCCTCCATTAGACTGAGAAACTTAATGTCAGGGGAATTACAGTGTCTGGAATTTTGTAAGCAACAATATGCTTGTACCACTGTCTCCCTCCTTATTGTGTAAATATATGCAATGTAGCATATGTTAAAAGTAAAAAAAAAAAAAAAAAATGGAGCTACACTGCTTGGGTTTGGATCCTGACCGCCATTGACTAGTCACTCTAAATTTGGGGGTTGTGCTTAATGTTACTGTCTCTCAGTTTTCTCAGATGTGAAATGGGAATAATGTTTACCTTATAGGTTGTTGTGAGATTTGACTGACTAGATAGATCATAGATAGATATTTTGATTCCTACGTGACACCTTGTAAGTGCTGGTTAAGTAGTAACTACCATCGTTGTCATCATCATCGTCGTCATTGCCATCATCATCATCATCATCATCATCATCAGATTTGCAGTCCTGACAGTAGGTGCGTGGTGCCCTACAGGCCTCTTTCAGGATTCCTGTGATACTTCTTTGGATTTATCTGATCTCCAGCTTATTTAGATTAAATTGTTAATACTGACCTTTGTCTACTGGCACAAACTCTAACCCAGAAGGGGTTCCGGTGATTTAAGTAAATAGAACAAATAATCAGCAGCATCCTGGACAAAAACCACAAACTCTTCTCTCAAAGCATCTGTAATTTAAGAAGATCTAGCTTCTTATGGGGGGAGGGGAACACCAAGAAATAAAGAGGGAAAAGAAAGAAAATTGTGGTGTTATTAGTAATAACCCTGAAAGATAAATGTTTCTTAAAGGAAGAATTAGAAAGGCTGTTAATTTTAGCAGCTTGTGTTCAAAATGCTGAATTTCTTTAGAATGACACATTTGTTGAGGAAAAAAAAGTACTAAGGGGACAAAAAAAAAACAAACCTAGCAAGAGAACAGCAAGAAACTCAAGCCAATATGTAGCTTGCATCTGCTGGCAATACCCCTCATCAAAGGAGGAAATAAGATACAAAACTGAAATTGCTATTCAAAGAAACTTGATAAACAAAATAATCCATTCAATATAACAGATGGCTATACAATAGTGTGTGCCATGACTAAAATATCTGACCCACCCACCTACCCACTGGTAGTGCTACCAAAAACAGCGCTTAAAACTGGGCAACCTGGAATGTACAGAATAAAACTGCTGTAACTACAATGTCAGCAAAATATATTCATGCTGAAAAGAATGGAAATACTCAAAAGGCACCATCTAAAAAAGTGTACTTCCAAATGCTATATTCTCTCTGCTTGGCCCAGGTACACATTCTGTCCTTGTGAGAGTTTTACCTCTGTTCAGTTAATCAGTCCTGTAATTCAAATAAGATCATCAAAGCTATGCTCAATCTAGTTCACCTCCGAAGATATTGATGTTACCTCTACTGTGTTCCAAGCCCTGGGGTAGTTGCTGGAAGTACTGAGGTGAATGCGACATTGTCCCAGGTCTTGAAGTTTATACTCCAGTGCTGTTTGTCTACTTAGCAGTAACCCAAAACATCGCCTTGCATATATTTAAGCCTCTGTAAAATCTGGAATTGCTAAATTAATGGAGTGTATTGATTCATTTGATGAAAAGTTATGGTCAGAACTTTCTAGCTTCCATGAAGGCCACCTGGTTTAAGGTTGCCATGACTGACTGGTCTGAAAGATTTGGAATAAGGCAAAAGAAACTTTATCTCTATGCCACCCAAATCTGATCAATAAGAAAGTTATTTATCATTTTCAATGTTTTCGTGTATAAAAATGAATGTTTGAGTGCTGGCTTTCTCTACTCAGATAGTGTCTTTCATGGACACTGTGAATACTACCAGGGCGAAGCAATGCTATACCTCAGGAAAAACAAAACCCGAAGCACAAATAAAAAATGTCAACAAATTAATCAGCACATTTTCCTGTTGCCCAATTTTCTGACTAACTTCTGATGGGCCTCTGGGGCAGTGAAGTAAAATGCTCAAACAAAAAGGACTTTAAAAGGAGGTGGACTTTCATTGCATAGTATTTCTGACAGCTTGCTCCTGAGCAAAGCAACTGGTGTCCCTGGGGACTCATTCAACATTCATTCGAATCGTGGAGAAAGAGCCCCAGTTTGGAAGATGTTTTTCTGGAGTACAGAGGGGGACTTTGATCCTAGCTCAGATAACAGCTGCCCTCCACGGGAGGGTTTTCTGGTCTCTCTATCCCTCAGGCCAGGTAAGTCTCTGGGGAGGTGTCTAGTTGACCTCAAAGCTCAGCCAAGCAACTGATACCTGAGGGAGGGTCTTTGAGTGGGCAAGGGAGCCTGGCATCGAGTGTTATCGTTCTGTCAGTCTCTCTCCTGGCTAGACACAGAGCTCACAGGAAAGGGACTCCTAAAGGGAATCAAGTCTCACCTTGATTTTCCCCCCATTGTCAAATTAAAGGAAGGCAGGAAGCCAAAATACCATGATAGATTTTAGTCTCTACCGTTGTGTTTTCTCACTACTCGGGAGTTGTAACAAAGTGTTTCCTTTGAAATTCCTGACCCCTGGCTTTTCAATACACAAGCAAAGGTAAATATGTATGATTAATACCTTAGAAGAAAATAAATGTATCATAGAGTTAATAAAGTAGGCATAGGAGAATACAAGACTAAATTACTTTGTAGAAAGCCATTTTTTCTTTTAGAATGAGGAGAATTTGTGAAAATTTAAAGTAACCCCTTTACAATGTAAGAGATGACTTTAAATATTGAGGCTGTGAGGTAAAATTATGTCTTTGCTATTGTTGATTTTTTTTTTTGTTGTATTTATGGTATGGCACATCAAGGGAATCACTAAAGTTACAAAGACATTTTAAAAATAAATGATAATTTATTTGAAAAGGTGAATATCAGATCTCCAGCTATCACAAAATGATCCTGCCATTTATAATTAGATAAGACTTAATTTATCCTTTATTCAATATTTATTGAGCACTTAATATGTGCAAGGCATTGTAGGGAATAAAGATATAAATGACAGTCCATATACCTAATGGGGCATTAAGACTGTACCTGGTAGGAAAGGATAAATGCCATAGAGACATGAACTTGAGGACTTAACAGATCTCTCAGTGACCACCAGAGCCACATGCAGTGTTGGCTCCAACTGCTATTTTAATTAAAAGCTGACTCTAGGATGGCTGGGTATTTAGCCAATCTCCTCCCCTGTCACCAAGGGGAAAATAGGCTGCTCTCAACCCACAGAGAGAGGATCTCACCCCTCCACAGATTTATGAAAGCAAAGGAAGGCAATTTGCCTGCCTCTCATATCTCTCCTCTCTCCTTCCAACCCTTATCTTCAGATGTGAAGTATGGCATTGGCTGCAGTAAAGACAGCTGAGACAAGAGGGCAAAAACAGTGCTCTCCAGTCTTCTTCAAGCCGCCTTCCATTCTTGGGCAACCTCCCTGGCTCACCTGGGAGCACATAGCACTTGAGGGAAGTCTGCGTTACAAAGGGCACCTGAAGCGAAGGCTCCTCACACTAGCCAGAGGCATGATGAGGGAAAGAGAGGAGATATGTGTCCTTTCTCCCAAGGAAGGTGCTTTCCTTTGAGTCCTCCAAGGCTAAAAAAAAAAAAAAAAAAAGGTTGTTATTAATAAGAACTATTGGCAGGCATCAGCGGGAGTGTGTGTGAAACACACAAATGGGTAGAATGCACAAACTCCAACTGATGGCTTTTGTATTTAACTCAACAAGCCAGTGAGACGTGCTGCAGTGTGTGCTGGACACCTGCTCAGTACTTCTGTTTGCTTCAGAGGAGGTGTTTAATACTTAAAATAACAAGACCAGCAGAAGAGACCCACATTGTCACTCTAGCATTTATACCAATTATACCCAGATGTGTCCACTCTTTCTTTTTTCTTATCCTTTTTAATACTTCAGGTTGCCATGATAGGATTCAGGTAGGAAATCTACTTCCTGTCTTGACTTGTTCATCCCTGTGACTGCACTTGGATTCCTTAACCTTTTTCATTTTTAACCTTTAATGAGGGTTTTATACTTTTTCCCCCCTTTCTGACATTATCTGGAGACTTTCAGGGTAAATATCTTTTAAATCGTGCTTATGTTATAGTGCTTTTTTCACATATGTATATCTATATCTATAACTATATCTATATCTATATTTATATCTATATCATCTATATCTATATCTACATCTATATCATCTATATCTATCTACATGCATATATATATATACAGCATAGAGGCCTTACAAATCCTATCCCTGTGCCCCGGAGCCTGCACCACCATGCTGTGAAGACCACAGGGAGCAAGAAGCCAGCCATCCCAGTCATTCCTGCTATCCCAGGTGACACACCAGATGTGTGAGCAAGACCCTCTTAGACCACCAACCCCACCTGAACCTCAAGCTGTGTGCAGCCACAATGCTGAAACCAGCAGAACAGCCCAGTCAAACCCATGGAATAGTGAGAAAAAATAAGCTGCCATTGGGTTAAGTAATAAAGTTCCTGGTGGTCTGATACTTAGTAATAGATAACTGATGCCACCTCCAATGTACCTAGTATTACCCTACTCACAATAAGTGCTCAAACACAGGATTAAAAATATGTATGCCAAACAGGCCAACAAGCCCAGTCATCCACATTCAGTTGCTATTTTTGATACATATATTTCAATAAATCTTGATGTCTTCTGGGTATACAATCGTCCCTTAGTATCTGTAGGGATTGATTCCAGGGCCGCCTTCAGATACCAAAGTCAGCAAATGTTCAAGTCGCTTCTATAAAATGGCACAGTATTTGTGCATAATCCACCCTCATTCTCCTGTATACTTTAAATCAGCTCTAGATTCCTTATAATACTTAATACCTTGTAAATGCTTATTATATTGTGTTGTTTAGAAAATAGCGACAAGAAAGGTCTGAACATATTCAGTACAGATGCAACTACACAGGACATGACAGCAACAACCTAACATTTTTTTCTCTCGAATATTTTCCATCCACAGTTGATTGAATCTGCGCATGTGGAATCCGCAGACACAGAGGACCATCTGTATATATAAATATTTGTTTACATAATTAACATATGATAGAAATATAATATATAACATATGTAATCACACACACACATAAAAAAATCAGGCCCAATCTTCAGCACTGAGGTACAAGATAAACAATATTATGTTCTCAGCATCAGAAGTCTCCTTCTCTAGTCAGATGTGGTACCCCTGAATTACACTGCCATATGAAAGATTTGGTAGACTATTCCAGGAACACAAAGAAAGGAGTGAAAAGAGAAGTGCGGGTAGGGAAAATTGTGAAGAAAAAATATCAGACGGTAGTTACCAAGTTCAAAGTGGCAGCAGTGAGGAGTTTAGAACTACACTTATCTCTGCCAAGGGCCATCTTCTGCCATAAGGACTTGGAATTGAACTATTTGAACAAGAAATCACCTGAAATTCCTCTACTTGGTATCTGCACTCTCTTCCCTTGCCTTTTCAACACTTTTGAGCATTATACGATTAGTTTCTAATACTTACTGGGTGAATCTTGCTATTGGTTAGCTATCAAACTTAACACTATTTTCTCATAATATAATATGTATCTGTTTATCTACTTCGTACACTAGCTGCATATGGCATTAGGCACCCAATTAGGCCACGAGTATCTAAAACTCAACATGTCCCAAACTGAGGCTATGGTTCTCTAAAGCTTCTTCTCCTCTATTTTCCATAACAATGAAGAGCACCACTAGGCACCCAGTCACTCCAGCCATGAACCTGGAAGTCATTCTTAACTCTTTACTCCTCTGAAGTTCCTGAAATCTAATTCATTATCAAGTCCTATTAATTTCTACCTTCTAAATACCTCTCAAATCCACTCCACTTCTTGAGTTCAAAATTCTCGATGCTCTCTCGAACCACTGCCGTAGCTCCATTACCTGTCATTCTGCTCCTAGTCTTGCTTTTCCCTCATTCCATCTGCCACACTACCATCAGAGGCATCTTTGGAAAGTGAAAATCTCATCACATTAGTTCTTTGGTTAAAGCCTTTCCATGGTCCTCCTGCTTCAGAATAAAATGCAAACTTCTAGGCATAGCATTTAAGGTCCTTAATACATCTACCTTAGGTCTCATTTCCTTACTTCCCCATCCCCAACATACACACCCTACCTTCTAGCCATAGCAATTCTTTGTACTTCCCTTTGCTACCTTAACAATGGTTCACACTATCACTTCAGCCTCTAAGTACCATTTGTAGGCTGATATGACTCAAGAACAGCAACTCATTAAGGCACACCTCACTTCTTCTGGAAGCCTATCTCCACAACTGTGCTCCTTGTTCCTTCAGCCCCATCATGTAGAATGGACCACTCTTATCTTTATTCCTCCAATTATATTCTAAACATACTCATATATATAGTTCGTACTATACTTTATTCTACTTCTTTATGTTTCTGCCCTTTCTCATTCCCCCAATTCTGCCCTCGCCAGGCTAACATTGTTATAAATATAAAACATATCTTATTCCTTTGATATTTCCATCACACCACACATTGCCTGGTTCATAGAAGGAATTCCATGACAAAGGATGAATATTTTTCAATAATTTAAACACTATAAATTAAGATATAATAAAAAACTGCATCAGGCATAACAAACTTACTGTCTTGACTTGTGATTTTGCTAGGACTTATTCTAGTAATTTGAATTATAAAAGTGTTTAGCCCTAGCTGTTTGGCTCAGTGGAAAGGAGCATCGGCCTTCAGGTTAAAAAGGGTTCCAAGTTTTGTTTCCGGTCAAGGGAAATGTCCCTGGGGTGCAGGATTCTTCCCTGGCCGGGCCCTGGTCCGGGGCGTGTAAACAATCCATGTATTTCTCTCACCAATATTTCTGTCTGTCTTTCCCTCTCTCTTCCACTCTCTCTAAAAACCAATGGAAAAATATCCTCAGGTGAGGATTAAAAACAAACAAACAAACAAAAAAAAACAACAAGTGCTGAGAGAGGGCATCCTTGGCTTTCTCCTCATCCTAGAAGAAAAAAAAACTGTTTTAAATTTGGATGAATGAGTTATATCTCTTTCCTAGCTGATATACCAACCAAATATTTATATAATAAACAGTTAAGTGCTTCTGTGAAATAGTAGATTTGCAAGTCAATACACTTAGGGTATTCAGAAACCAGCTATCTGGCACAAATTGAGAACCACTAGCCAATGAACAACAACATGTCTCAAAATTCTTGCACTAAAACAGACACATAGGAAAAGCCATCCCTTAGAACTCCATGTTCTAAACCAACAACAGATTATAAACAGAAAATTTAAATGAGAGAGAGAAAGGGCTAAGGGCAAGCCTATCAGCTATAGCAAGAAATGACAGCTGTTAGTCAGGGAGAAGACATAAAATTAAGAAGAGCAGATCTAGGACCTCAAACAGAAAAATTATTCAGGGCCAGTAAAGGTACAGAAAAAAAAACAGTAATCTGTACCTTCAAGAGTCTGTGAACATTGCTGAATTATTTTATACAGGTAGTATGTAGCATATAGAGTACAGTTAATGTTTACATTAATGAACACTTTTTTAAAAAATATATATTTTATTGATTTTTTACAGAGAGGAAGGGAGAGGGATAGAGAGTTAGAAACATCGATGAGAGAGAAACATCGATCAGCTGCCTCCTGCACACCCCCCACTGGGGATGTGCACGCAACCAAGGTACATGCCCTTGACCAGAATCGAACCCAGGACCCTTCAGTCCGCAGCCCGACGCTCTATCCACTGAGCCAAACTGGTCAGGGCTAATGAACACTTTTGTTGTTGTTTGTTAATCCTCACCTAAGGATATTTTTTCCCTTTGACTTTTTAGAGAGAGGAAGGATGAAGAGAGAGTGAGAAGCATCTAAGTGAGAGAGACACATCGATTGGTTGCCTCCCACATGTGCTCTGACTGGAGCCAGTGATCAAACCTGAGACCTTGCAGAGTGTGGGCCAATGCTCTAACCACTGAACCGTATGATTCAGGACCATTAATGAACACTTTTTAATTAAACTTATGTTTATTACATTCTGAGAAAAATAAAAGGAATGGTGTAAAACATTTTAGAATTTTTTCACAATTAATAATTTCAAAAACTGTTGAAATCTTATTTATCCAAGATATCCAGAGTAACCCATTCTTAAGTCTTTTTTCCATTTGAATAAGTACTAGTTAAAGGAACCACTCATTTTATAACTAAATGCCATATAAGCCACACTCTACACTAGAGCCCTATAGGATAAGAATTATTATTTTTTTTATCTTTTTAATCCTCACCTGAGGATATTTTTCCATTGATTTTTAGAGACAGTGGAAAGGAAGGGGAGAGACACATGCCCTTGACTGGAATCGAACCTGGGACCCTTCAGTCTCAGGGCTGACACTCTATTCACTGAGCCAAACCAGCTAGGGCTAGGCTAACAATTATTAGCCCCATTTTACAGGTGAGAAAACCAAGGTTCAGAAAAGTACATAGCTAGTAAGCAGCTAAGTAGAGATGTGATATGTGATACTTTCATTCATGTTATCATTGAAAATTGAATGACTGAGAATTCATAATATTATTTATTAATAAATTGATCTGCAGGAGTTCAGCTTGAGTACCTGCCTTCAATTCACAAATCTGTACCACAATTGGGTTTCCTGTCACAGTGAAGAAACATTTAAAATAATTGCTTCACCAAGATAACCTCAGCAAAAGCAGAAATCATCCAGGATGAAATGTTTCTTATACAATGCCTCATACTTTTGCTAATAAAGGTCTAAGAATTTATGAAGTAAACTGTTAGGAAAAAGTACATGAAGTTACTGCTATTTCTCACAGACAGTCAAAGACTGAGCAGATTTTTAGTTAGGATCTAATAGTCATAATTGTCTACAAACAACAATGGTTCTGTGAAATGAAGACATACAAACACACCAGCAATGAACTTAAAATCCAAAACAACTGCTTGACCAAATATTTAAAGGAAAAATATAAAAACATAAATTTGAAGGCAATTTCAATTTAAAAAATAGATTAATATTAGCATTTTTAACTGTTAGTGTAATAGTTAAAACACTAGAAATGTCCTCAAGAGTTATTTATTTAAGGGCTTTGTTCTTGAAATTCATTACATTATTCCAATAAAGACTAAAGAGGTTATTTTCTCTAAATTATTTAGGTGTAAGAGTTAGCCTTCAGCCAGGTGTTCTGTTTATGCAGATGGCAAAATAAATTATTCAGAAATAGAGACAGGTAAAACAGATGGAAAAGCAGAGTAAACCAAGAAAGCCATGGGCAGCTGCTCAACAGGCCCCCAGTGAAACACCCAGTTCTACATCATGGTCCAAGTCACCCCGTTAGGAAGAGTTCTAGGTACATATCCTATTGTCCATTTCTCCAAAACACCTTTGGGACCTTGTACTCACTTCAGAGATAATGTATTTAAAGTATGTCGCCTCAAATTCTTCATGAAAACACATGTCTTAATGTAAACAGTAAAATATTCCTGCGGTCATTCTTTCCTACCAGATCAGAGTGTGAATTGCATTTCCAAATTACTTGGGACTTTTTCAAACAGTGATCATACATTCTATGCAATAAGAACTATATACATACAGTATCTTCCATAAACTGATGGAGTTGCCTTTTACCAGCAAAGGTCTGTCTCTTAGTTCAATGATTCACTGACTCAACCTCTATAGGTAAAGAATGCCAGAAAGATCTACTTTTTGGTAACTTCTACACTAGAAGAGTATTATAGTGGCAGGCCATTATATATAAATTCTGGGAAGTAACCTGCTTACAGAAATGAACCATTAAGCGGGGGGAGGGGGGGGAATGTTCAGAGCTCTATACATACCTGCCTTAGTTCAGTTCATACTGGAATGCAAACAAATTACAGACCACCCACTTTAGGGAGGAGGTCCATTCAGGCACAGGAATTCCCTGGACAGGGAGGAAGGATGCTCAAGGGGAGAGCAGCACCATTCCTGAGAGTGAAGCACTAGCCTGGATGCTGGGAGATCTGGCTTCTAGTTTCAACTCTGCTTTAATCTGGCCTTAAGACCATCTGTCTCCGCTCCAGTGTTTTTTTGTTTGTTTGTCTTTTGCTTTTGCTTTAAACATATTTTTATTGACTTCAGAGAGGAAGGGAGAGGGAGAGAGAGAAACATCAATAATGAGAGAGGATCATTGATCGGCTGCCTCCCGCATGCCCCCTATTGGGATCGAGCCCACAACCCGGACATGTGCCCTTGACTAGAATGGAACCAACCCAGGACCCTCCAGTCTGCAGGCTGATGCTCTATCCACTGAACCAAACCAGCTAGGGCCGCTCCAGTGTTTTTAATGACTGAATGAGAAGGTCAGACAGTCCCCAAATCTTTTAAGCTCTTGGACTCACTCCACATGTCCATCAAGAATTTGGAAAAAAAAAAAGATAGTAGTGGAAGCTAATGAAATCCAAGGCCATCCATCCATAAATAAAAGCACTTAAAAAAGCATCTTGTCTGCTTCTTGTACTTTCATTTTAATATAATTTGTAGGATTTAGAGCTATTATTTCAGAGGGAAACTTTTTACAGATCAAAAGAAGAAGGCTATGGTATAAGCTAAAGAGTCAATCTTCTAAATGATTTCTATGGTTTGGGTGTTTGGTAACCATCCAAAAAATCAACTGAATTTTTCACTTTTTACTGAAGTCTTTTGGTGTTACATAGACACTGCCTAAAATACTTGTTTCAACCAGTTTCCAAAACACATGTCTAAACAGCCACTGAAGTATTTCAAAGGATGGATATTGAAGATGCTATCTTTATTGACATTGCCATTTTGTCTAAACATTATCCTAGCAATTACCATTAACCCAGGCCCTTGTCCGGACACTATCCAAACTAAATTCGCCTGACTTCATTCACTTAAAAAATAAAAAGTTTACTTTTCCCATGTGGCCACATTGTGAAAGAAACTCACAGTCTAATAGGGGAAACAAATAAGTGGGATGGACTATGATTTTTGTTCTGCCTTCTCGATGTTGGCCTTAGACCCATTTCAGCTATATTGTCCTTTACTTAATATTCTTTTTTAAAATAAACTTACTATTATAACCTAAGATATTTATGTCAAAAGTACATCTTATATCATCTCTATATGTGGAAAATCAGCAAATCAGTAACACATGTCAATGACAGACAGCAATTAATATATATATATATATATATATATATATATATATCCATGAAAGCAAGTATAACTGTTGGTGAACTACCTAAAAACTCTCTTGCAAATCATTGTTGAAATGCATAGTATAGAAGTAGTAGTTTATTGGTCATGATAAGGATCCTGACCAATAAGGATATATATTAAGTACCTATTATGTGCCAGGCACTATTCTCTGATGGCAATAACAATCTATTTAGGGATTCTAAATAGTAAAACAACAGAAACAGTTTTGCTCTTCAGAAAATTTAGTTGTCCCTTTGGTTTGGAAGATTAACTGAACAGGTATTGAGACTATGAGAATAGGGATTAGGACCCAAATGATGACAGTAACTCTCGACCTAGAGATGGAGAGAATCACTTCAACATATGTACAGGAGGTCAAGTCAACAGGACTGGGGCATTATTTGGTTGTGGGGAGTAAAAGAGAGGAAGGTGTCAAGGATGATCGCCAGGTCTCTGTCCTGGGTGACGGAGTGCAGTAAGGTATCACATTCCTGGATTCACCTGGTACCTGGAGTGTTTAGTGGATCATTAAAGGTCCTTATCTCCACCTAAGAGATTTACTGATGAGATACTATGGTATTAGTTTCACTCTGCGCTATTATAAGGGTAAGTTCAACAAAATAACTGTATGGATATTGGCTTGTTGGGGTAGGAAGACAAATTGAACCCACTGACTTAAGACATGAAGTAGACCCAAAACTGCATTTTGGCTTTCTGAAAAATTAAATGAACTCAAAGACTTTGTATAGAGGCAGTCTCTGATGGTCTCTAGGCTCAAGTCTAAACTCACTTGACTGGCTAAAAGAAAATAAAAATCCAAGTCTCTAAAGAAATAATGTAGTCCTTGAGTTGCTCATTCTTCTTTAAAAACAAACAAACAAAAAATACATTGCAAATGATGAGGAACAGAAGGAAAAATTGTTGATACTCCAGATAATGTCACTGGAAGCATGTCCCCATCCTTCAGGTGTGGCCTTCACTGGTGCTGCCTCGGTCAATAATGGATGTTCCCGATGAAGCAGCAAAAGTATAATGATACCTAATTATGAGTCAGCACGGTGAGAACAGCCACGTTGACCTTCTGTTAACAGGAAGAGGATCCTGTTACAGCCACTCTTGGCTGCGTGATCCAACAGGTTATTAACTAAGGCATCCTTCAGAGTGAAAGCAAACAAGTCAAACACATACTTGCTTCAGCAAACTGGCATATCAATTATGGGACACCTTTGCATACTCTTAAGGTAATTACTTTCATCATTACAAAACCATCATTTAATCTTCTAGGTAAAGCGTATTGTAAGTTGCAGATTTATGGATATGATTGATTGAGTAGAGTGGAGAGTCAGAAACCCAAAAACATGAATGCTGTTTAAATGTTAGGATCTTGGACTTTTTAAAACACTTTTTCAGTAGAGGTAAGATCCAGGAAGAATAAATGACAGGCTTAAGTAGAAAGTAGTAAGAGTGGGGAAGAAAACACAGACGTGCTGATGTCTAATCCATTCCACGCTAACGAGAAGCAGTTCTCCTGAACGTCTCCCAGGCACACATCCAGCTTTCGGCCATTAAATTCAAACATATATCTACTCTTTAGGAAGACCAGAACCTATACCCCAGCCCAGGCAGTCATCTTTCACACGCAGCTCTAAGAGCATTGTTGAGAAAACAGCTCAACGTGCCAAAACCACTGATTCAAGGTCAAAGCATCATCTACTATCTTTATATAAGAAGCATAATGCATTAGATATTTTCTAGAATGTATCTATTAATTCCTGCAGTGAATTCTTAGAATTCCACTGTAACAAAACAGACACTTCGCCATTAAGGAAAGAATGATATTCAAGCAAATCTTTGATGCAGGAAAATCATTCTGGTTCTGTGACAGAGCAAGTGTGCATACATTTACAAAAATGAAGCTAACATTTAAACACGTCTCACAGAATCTCCCTTGAGAAAGGGTAGCTCATAATGGCTAATCAAAAATTTTTCCCTCCAGGAATTGCTTTCTAAAGAAAGCTAAACACAGATCCCATCAATGTTTAATGCTGACATAATTCAGAAGCTTTCCTTCTGCAGGAGACTGGGACGCTGTCTCTGCAGCGCCCTGAAGAGCAGGAGCTTGGAAATGAAGTGTTATTCAGACATCCCTCTGAGCAAGAAGAGAAACACCCTGAAGTACTCAACAGGTTTTTTTTTTTTTAATCCTTGAAAATATGTATGGAATATATAGCCTAACCATATCAAGTTGAATATCACAGTGACACTCCTTAATTAAGTTGGACAACTACAGAAGCTATGCTGGATTATGTCAGTTTTCTCTGTTTAATGATAGTATAAGAACCTACTATGTGCTACCCAGTGTTAAAGGAAATGATAATAAATACTACAGAGTCACCAACTGCCAAAGACAGACATAAAAACAAATAATAGAAAGGGATGCTGAATATTTGAAGGAAAGTATTTACATTCTGGCCTGGAATTGTGTTAGTGAGTCCTATCTCGGTCTGGAGTAAAGGAGGAAGTATTTTTAAACCCTCTCTATGAGCATTAATTCATATGTTTATTAGTTAATCATTCATTCAGCAATTACTTATTGAGGATCAACTGCAAGAACAAAACAAAATCCTGGCCCAACAAAGCTTTATCCTAGTGAAAGGAGACAGACAAGAAGCAAAAAACAAAACAACAACAAAAACAACCAACAAATACATGTGTTTTTTTCCAACTGCTGATAATACCATGGAAACAAGCTAATAGGGTAAATAGGAAATCAGCTAGGGTTTGTAAAGGGGCTCAAGTCATAAGAAGAGTTGAGAATTTTTATATAAAGAAAGGATGTAAGAGTAAACTTTGCTGGTGAGACCTGAGCAAGAGAGACGGTACTGAGTGAGACATGTGGGTAACTAGAGAAACAGTGTTCCAAACAGCAAGTGCAGAGGCCCAGAGACACACTAGGGAGGCCCATGTGGCTGGAGCAGAGTGAACAGAGAGCAGAGTGGTAGAAGATGAGGTTAAAGAAGTAACTGAAAAAATAGATGCAGGTTTAGAACATCTTCACTAGCAACAATCACCACCTTAATATTAGGCCATATTCTATGCAATAAAAGGCTAATATGCAAATGGACCGAAAGGCAGAACGACCGGTCGCTATGACGCACACTGACCATAAGGGGTCAGACGCTCAATGCAAGAGCTGCCTCCTGGTGGTCAGTGTGCTCCCACAGGGGGAGCGCCGCTCAGCCAGAAGCCCAGCTCACAGCTGGCAAGCACAGTGGCAGTAGCGGGAGCCTCTCCTGCCTCCACGGCAGCACTAAGGATGTCCGGCTGACAGCTTAGGCCCGCTCCCCACGGGGATCAGGCCCAAGCCGTCAGTCAGACATCCCCTGAGAGCTCCCGGACTGTGAGAGGGGACGGGCCAGGCTGGGGGAGCCCCCCCCCAGTGCACAAATTTTGTGCACCGGGCCTCTAGTACTTATATGAATCTCTATTACGTCTAATAGTAAAACAGTGGTTGATAAAAATCACAGAGAATATAATTTAAAAGTTTCACAGGAAAAGTTTACAATCTAGCCATACCACATAGAATGTGTGACTGAGGAACACTGATTAATAAAAATCAAAAGAAAAAGATGAATTAAATGTAATGCCAACTTTGAAGAAACTCACAGTCCAGTAGATTTCTTTAAACCCTCACCAAAACCTAACAAATTAAGTCAAAGAAACTGATGTCAGCAATGTGCTCTAAATCACATACATGGTGAACAAGCCAATTTTTTATGTCTAAATTTTTTACCTGAAAAATGCTGCCTATTTTAAAATATCATGTTTTCTCTTGGCCTTACCTTTGTAGACCTCTGTAGAAGCCTATTCAGTTTTATAACTAACAGGCTGCTTTTTATAGAAGATGGAAAACTAAAGCTAGAATGTGTTTCATAGTGTCTATAAGGTCTTAAGTATTTACAGTACGATATTGTAAAATCACAAAGTCCCTATGTTACATTCAAAAGTACCCATTTGTTTCAGAGAAGTCCACTTGGGTTGGGATATAAGAAAAAAGGTGGAAAGTCTATTTAGCCATTTTTACTGGATACAGAGCAATCTCTTTTAAAATGTTTTTAAAAAAAAACTAGCAGAATCCCACTTTCCCATTCATTTTTTTAAAGTCCCTAAGAACTATTTTTAAATGTCAAGAAACATAGTCAATAATTCTTTCCTAAGATTCTGTGCTGTCCCACAGAGGATGTGGTTAGGAAGGTTTCAGAGGAAAAGCAAGTACTCCATTAAAATTAATAATGGAGGTAGATCTTACTTAATGAGCAAATTTCCTACAATTAATACCCTTGCAAGACTAAAATATAATGTAAGGTTAAAATTCACCTTCTGCTGTGTGCATCTTCATTCACTCTGATGGGGTAGGGTTGCCTCAGGGAGGAGAGTGAAAGAAAAAGAAAAAAAAAAAAAAACAACACCCTTGGATGTGTCCATTCACAACTGATAGGATACTAGCTCCTTCCTTGAAGAGCTGAAATTTCCCCTGCAGTTAAAAGATGTTCCTGTCTTCTTTATCATCCTTTGTAATCAGATAAGTAAGTGAGATCACAAGTGTCATGTCCCAGCCCTGCGGCAATATCAGGCTGAGCAAAAACCTGCTCTTTGCTCTAGCTTGCCATATGCATTTTCACATCACCAGGTTCTTTACTGCTTGAAAAATTAACACTGGTGAATCCCCTTAATTGGCCCTGACTGGTTGAACTTGGGGAAAGGTGCCAATTATACATCTTCCTGATTTCCAAGGTTTACAGAGCACCCATTGTCTGAGAGACATTTTATTTTCCGATTTACTTTTAAAGGTGTAGACCACTAAGCAATAAAGCTTCTCAGACTATTTTAATTAAGGGATGTTTGATTCGTTAAGCCACTGTAGTTTCCAATGAAAAAAATTCGAAGGACACATTCAGCAGGAATGGGAAATGTAGAAGGAACGCTGTCTGGGAAAGGTAGACTCAAACTCTGGTTGTCTCAGCGTAGAACTGGTGATGATGGTGATGATGAACAATTATCCATCCGAGTTCCTCCAGAGCTAATGAGACTGCTAAAGGTATGCCAGCCGCTGGGAACTTCCTGCTCAGGTGGCCAGGTGTGCCTTTCATCTATGGCTTTCTCATTAAGCAAGGCTGAACTGGTTTACTGAATCCCTGTTCTAGAGTTTCTGGAGAATATTCCAGTTAAGTGGCAGTGCCATTTGTCATAGTAAATTGACATTATCTACCTAAAGATTTTTCTTTCATTCAAATGATTTCCTAAGTTGGGTCTGTGCTTCTCCCTAACTTTGGGAAAGATGACACATAAGACTAAGGCTAATATTTTGATGTTTTATTGCTCCAAATGTACATTTATATCTGTTACTATTTTTAAACCACTTTCATTATTTCAACAATTTAATTTTAACATGTATTGGCTGCAACTCCTCCAAATACGACAAAGTTCTTACCGCCCTATTCTCGGACATTTCCCACAAATTAATCTTTCTGGAATAAAGGTGTACAGCAAGCATGTCAAACTCAAAGGCTAACACGGGCCAAATAAACAAGGTTTAAGTTGATGTGGGCTGCAAAAAAACAAAACCTTCAATTTTCATAGAAACGTAGGTTTATTTCGATAGAGACATGCTGAATATAAAGGGCTGAAATAAATGAGTAATTGTTAACATAAAATAATAGAACATTTTATAATAAAAATTAATCTTTTTCTTGAATATTTACTTACCAGACACTGAATAACTGCACAAATTAATAAGCATAGCACAAATAAACCTATTTTTCTTGTTCTCCAAAAGCGAAATATTTCCTGTTGCACACACCAAACAAGTCAGTCCAAGACTAATGCCATGGCAATCAGCTGCTAAAATATTCACTGCTAGTATTAGTGGAGAGAAATGGTGCACCTGTGAGTAAGGCGTGTTAAGGGAAATTAATGCAACATGATTATAGTAATCAATCATTAGTGAACGTTGTAGTTCATTATTAATAATTATGTATAAGACGATATTGTAAAAATTAAGTTACAAAATTTTTATTAAAACATCTCTTACCTACCATTATATTGGCTGGGCCACAAAAATATTCATTGTGGGTCGCATGTGGCCCGCGGGCCGCGAGTTTGACATGCTTGGTGTACAGTCACAGGGAAGGTTTAAGTTTGGCAGTACTCCTTGAAACCACAGCTGTCTCAAACAAGCTTTCAACCCCCTGTCTTCTCAATGCACCAGTGCAATGAAGTCAACCCTGTAATTCCAGTGAAATGTCAGATTTTTGCTATTTTCTTCTCGATTTTGAAGACTAGTTTGCATGATCTAAGTGGATAGGTGTTTGGGAGAGTTGTTTTTGTTTGTTTTTTGTGTTGTTGGTTTGTATTTTTTGGGGTTTGCTATTCTTATTAGTTTCTCATTTAATTGCTTTATGCTCAGCAAATATGGTTTGTATGACTTGTGCTTTCTGCAATTATTTGAGATTTTCTTTATACACTAATTATATGGTTAGTTTTCTGTGCTATATGTGTTTGACAAGACACTGTATTCATTGTTCTTTGGATACAAAGTTAAGTATTAAATATGTTAATAGTGTTATTTAAAACTCTAGATCTTTTCTTGTTTTTGTCTAATTGTTTTGTTTATTTTCTAGGGAGTTGTCTCTCACTGTGATTGGAGATTGATGGTTTTCTTTTGTACTTTTAACAGTTTTTGATTAATATACTTTAAAGCTATTTTGTTAGATACATAATATTCATGACTGTTATACATTACTGTAGTTTTTTTTCTTTTCTCAGTATGAAATACCCTTCTTTGTCCCTTTTTAAATATATATATATTATTGATTTCAGAGAGGAAGGGAGAGGGAGTGAGAGATAGAAACCTCAATGATGAGAGAGAATCACTGATCGGCTGCCTCCTACACACCCCACACTGGGGTTCCAGCCTGCAACTCAGGTATGTGCTCTGACCAGGAATCAAACTGTGACCTCATGGTTCATAGGTAGTTGCTCAACCACTGAGCCATGCCAGCTGAGCTTCTTTGTCCCTTTTAATGTGTGGTTTTTTTTTTTCTTGGACTCTATTTTGTCTTAGGTTAATTTAACAATACTTAAACTTTATTTTAGTTATCATTAACCTGGCACGTTTTTCTTGTCCTTGATTTTAAATTTACTTAAATAATTTATTTTGGATATTTCATAAATAAAATATAGTTGGAGATTTTTAACCAAAGTGAGAGTTTCTTAGTAGCAGAAATACATTTATTGTGATTACTTATATTCTACAACTTTTTCTTGCCATCAAAATTTAAATTTTGTGTTTACTTTGTTACTAATTGTATTTTCTTCACATTTGCCTTCTGATCTATTGATTAAGGGTAGAGTAGAATTATTGTACTAATCTGGGAGTTGAAAGATTTGTTCTATTGATCTTCCTATAAAGTTTGAATGTTATGCATTCTCTATCAGTTTTTCCAGTTTTTACCCTATTTCCAACACACATATGTAAGGCATATTTTCTATTAGTGATAATATTTAATTAGAAATGAGATCCCTTACCGTAACTTGCATGATGCCATTCAATTCATCTATTGAATTTTTATTGCCATATCATTTTGAAAATCTATATTGTTTTTTGAATTGGTAATCACACACAGAAAAAATCCAAACAGTACAAAGAGGGATAAGGTCCAATGTAAGTCTCTCTTTCATCCCTGTCTCCTGACCCTCCAGATCACCTCCCCAGCGACAGCTGCTGGTATAATTTCTTGTATGTCCTTCCAGAGATAGTTTATTCATATGCAGTCTTAAAATCTGGCTTTTTTAAAAAAAAAAAACAAAAAACACAATGGTATTATACTCCATACACTATCCTGTTTTTGTGTTTTATTTATTATTTGTTTTTTCTTAGCAAGTATTTTGCATGTTGTTCAATATAAATACATATGGCATTTCACTTTTGTCTGATTTTTGTTGTTTTTCTTTAAATTTTTTTGTCAATTTCCTCACCCAAGGATATTTTTTTCCATTGATTTTGTTTTTGTTTTGTTTTTTTGTTGTTGTTTTTGTTTTTTTAAGAGAAAGTGGAAGGGAGGGAGGGGGGGAGAGAGAAACATTGATGTGAAAGAGACACATAGATTGGTTGCCTCCCGCATGCACTCTGACCAGGGCCAGAGATTGAACCTGCAACCAAGTTATATGCCCTTGACTGGGAATTGAACCCCAACCCTTTGGTGTGGGGGCCGGCACTCTAATCACTGAGCCACACCAGCCAGGGCTTTCTTTTAAACTTTTTGAAAGATAATATCGTCATTGAAAAAAACAATATATTCATATTGTTCAATTTTTTAAATTAGGATATACTATGAAAACTCTTGAGCTCTTCCTCCTCTTTGCAATTTCCAGCACCAAACCAGGGAACTATTTTTATTTTCTTGCAATGTTCCAGAGTTTTTCTATACAACACACATGTATATATTTTCCTCCTCCTTATTCACAAAAGATGACATAATGTATACTTGCCTTTTCACTTAACAGTGTGTCTGAAGAGAACTTTTAGTATCTTACCCATAGTTTCTACATTCAATTTTAAAGTGGAATGGCTCTTAATCATTTCAATATACCATACTTTATTTAATCAATATGCTACTAATGGACATTTGGATTATTTCTAACTTATTGCAATTATAAGAAATGCTTCAAGAAATAGCTTTTGTCACATATTATTTCATTTACTTTACAAGCATATCTATGCAAGTACATCACTAATATGCAAGAGTATTTGTAGGATAAATTCTCATCCTACAAATTATGCCATCTTTTTAAGGCATGGTTTTCCCTTTTATGAATTACTATAATTTATTTAACCAGTTTACTATTGGTAGATATTTTTATTGTTTCTGATACTATGCTAATCCAAAAAAATTCTTTGTACACAATATCTTTATATACATGCAAGTAAAATTTCATCTGTGCATATGCACATCTGTGACCTAACTTCCTAGTAGTGCAATTGCTGCTAGGTCAAGGGCATTTTATACCTTGACTGTCGTAACTGCTTTTCATACAGATTGTGCTGATCTTACTGTCAACCAGCGATGTATAAGAGCTTATTTTCTCATGCTTTAACCAAACCAGTGTGTTTTCAAAGCATTTAAACTTTATTAATTTTATAGGTGAAAATGTTATCTAATTGTATTTTTAGTTTGCATTTTTCTTACCATGAGTGGGGCAGAGCATATTGTCAAATATTTTTAAATGTTTTTCATTGTTGATTGTATTACAGATACCTCCCATTTCACCCCCTCTTTGTCTGATATTTCAGAAAGATTTATATCCTCGCCCATTTTCCTTATTGTTGGGGTTTTCTTGATTTACAGGAACTTTTCATATATTGACGATATTAGTCGTTTGTTGCAAATATTTAATCTCCAAGATCTCTAATTGTTTATGTTTGATGGATGCAATAATCTCTTGGAATTCTCTGATATTAATTGTCCTTATTTTAAATTCTTCTTCTGTTTGTTCTATTACTCAGGAATGCGGGCTGACCTTTGAATATCTCTGTACGCCTGCTTGCTATGCTTACTTAAGCCAACTTCAGTAATTATGGGGGAAAGATAGGCTGGATTGCCAAGAGCTTACTGGTATCTTATTTTCTGAGGGTAGAGGTTCCCAGCCTTCCTGGAGGGAAAGGAGTAACTCCATGCCCTGGATGCAGAGGCCTCTTACTGGACCTGTGGGCCAGCTCAGGTCATGCTGCCTGTGATCAGCACCTGTGGGAGAGAAATAGGAGACACTCCCCTGCAGCAGCAAAGGGAGCTGCCAATCACACCCTCAGAGGTGTGCCCAGGGACCCATCCTTCTAGTAACTACTGACTCTGAGCTTGGCTTTCCCCAGAATTATCCCTACCTAGGCAGAAATACTCTTTTGTGCATGTTTTGGGCCATATTTTCTGCAGATTATGATCCTATACAATTGATTTGGTCCTTTGTTGGTTGGTTGGTTGGTTTTAATATTTAGGAATTCTTCAAGATTTCTGATCTGGTATTAGTATTCTTCCTTGATTCTCAGCACAGTGACTAATTTTTTTCCTCTAAAATATTGTTTCTGTCATTCTGTGGCATTTTGGGCAGCAAGAAAGGTACATGCTTAGGACACTATATTGATCTAACCTTCCCAAATTACTTTGAAAACCCAAAAGAGAGGAATAGGACCTACCTTTTCAAGTGCATGGCTTTGTTTGTGGGCTTCTTGAAATCAGGGATGATAAATTCAGGGTGTTCCAAAAAAAATGTATACCTACTCTAACAGCTGATTGCCCACATTTTGAAAATGAAATGCAGTTTAATAAACACTGCTTTATAACTATTCAAAGTGTGTATACATTTTGGGGAAACACCATGTATATAAGTTGGTACTTGCTTAGCATGGTGTCTGACTCATAAGAGGGATTCCATAAATGTTTATGGCGTGATGAAAGGAAAGAAGAAAAGAGGGGAAAAAAAGAATATTAAGAATAATTTTTATTAGGGCCAATTCAATATGCTTTTACTGAATAATAAGATGCATATAAGATTTTTGGTTAATCTCTTTCCGCCTCTCCACTCCCCACTTCTCTCCAAGATTCATCAGTCTGTTGCATGTTTCCATACCTGTGGTTTCTGCTCCTGCGTTGAGCATCTGCCCCCTGGTAGTCAGTGTGCATCATAGCTACCAGTTGGGTGGTTGAACAGTTGCTTAGGCTTTTATATATATAGACTAGAGGCCCGGTGAATGGATTTGTGCACTGGTGAGGTCCCTCAGCCTGGCCTGTCACCTCTCGCAATCCAGGACCCCTTGGGGGATGTCAGACTGCTAGTTTCGGCCCGATCTCCGCAGGCCCTGGCCAATCCCTGCAGGGCTGAAACCAGCAGTCCGACATCCCCCAAGGATGTAGTAGTGCATGTAGCAGCAGGTGGCCAGGGAGGAGCCTGAGCCCGGGCCGGGTGCCGCACCACTCCCACTTATCCTGGCCCTGCTGTGCCTGCCGCTGCTGCCACCGCTCAGTGACACTGCCGCCGAGGCAGAAAAGGCTCGTGCTGCTGCAGCTCACTTGCCAGCCATGAGCCTGGTGTCTGGAGCCCATCAGTCAGCTGAGTGGTGCTCCCGCTGTGGGAACGCACTGACCACCAAGGGGCAGCTCCTGCATTGAGCATCTGCCCCCTGGTGGTCAGTGCACGTCATAGCGACCGTCAAACAGTTGTTTGGTTGTTCAGTCGTTCAGCCGCTTAGGCTTTTATATTTATACTAGAGGCTCGGTGCACAAAATTTGTGCACTCGGTGGGGGGGGTTATCCCTCAGCCCGGCCTGTGCCCTCTTGAAGTCCAGGAGCCCTCGGGGGATGTCTGACTGATGGCTTAGCGCCCTCGGACATCCTTAGCACTGCTGCAGATGCGGGAGAGGCTTCCGCCACTGCCGCTGCACTCACCAGCCATGCGTCTGGCTTCTGGCTGAGTCATGCTCCCCCGGTGGGAGCACACTGACCACCAGGGGGCAGCTCCTGCATTGAGTGTCTGCCCCCTGATGGTCAGTGCACGTCATAGCAACCGGTTGTTCCACTGTTAGGTAGGTTTGCATATTAGCCTTTTATTATATAGGATATATAGATACTATTTGCAAGGCACCAGTAGGCACAAGTGTTACAGAAATGAATAAAACACTCTCCTTGCCCTCCTTGAGCATGTGTGTGGGCAAGGGAGGTAGGAAAGATTAGAAGTGTACTTCCTAAATTCCAAGAATTAATATCCTAACAGAAAAACCTAAAAGAAATACATTGTAGCTCTACAGGCTTGAGAGGAGAGCAGAGAAGGTAATTACTTGGTAATTTGGACAAATAGAGAAGGCTATTTCAAGGTGACTAAAATTAGAGGCGGAGTAGAACAGGATAGAGATCTAAACCACATTTTACTATATGCACAGCAAAGTTTTGAAGCTGTATCTCCAACTCTTCCATACACTCAGTCATCAAATGAGCAATAACTGCATTTTTAAAAGGATGGCCTAAAAGGAAAGTTTCTTGGAAATACAGGTGACAGAAAAACAACTGCATGCCAATATCATTTCAAATATTAAAATGAATTATCTTTTTAACTTTGTTAAGGTCCAAGTAGATTTTGCTTTTAGAACACATTGGGCTTGTGCTTTTAGGTTGTGTACTGATGCACTGAAGTTGTGCTAGAAAGTGGTTCACTATTAGCAAGAGAAAGGTATGCAACTCTGGTGAGTATTTCATTCTGAAAATTTGTTTTTATAATCCTCACCCAAGGATCTGTTTTTATTTATTTTAGAGAGAGAGGGAGGTGAGAGACAGAGAGAGAAACATCGATGTGAGAAAGAAACATCTATTGGTTGCCCCCTGCATTTGCCTCGACTTGGGATTGAACCTTCAACCTAGGTATGTGCCATGACCAGGATCGAACCTGCAACCTTGTGGTGTGTGGGAGGACAGTGCAATCAACTGAGCCATGCAGCGAGGACCACTCTAAAAATTTTAATAGCTCACTTCCAGCATGAATTCTTCAGATTTTAAATTTCTACATATTTTTATACAAAGGAGATAGAAATATTTAAAGTATAAAATAACTAAAGGGAAAGATTAAACATCCTATAATTAAACCATTCAGTGATAGCCATTATTAATATTTTGGCATCTATCCCTCTGGTGTTTAATGCATTCATGCGTCATACACATAGAATTAAAGTGGGTGATATGATACATAATACTTTAAAACATTTTTTTACTTAAAATATATTATAACATCCATCCATATCATTAACTGCTCTACAATAGCCTTTATAAGGACTGCATTATCATTTTTTTATTAAGCTCCTGTTTTTGGACATTTGTGTTATTTTTCGTGTTATAAACACTGTTAGAGCGAACATCCTTTTTATACATACTTGATTATTTCTTAGAATAAATTCCTAGAAGTAGAATTATTGACAAGTGTATGCATATTTTTAAGGCAGTGTGTAGCCAAATTGCTCTTCTGAAATGTTGTGCCAGCACAAATGTTAGCAGTTTACATTTGACACCCTTACTATTAACCAGTATTTCATACTGTTGCCAAACTAATAGTTTGAAAGTGGTATTTTATTGCTTTAATTTACATTTCCTTGATTACTAGTATGTCTGACTATTTTTTCATATGTATTTTGGCTTTTTATATTGGCTTATATATCCAGTTCCACAGGATAGCCTAGCCTAGCCTAGCCTAGCACAGCACAGCACAGCACAGCACAGCATAGCATAGGGAGGGGTGGGGAGAGAGAGTAGGATAACCTAGGGTAGAGTAGAGTTGAGTAGAGTAGGGGAGAGTCACCTGAGCCCTAACAAACAATGGTATCCACAGAGTGCTAGACCAGTGTGGGTTGAAACAGGAGGTGAACCAGTCTGAAGATGGACTGGAGTAAGACATAATTCTAGGATGTATGACCCTCTTCTTCCTTCTCTCCTAGATTCCCTACCTGGAGCTAAAGTAAGTGAAATAGGGCCCATGGGGAAGATGCTGGAAAGAGCTAAGCAGAGTAACAGCCAGATAGGGACTCAGGTTGATGAAGGACTTCGAGGAAGAGAAACCCATGCCAACTGTATAGCTCAGTTCAGACAATGGGTGCAAAAGATTTCTGCAGAGCCAGTCTCACATCTCACATGATGACAACGTCAATGACAGCAAGCTCCTAAATCCCCCCTATCCTCGTGAAGGCTAAGGAAGTAAGTTAGACCAAGTATGTAACTAAGAGGAGCTGGGGAAGGGAGAGGCCACCTGAATATCAGCCATTTCTAATGGCTTCTAATGCCACTAATCTCATTCTGCCCCTGAAACTCGAGGCAGAATCCTACACACAGTGGGGTCTACACACAGTGGGGTCTGCAAATATTTGCTAAGTGAAATAATAATAATAATAATAACAACTAAATGAATAGATGAAATCTGCAAAACCCATGCAACTAAGGGGAGTCTAAATGCCAATTTGGCTCTAAGAATGTTTGTTAACTCTTCAAAATACAGGGGTTTTTTTTTAAACTAAGAATAATGGGAAAATAAAATATTTACCTTCATTTATACTAATGATCATTGCATGTATTTAAGTTTCCTACCAGGAATTCTAATAAATATTTAAGCCATTCCAATTTACCTTGCCAGTTGGTACTTAAGGGGAATTAGGCAGTGGATTAAGAGAATGGTTTCTTCAGGAGCTTTGAAGTCTACTGTTTTAGGCTATGTGATCACAGGACTGTCTCATCCACTTCCCTTTCTCCTTTCTTTTCTAATCTTTTGTTAAAGAAAAGTAGCTATAAACATACCAACCTATGTTGCTATAATGATTTTCTTAGTTAACACTGTAGTTAAGGTTACATGCAGACTTTTATTGTAATCCCCATCTTCACTAGTTGCCAAGGTTTTGAACATCCCTTCAGCCTAAAGCTTTCCAGGCTTTGTTCCTTATTCAGATAAACTTTAAACTCAGTCTGTTCAGCTGCTTCTGAGAAGAGAGAAAACAAGAGGTGTAATGTTAGCTCACGAGTGTTAGAAAGACTAACTTTCAAAAGTTGACATACTCATCATGGCTACTCATTACTTGGGACAGACGTCATCATCCAGGGAGTTATCAAGGAATCAAGAGACCAGGAGAGAATAATCAGAGGATGTCTACAAGCCAATTTGGCTCTTTTGACTGAACCTACTCAGCTATCTTCACAACTTCAAAAAGTCTGAAAACCAGCCTATTGATAAGTGGGTATCCAACATACTAGAATTTTCTACTCAAAGGATGAATATTGTTAAATGTGCTCTTTTATGCACTTAAGGGTAACCTTTGTACACAGACAATGCTATTCGGTGGTTTACTTTGGTTTAAAAATTAATATTCAATTCATTATGATCACAAAACCAAAACTTCTTTATGCTTTTTAAGTTCATCGCACAAAACATATAAACCTAACGCATTTTAGCAAACATTTTTAGGTTACATTTATTGGTGTCATTAGTTGATAACATTTTATAGGTTTCAAGTGTACAATTCTATAATACATTATCTGTATACTGCATTGTGTGCTCACCACCCAAAGTCTAGTCTCCGTCCATCACCATGTATT
Organism: Myotis lucifugus; assembly: GCF_000147115.1. Classification (NCBI taxonomy): domain Eukaryota; kingdom Metazoa; phylum Chordata; class Mammalia; order Chiroptera; family Vespertilionidae; genus Myotis; species Myotis lucifugus. The sequence continues at coordinate 11,992,417 of NW_005871062.1, read as the reverse complement.
TGACCCCCATTACCCTCTGCATCCTCCCCACACCCCCCTTCCCCTCTGGTAACCACCATACTGTTATCTGTGTCATTGAGTTTTTTGTTATGTTTGTTCAGCACACATTTTTTAAAAACATCTGATAAGGGATTGTTACCTAAAACAGACAAAGAACTTTTAAAACTCAAAAATTTAAAAAACCAACAACTCGATAAAAACTCGGGCAAAGACTTGAAAAGACACCTTACCAAAGCAAATATACAGATGGCAAATAATATTTGAAAAGATGCTCAACATCATATCTCATTAGGGAACTGAAAATTAAAACAACAACAATATATTACTATATACTTATTAGAAGGCCAAAAATCCAAAACACCGATAATACCAAATGCCGACAAGGGTGTGGAACAACAGGAACTATCATTCATTACTAGTGGGAACGCAAATTGGTGCAGCAACTTTGAAAGACAGTTTGGCAGTTTCTTACAAAACTAAATATATGCCTACCATATGAGCAAGCAATAGTACTCCATGGTTAATTACCAAAATGGATTGAAAACTTGCATTCACACAAAAACCTGCCCAAGAATGTTTATAGAAGCTTTATTCATAATTGCCAAAACTTTAAAGCAATCAGGATGTCCTTTAGTGGGTGAACAGATAAACTGTGGTAAATCCAGACAATGGAATATTATTTGATACTAAAAAAAAATTAAGGTTATCAAAAGACATGAAGATACCTTAAATGTGTGTTACTAAGTGAAAGAAGCCAAGATGAAATAAGTTATGTACTGTATGTTTCCAATTATATGATGTTCTGGAAAAGGCAAAACTATAAACAAAGTAAAAATATTAGTGGTTGCTAGGGGACAGGAAGAGGAAAGGATGAATAGGCAAAGCACAGAGGATTTTTAGGACAGTGAAACTATCTTTTATGATGATATAATTATAAATACATGTCATTATTCATTTATCAAAACCCATAGAATGTTCACCAATATAAACTGTGGACTTTGTATACTAGTGATGTGCCCTATAGGTTCACAGATTGAAACAAATGTTCCACTCTGGTGGGGATGTTGATAATGGAGTAGGCTGTGCTTATGTGGAGACAGGAGTGTACAGGGAATCTCTGTACTATCTGCTTAATTTTGCTATGAACCTAAAACTACTCTAGAATATAAATTCTATACAATGATATTTTAAAAGAAAGTCAGGGGAGGTGAGCTTCATCCTATCCCCAAGAAATTCATCTGTTTGGCCGAGGTTAAAATGCAAATGAGTTGTGAATGATGACAGTAGACTGTTTAAACTTAACCAACTGGTAGTTATAATCTCAGATGCTTTGCTGGATGTGGCATCTTTTCTGGAACAGCTAAACACAGTATTCATCTGGCCAATCTGTTCTTTCCAATCCCATCAGGAAGGATGGTCAACAGCAGTTCACATTTATATGGAAAGAATAGCAGTACATATTCACAGTCTTGCCATGGGGCTCTATGTTAACCTTTCTCTTCTCTGTTACATGATAGTCCAGAAGAACTCTGGTCATCTTGATATGCCACAGAGTATCACATTAGTTCACTCTCTTAGTGAGGTCATACTAGGCTGGTGAACTGGAAGTGCAAGTGCTCTGGACATCCTAATTAGATACATGCATATCAGAGGGTAGAATACAAATCCTATAAAGATTCAAGGGCATCATACATCCATAAAGATATTTTATGATAAATAACATTTTTCCAATGTTTTATTATGAAATGTTTCATACACACAGAAAGGTTGGAATAATTGAACTGCAAACCCCCAAATTTCCAACACCTAGATTCTATAACTAACAACTCACAGTACTTGCTTTATTATATTTAATGAAGTGTTTAAGAGTTCAGTAATCTGGGGTAGGTTGGGATATCCCCTTTAAAAGGAAAGAGAAGTGGCATCTTGCATCCTCCACCAATAAGAAAAAGATAGAGTTCTGAGTGACTCATTTTGAATTTGGGGCAACAGTGTCTTAGGAATACCAAATACTGGTGAGGATATGAAGCAATAAGAATTCTCTAAGTTGGCTGTTGGACAACTTAGAAATCTGACAATTTCTAATGGAGCCAGAGCAAAAGGAAGGCTCAGCAGCAAATCCAGTCTGCACTGTGAGCTGACCTACCCTCCAGGCTGTATAATCCAACAGATTCAATGGCACTAGGGATATATATGGTGGATCCATGGATCCTTGGTGAACACAGGTGAGACATCTCTGGAAAATGATAGTGCAAAAGCTATAGTAGAAAAAAAATCAGATTTTGGAGTAAGACTCTGTCTTTTGTTGCAGAAACTAGATGGGTTTGCAAACTACGCCCTAATAGAGACTAAATGCCTGACTGAATGGCCATGTCAGTGTTGCAGCCCATCATGAATTGGTATTTTTAGATCTACCAAGTTATAAGGTCATACAAGTGCAGCAGCAATACTATGGAAATGGTACAAAGCCAGGACCAAGCAAAGTCAGAGGATACAAAAAAAGCTACATGAACAGGTTCTGACCCCCACACGCTTACTACACCAAATGTCTAACCCTCAGTTCACAACTGACATTTTGTTGAGGGGATGGGAAGTGTTCCTAAAGCCAGCTGATGGAGGAGGAAAAATCTTGAGTCCAGTTCACAGCTGGGTCAGCACAATATGTTGATACAAATTGAAAAAGGACTGCTGCTGCATTACAGTCCTACTTGGGGATAGCCCTAAATTTCATTTGTGAAGGATAATACTTCCAATGAGCAGAGCTGAGAGCAGGACATTTGATTTTTTACTTTTTATGCAGGAAGAAGTAGCTTGAGAAGGATATACATGGACTTCTAAGTATTAGCAAATGACTAGGCTGACGGGTCAGGGTACAGAAGGAGCAAGTTTGGAAGATCAGAGAGAAAAAATAGTCTAGGGAAGAATGTATAATGGATCCAGTGGAGCGTGTACAAAGTGAGCACAGATCTCATGCTACTGCCAACCAGAGAGCATCCAAGTCAGGGGAGACACTCAACAATGAGGATGATGCATCCTGTGGATGTCAGCCACCTCCATGCTTGCATAATGGGGCCCAGAATGGAGTCACCACAGTGGCAGAAATAGAAAGATGCGCATGGGTCCAATGGTATGGACTCCCACTCACCATGGCTGATGTAGCTGCTGCTACTTGAAACCCAACCTGCCAAAGTGCTAACCTGATGCAAAGCCCTTGATAAAGCACCAAAGCTTGAAATCAGCCAGACACTTGATGACACCAGACTCACTCCTTCCACCCTGGAGGAGGCAGTGAGTTAACATTACTAGAACTGATACTTACTCCCATATGGCTTTGATTTCTCTTTCAGCCAGCATCACCATTCAAGGGCATATAGAATGCTCAACTTACTGTCATGGGATTCCCACACAATATCATTTCAAATCAAGGGACCTATTTTATAGGGAAGGATATTCAACAATCAATGCATGAGCAAAAGATCCATTACTCCTACCACAAAGTACATCACCTGGAAGTAGCCAGCCTACTAGAACAATGGAATTACTAAAGGCTCAACTAAAGTGGTAACTCAAGAAGAAGACCTCTGTATAGTTGAGACATTGCCCATCAAAATAAAGTATGTGAGAACTAAACAAACAGATGTGCTGTTCTCCCAATAACAAGAATAAAGAGGGCTAGACACCAATGAGTAGAAGTAGAAGTTGTCCCTCTCACCCTCGTTCACAGTGATCTACTTACAAAATATGTAGAGGTCCTGGTACCCAGGGGAGTACTATTTCCACTAAGGGGACCTGTGAGAGTTCCATCAAACTGGAAGCTGACTGCTGCCTGTTAACTTTGGGTTCCTCACACAGTGACCTAGCAGCCAAAGAAAGGACTTACTATACTGGTGATGGGAGGAAAGGAATTGAATGTTGTTATCTTGAGGAGTAGGGTTTCCCTCTACACAATGAAGGCAGAGAGAATATGTCTGGAATACGGGGGATTCACTGGGTATCTCTAGATGCTTCTATTCAAGGTGATATTGGTAAATAGCCAATTATAGCAAAAACAGCTCAACAAGGACAAGGAAATAAAGGGCTCAGATCCATCAAGGATGAAGATATTGGCACACCACCAAGCAAGTAATCTAGAGGAACTGAAGTGTTGGGCGAGGGAGAGGGAAATCTAGCATGGGCATTGAAGCAGTTAGATGATGAATACCAGTTTTGACCTCAGGGCCAGTGCAGCAGTGGAGATTGTAGCTTGTTATATTAATCCTTTGTATTAATCTCTTTTGAAGTGACTGCGGATGCCAGCACTTTGAAGATTTTGTGACAAATTGGTCTTAATGTGTGGTACAAGCAGGAGGTGGACTGAATCAGATGTGTCTTGTACTCTGTCTCTCTTCCTCTTGGTCTTACTTCTGATTCCATTTCAATTATGGCTGTGGTGAACAGTTATGTGGCAACAAGTTACCACATCTTGCCTCAAGCATGCCTTTGGCTTGTCATAGTGTTTTTCTGATACTAAAGGAGTGGGATGCCCACAGTTTACTGGACATGGATGCTTGCACAGCACAAGGGAGTTAACATCCCACAACCCTCAACTGAAAGGAGATGGGAAGCAATGGACAAGTCCTTCCACTTGTTGAATCTTGGGATCACTTACCAAATAAACTGCCTGAATGCAAGTTATTTTCTCAGGCTCTGCTCTCTAGGGTAACCTAGACTAAGAAAGAAACCAATGAGAGTCAACAGAGCTCTTGCATATAAGATATAATATGCTGCACAACAACTATAAAAGTTTTCATTCTACAAACACATCAGCTTCAAGAGCAATAGGAAATATCATTTTGATTCATTCTAGCCACATTTTCCTCTTCTTATAAGCCAAAAGTTAGGACAAATATATTCTTTTGAAAATTCTTCCTCAGCAAAAATCAATAATAAAGAGAAACTATTATTAAAAAGAGAGTATATTTGTATTTATTTTTATTGTTCCTGAAAGCACAAATTTAGTGGCTTAAAAACAGTACAAATGTATCATCTTACAGTTCTGTAGATACATTTGTTATCTGTAGATTAGAAGTTCAAATAAATACCTGTTTATAACATTTGTTATTTGTTATCTGTAGATTAGAAGTTCAACACAGGTCTCACTAGGTTAAATCTCAGTGAGTAGGGCTGAATTCCCTTCTGTAGGCTCTAAGAATCAGTTGCCTTATTTTTTCCAGCTTGTCAAGGCTTCCCACATTTCTTAGCTCACAGTCCCCATTCTCCATCTTCAAAGCAAGCAATGGTATATCAAGTTCTTTTTACATCATATCACTCTGCCCTCCTCTTCAGCCTCCCTCTCTCACTTTTGAAGAGTCTTGTGGTTATGCTGGGTCCACTCTGATAATGCAGGATAATCTTTCTATCATAAAATCACCAGGTTAACCATTCTAATTCTATCTGCAAATTCCCCTTTGCTATATAATGTAATATATTCATAGGTTCCAGGGATTGGAACATGGACATCCTTGGGGGTGGCGTGATGAGCATTATTCTGCCTACCATAATATTAAAGAAAAAAAATGAGTTTATAAATTTTCTTTCAATTCTACCCTCATATTTACTTTAGACTCAAACTCTCAATCAATTTAATCCAACTTTAATTTCTTGGTTACAATTATATTGATATATAACATTTGTTTGCATTAGGCCACTGGGTCCATTTTCATTTCATAGGTGAACAGAATGGGATAGAACAGAAAAGCAAAGTGAATGACAAAAAAAAGTAAGAGGGGGAAAGGGAGGGAGGGAGGAAAGAAGGAAGAAAGGAAGGAAGGAAGGAAGGAAGGAAGGAAGGAAGGAAGGAAGGAAGGAAGGAAGGAAGGAAGAGCTTGTTTTATTTTTATACATGGAGTATGCTTAGTTACTGGACTCTGAGGTAACTGGGTTGGTTAACAATTTATGTGTCAACTTGACTGGGCTAAGGGGTGGCTAGATAGCTGGTAAAATATTATTTCTGAGTGTGTCTGTGAGGGTGATTCAGTAGACTCATTAAAGAGTTTTGCCCTCACCAATGTGGGCAGATTTCATCCAATCCACCGGGGCCCCCAAATGGAACAAAAAGGTGAAGCAAGGGCAAATACTCTCTTCTTGAGCTGGGACATGGGAGATCCTGGTTCTCAGGCCTTGGACTTCGACTGGAACTACACTTCCGGCTTTCCTGGTTCTCCAGCTCACAGGTGACATATTGTGGGATTTCTTAGGCTCTATGTAAATCAATTCTCATGAGAAATACCCTCTTAAATATCTCTATATATCAGGATGGGTTTTGGTTTTTGTTTTCTCTGAAGACCCTAATATAGTTGGAGAAGACTGTCTTAGTAGGAAGCACCCATTTGCTTGAAGGTAATAATCTCAGTCAAATTCAAAGTTCTGATGAGAGATTCTGGTCATCATAGCTAGTAAAAACTCTAGTCAAGTATGACCTTGCACTAGCACTGTTTAAAATTATAATTTAAATTATTGGCACATGTAAGATTTCCAGCTCAAATTTCCTTGAAACAACTCATATTCTTCTTGATCCTTATATGTAACTAGAGGCCCAGTGCATGGGTTCATGCACCATTGGGGTCCTTCAGCCTGGCCTGCAAGGATCGGGCTGAAACCGGCAGTCTGACATCCCCTGAGGGGTCCCAGAGTGCAAGAGGGCCCTCTGCAAAGTTGCTGTCGCTCAGCAGCTCCTGCATTGAGCATCTGCCCCATGGTGGTCAGTGCACATCATAACTACCAGCCAGCTGGCCTGCCAGCCGGTCAGCCATTCACTTAGGCTTTTATATATATAGATACTGAAGAGTCAATGGCAGACAATAATATCCTTTGGAAAAACAAATGGATATTAACCAATAAAATGTATCTTACAGGCATGTTCAGTAACAATTATTCATTGTTCTTGTGTGAATTGTTCATATTTTATAACTTCCCAAATCTGATCTGTAAGATTAAATGTGATGAAGTGTTTCAATTGACAACATGTAATATTTTATGTTACTATTAATCTCAATCCATGTGATTAAGGTTAAGTCTGCAAGACATATTTCTTTTGAACTAGTAAATCCAACAAAAGTGATAAAGAAATGGCAGGGACGCAACATCCTGAATATGCATTCGCACTTCAAAACAAATGGATTATTCAAAAGTTATTCAAGATTAGTTGAGAATGAGTAGGTATTTACTGCTTTCATCTGGGCCAGAAAATCGTTGGAGAAATAAGGCTAATAGTAGAAATATTTCCTCTTATAAAACATAATCATCTTTTCTTGCGAAGATTGGCTTGAAAATATCCTAGTGCTTTTAAATATTGTGTCTTTTGGGTTGTGCCAAATATCAGTTTACTTGGGAAGCCAGCAATATAAACTATAATGTATTCAGTACAGGGGATTAAAGAGAAAACTGGAACCAGAAAGATGTTTCAGAAAGGGCAGCCAGTACTTGGGTCTGTATTTAACAATGCACTCCCACCTAATTAGATACTTTGAATTCCTTTTGAGACTGAATTTCCACTCCTGAGAGCATCTATTCCTAGAGAAGCTTTCCCTCTTGCCTAACTTTCAAATTACTTCCTTTTTTGATTGTCTTGGTCTCTATTGGCAGAAGAATCTACTGATGTTCAAAGAATATTAAGGCAAGCTTTATGAGCCAAATCGATCATACTTGTAAGTGGGAATAGAGAAAGACTTCCAGTTAGAAAAAGTATGTAAATCCAGTAATTAGTGGTTTCTATGATTGTGGGATAGAGAAGGTCACTATTGGGAACTATGTGCATGCATTGTGTAAGTGATGTTAGGAGCTGTATTTACTAGTTCATCCTTAAAGAACATTCCAACCATAAGGATGTTACTAAATAAAGCTTAAAAGCAAGCAAATCCACTTCTTATTTACTCAAGGGTTAAGTTCTTGGAAGGTGGAAGGTAATTAAATCACAATTAATTTTCTCAGAAGAAATGAAGTTAAAACAGGTAATATATCCTAATATGTAGAAACTAATATAAATTGTCCTTTCATGTTTCCTTAATATAAGCAGTAATTAAAAGGTTTTGGAGAAAAGAGAGTGAGCATATAAGGAAATTAATACTAAATTATATTTTAAAAGTCACTGACAATATCTAGTTAATCTACAGATGTTAGTTTCTTTAGTTGTTTTAATTTTCACATTACCCATTTAAGAAACTCTGGCATTAAAGTCTTTGACATATGTTTATTCACCAAATTTTAGTGAGTAACCTTTGAAGGAAAAAAAAATCTAGGCCACAATAATTAGGACACTAAAATGAGAAAAATTTCTTTTACCCGGGAAGATGGCAACTTAAATACATTTCTTACGCCTGTATAGTACTCTGTCCATAGAACATTCTGTTATCCACAGTCTCATTTGACTTTCACAAACTGCATGTGAACTTAGTATTGCTAGGGAGGCACTTCCATCCATATTAACAGAAGAAAAAAGTGAACTCAAGAAGTGTTAGTTACTCACCAGGTAACTGCACTGTGTTGTTCAATTCACTGGGTAACTACTATAAGAACTCATTATCTAAAGACATATAGAAACTGAAAACATAAGAGCACCAATAAAAGCTTAGATAAAATTCATATACAGTTGATCTTTGAACAATGTAGGGATTAGGGGCACCAATCCCAGAGTAGTCAATAATTTGGCTCCCCAAAACTTAATTATACCAGTTGTCAGGTATGGCATGTTTTAAAAATTCTTGCAGCACACCGGTTGGAAATTACTGGCATAGATCAATGCATCCAGTTAGCTGCAGACTCCCAACCATGGATCAAAAACAGTACAGGTATTTATTGAAAAAAATCTGCATATAAGTGAACCCACACAGTTCAAACCCATGTTGTTCAGGATCAACGGTATAACAAACTTTTAATTGTCTATAATGTGTTGATTTGATGTAGCTATTTAGTACTTCCTTTAAGATAAAAATAATTTCCTTTATGAAATACTTTTCATATTGCATAGCTTTGTCTGGTAAAACCACTGTATTTGCCATATTATATCTAGAACAAGTTTTAGCAGGAGAGTTCTTTAAACATAAGTGACATACACACATTCTTTTGGTGATGAATAAGAAAATTATACTACTGTATATTCTTGGTTTACTTACTTGAATTAATCATAGCTTATTACTAGTGGAAACATGAAGCATACCTTAATACCAATACTGACGTCTATCATAACATCTGCATTGTATATAGGGGTTTGTCTGCACATAAAGATTTAATATAACCATCTTCGTGTATTCCCAATTCTACTAGAATTAATAGATTAAGAGGTTGGTTGATTTCCATTTCCAAACATCCCCATGTTAAAAAATATTTGTACATTATAATAGGTGCCCTTTTGTGGTTTTGAGAGTTTTCAATTCAGAGTAATATCACTAAATCCCATCTAGTCAAAACACTAAAAAATAAGCACTGCTCTCTAGGACTAAAAATAATAAATTTCATCTAGTGAGTGTCTGTCATGTACATCTACGTACACTAGTCAAATTACTTGGTATAATCCTCACCTCCTCAAACAAACTCCATAAATAGGGTGTTGTTATCCCATCTTAGAAATGAAAAATATAAGACTTAGAGAACACTTGCCCAAGAATATGCAGCTAATAAATGATGGAGTTGGCAGTTGACCAGGGTCAGGTAGCTCAAAATTATTGGGCTACTAGTTTAAATAATAAAAGATATCATTTCAATAATTATCACAAAAGCTTTAATAAGAGTTTTATTTACCATGATATTAAAATGCAGTTACTATAATACACCCAGGAACACCGACTTTCTCTGCAAGTCTCACTTCCACACACTGAACTATCCTCTCTTCTTAGAAGATAGCCTCCTGTTCTGTCAATATTTTGCTTAAATGACGAAACACAAAAGAACTTTCCAACATTGTGTTCAAAACTGCATAGCAGGAGGTAAGAAATATTTTGGCACACATATATGATACACAGTATTGGCAGATAACATTAAAATGCATCTTGTAGTAAATCAGAGATTTTAAATAGGATTATCAGTTGAAAAAAAACAACAACTCTTCTTTCAAATCATGGTAGACCAATCAAATGACTGCATGAAATTCCGCAGCGACTTACTCTAAGCAAGATAAAACATGACTAGTACACAGAACCATCAAATTAAAATTTTAAGTTAAGATAATCTCAGCACACATTTGCACAAAACAGAGGCAGACTATACAGCTTAGCAGAATGAGCAATAGAAGTCTTCCCATCCAAAGACTTTTTTTAGAGTTAGAAAACATGAAGAAATTAGTAATGGGTTTCTGACTCACAGTGACTTGTGGACCCAATGTTGTGACAGGCAGGTGTCCTCAAGACAGGGTCATGTAGGTGCAACAGGCCCACCCACAGACAGCCACTCTGCACCTGAACTTTCCTGCTGGTGAGCGCAAGTGGCTTCTCTCCCACACATCTCCGAGGGCGAGCTGTTCACTGGCCTTGCCTTGAATTCTTCTCCACTGGGAGGGCACCAAGGGCTCCCACAGGTTGAACTCTGGGCTGGTTTTAGTTGGAGATCCTGTAGTCAATGCCAGACCCCAGAACAGTCTGAAAGGGATGAGGGGAAAGACTGGTGGAACAGATGACTTAGGTTCAAATCTTACTTCTGCTCCTTACTTCTGCATCTTCAGAGAAATTACCCAAACCCTGGGAGTATCTGTTTGCTAATCTGCAAATTTGAGATTGAAAAATCCTATATAATAAAGAGCTAATATGCTAATTAGACCAGATGACAGAACAACCTTCTGGAAAGACCAGTGGGTCCAGGGGTGGGGCTGCAGAGCCATGTGGCAGCCAGAGCCGCGAGGCAGCCGGGGCTGTGAGGGCCTACCCTTGCACAAAAGCATAATATGCTAATTAGACCAGACAGCCAAACGACTTTCCAGACGACCTTCCGGATGAAGCTGGGACTGTGAGGGCTAAGGCAAACCACCACGGCTGCAAGGACCATGCCCCTTGTACAAATTTTGTGCATCGGGCCTCTAGTAAAAGCATAATATGCTAATTAGACTGGACAGCCAAACAACCTTCCAGACATCCTTCCAGATGACCTTTCGGATGAAGCCAGGGCTGTGAGGGTAGAGCCCCTTGCACAAATTTCGTGTATTGGGCCTCTAGTTGATCTATAAAGGGCATTGAAGAGGTTAGCTGATATAATGCCAAAAGCCTAGTACAGAGCCTTGACCTAGTGCAGCGGTTCTCGACCTATGGGTCGCGACCCCTTTGGGGGTCGAACGACCCTTTCACAGGGGTCGTCTAAGACCATCGGAAAACACATACATAATTACATATTGTTTTTGTGATTAATCACTATGCTTTAATTATGTTCAATTTGTAAAAATGAAATTGGGGGTCACCACAACATGAGGAACTGTATTAAAGGGTCACGGCATTAGGAAGGTTGAGAACCACTGACCTAGTGGATCCTCAATAACTCTTCCTCCCTCCCCTTCTCTCTCTTCCTACATACCTATGAATACACCGAGGGCTCCTCCTGTCTCCTGGGTGGAAAGATTGGTAAGCTTTAGAGAATGCACTTCTCTGTCATTTAAGGCTTGCACTCTTCAACTTCCTCATTTGGCTCCATGTCCATTTTTGCAGCTTCCCTTAAGAAGGGATTCTGAATGGAGAAGTGAGACCTGGTAACCCTCCTGCTCAGTCTTTTTGTGGAGCCCTGGGGTCGTTGTGAGAGGGCCTGGGGAGGCTTCTTTCACTGGTGCCAAGCTAAATGATGCATTCAATTAGGTGTGGGTTGCCTTGAGGGGAAGATGAAAAGGACCCTGGCTGCCCCAGGAGAGAACATTTCCTCCAGGACGTCTTCACTGCACTTTTCCATCCCACTTTAAATAGCGCAGGTGATAAGGACTTTATGTGTGTAACCCCCTGAACCAGCCCAGCAGCCCTGTGTCACTTGCTGCTACAGAGAAAGAGAGGAGGGAAGGTTGTGCAAGAAGAGATGCTTTAGCTTTCCTTTCAATTTTTTTTTCTTCCTTACTCGCCTTTTGGAAGGAAAGAAAATACAAGCACAAAGAAAGTAGCACTTATTTTACCAAAACTTCAAAAGACACCAAATCCAGGTCTCCAGGTAACTTTCTGGAACATTCCAGTAACCTTTGATTATAGTTCCAATTAGGGTAAGTTTTGCTAAATGAGTTAGGTATTTCTCTGTGTCTGCCATGGTCCCATAATAGAGACAATCAGTCATTTACTGTACATGTTAGTGAGGACTCAGGGAAGACTTTTAGAAGATTTGGGTCTTGGTCTCTCCAAAGAGTCAAAGGGCAGTAATTTCACAATAAAGGGCAGTGAGATTTGGACCTCAAGGTTATGGGAGAAACCCTGCTAACTGATCAGAGTGCAAATTGCTCTAAGGTTTGGCTGTCAATCACAGCAGAATAAGTAGGCCATTATATTTTACTCTCTGCTGTTTGCATAGACTAAATGAGAACAGTTTGTATACTTTTGAGCACTTCTTTGTACTTTGGGCTTTAAAAAATGAATATATCCAGTTTGGTCATCAGAACTTCAAATACAAAGAAAATTGAGAAATACTTTCATAAAATAATTTTTTAATCTTCTCTGGATATATGAGATAAAGCAGTTTTTTGAACCATGCAGAGATAGAATACCGAAATTAGCCATACAAATATGAATACTGCCTGCCTGCCTATATGCTTACATATTTTTACAAATAAATGGTATAGCAGGATTTAAATGCAGGTCTGTCCAAACTCCTACTTTATTTAGCTATTGTGAAAATTAAATGTGACAAAAAACTAACTTACAGCAGTGCCTGGCATGTAATAAGGGATCGCAGTGCCTGGCATGTAATAAGGGATCGTCACCCCCAAAACACACACACACACACACACACACATTTCATTTTTACATTTATCCACAGGGCCCTACTCATTCCACACTCCACAGCTGACTGGGTGACACAGGAGCCCAACAACTGGTCAGCCATCTGCAACTAGACAAAGACAAGGCTACAAAGAGAAGAAGAAATCATATTCAAGGTGGAGGAACATCAAGGCTTTGTGGTAGCCTAGATGAGGATAAAAACACAGTGCTTGGAAAAAGACACCAGGTAAGGGACATGGTACTGGCTTGGTGGCAGGTCAGGAAATGACAGGATGCAGCATGCGACTGAGCTCTGCCATGTGCTAGAGCTGGGTCAGAGCCTGTGTCTGAGTCCCTTTTTCTGCAAATGGAGTCATGGGTGTAAAGATGACACATCAAAACCCTGAGTGGGTATCTGACAGCAATAGAAATAAGTTCTCCTCTTTGCTTGCTCTGAGAAGTAGCCATATTTTCTTACAACCAAGTGCCTAGTCTGGCTTGCAGACTAGATATTTTTCCCTCAGAAATGACTCACAAATTCTATATTATGTTACCCTATGCAAATTGCTTTCTGTAAACCCAAAATCATTATAAACACGGTACATCTGTTAATGACTGAAGAAGTAAAATAAAACCTTTACTTTGGGAGAATATCCAGAGTTTTATCCTGAAGAAAAACTGTATCCATTGGGTCCTAAGTGGGCCAGTTTGTGCATTAAGTGCTATTTGTTGGTTGGGTGATTGGAGAGTGGGAGTGAGGAAAAGGGGGAAGTTGTTAGATCCAACACATCGTTAAGTGGAGTTTGTTTCTAAAAATGTAGCATCCAAAAACTGGTGAGTAATCCTTCTTCATAGTGCAATATTATGTCACCAGATCTGCTGATCCAATGCACAATGGAAGTAATCCTCGATTCTGCAATGCTGGTGATATGGCAATCGCAGATGTGCTGAAACAGAAGTGCTCATGCCAGGCAGAGTTCAGGAGCCACAGAGCTAGCCAACTGTTGAGTTTCCGGTCCATACTTAACTCTAAGCATACAATATCTGCAGAAAGGAGGAGGTGGCTAAGGATTCACTAGACAGCCTTCCAATCCTTTCTATTTCCTCTCTTTCCACGGAGTTGTAATTGCACATTATTTTAAATTTCCTGCCAATCTCACAACATAGTGATTATGAAGACAGTATGGGATGAGGGTTGTGGGAGGTAGTGGAGAAGAAGCAGGTAAGGAGAGAGAACTAACATTTGTGGCCATGTGCACTATGTAAGGCTCTCTAGATTTAAACCTCCCAACAACTCCACAGAGTTGGTGTTACATGCATTACACAACTATCCAGGGACAAAGCTTTATTTGGGGTCCAAATCTGTGCAACTCCCAAGCTCTTTCCATTATACTATGCTGATCCAATCATTTTATGATCTATGCTTACATTCTTCTTAATGATCCCTATTACTTCCAAAAGAGGGCACCGGGTGAAGGAAATTTAGGGCCAATATAGTTTATCCATAGGTTTACTCATAGGTAACTCATGGTTCCAATTCATTATGGCTGTTTGTGACTACTCCATGATATCAAGGGTAATCTTTTCTCAGAAATTGGTTACATATCCACAGTATTAACACCTAGCCCTTCAAATATCCAGGAAAGAGATTCTGATTGGTTGAACTTGGGTCACATGCCCACTTCTAATAGTTTAGTGGCTAGGAAAAGGCAGGATCCCTTGACTGATAGTCAACCAAGACTGTATGCCAGGGAAAACTGGATTGCTGTTACCAAAAAGCCAAAATAATAGATAACCCCTGGAATGGTACAACAGAAACCTGCAAGTACCTTTTCCATTATTTAAATTTTTATTATCTGTCCCTCTCCAATTAGAGTGTAAACTCCATAAGGGCACGGAAATAGTCTGTTGCTCTCTGTAAACCAAACAGGTAGCACAGAGGCCGATATGTAGTAGGGGCTCAATAAATGTTTGTTACATGAATGGGCCAGGCAAGATCCACATGTTGTCTGAAGCCTCATTATGAGACACTAATAAATAGAGCTTGGTGCTTACTTAAAAACCAGTGATTCACAGAAAGGAAAAAGTAAAACTGTCATTATTTGCAGATGACATGATATTATATACAGAGAACTCTAAAGATTGCACAAAAAAGCTATTAAAACTAATAAATGAATTTAGTAAAGTAGCAGGATACAAAATTAATATTCATAAATCAGTTGCATTTTTATACACCAATAATGAACTATCAGAAAGAGAAATTAAGAAAACAATCCCATTCACAACTGCAACAAAAAGAATAAAATACCTCGGAATAAATTTAACCAAGGAAGTAAAAGACCTGTACTCAGAAAACTATAAAACATTGAAAAAAGAAATTGAAGAACATATAAGTAAATTGAAGCATCCACCATGCTCATGAATAGGAAAAATTAACATCACTAAAATGTCCATACTACCTTAAGAAAGCTATAGATTCAATACAATCCCTACTGAAATACCAATGGTACTTTTCAGAGAAATAGAACAAATAATCCTAAAATTATATGAACCATAAAAATAGTCAAAGCAATAGCCAAACCCAAATAACCAAAGCAATCTTGAGAAAGAAAAACCAAGTTGGAGGTATCACACTACCTGATATCAGACTATATTGCAAGACTATAGTAATCAAAACAGCACAGTACTGGCATAAAAACAGACACATAAATCAATGGAACAAAATAGAGAGCTCAGAAACAAACTTATGCCTATATGATCAATTAATCTACGGCAAAGAAGGCAAGAATATACAATGTGGTAAAGACAGACTCTTCAATAAATGATGTTGGAAAAATTAGACAGGCACATGCAAAAGAATGAAACTAGATCACTTTCTTAAACCATATATAAGAATAAACTCAAAATGGATTAAAGACTTAAATGTAAGACTCGAAACCATAAAACTCCTAGAAGAAAACATAGGCAGTAAACTCTTTGACATCGCTCTTAGTGAGAAAACAATGGTAAGGAAGAACAGGTTGCCTAATGAAATAATTTAACTTATTTAGCACCCCACGCAGTGTCATCGCCATGTGGCCTCTTTGGAGCAGGACCACATGAGGATTTTCATGAGCACAGGCATTTTGCCATCGTGGCTCCATTTCTCCATGAGAAAAATTAGAAGTTATACTTTATGACTGTACTGGTACAAAGATGCAATAAACCAGGCTGGATTCATTATGATATATTCGTTGTTGTTGTTGTTGTTGTTGTTATTATTATTATTATCATCATCATCATTTTTTTCTTCTTATTTTAAACAGAATTAAAATGAAAATATTTATATGAGCCACTAAAAATGCCATGGGTCCCAGAGGCACTGTGCCTACTGGGTAAGTGGGCCCTGTTCTAGCGGCCACATGTAGGGACCAGGACCCCACCGGAGAGAGCTCTCCTCCTCCTTCCCTTCCTGATGGGATGCAGTTTCAAGGCAAGGAGCTGGTCCCACTTTCTAGCTGGAATCCTAACTCAGGAGGTCTCTCCTTTTCTTGTCTAACATAAAAATAAACTGAGACCTACAGGGGAAAACCTTATCTGCATTAACCTTCCACCGGGTCTCGATCATGCTGACTCCTACCCTTTCCGTTGCTAAGCTGAGGGAAAATTATGCCTCCCCAACACTACAGAGCCCTCCTCTTGTTTATGTAAAGACCCCAATTAAGCTAGAAATAGAATTTAGCCCTGCAAACATTGTTTAAAAAATGTTAAGACATCCAGTCCAGTGCTTCTGTTCATTATTCTCCGCTGAAACCTAATATTAGTAACAGCATGTACCGAGGACCTGGACCATGAATTAATAATGAAGCACTTGTACTGGAAAATATGTGAGCACCTAGTTACTTTCTTTGGCAGGCACCCGCGGGGACGGGAGTTCGCTCTGCCTTACACATCACTTTCAGGGATGGTTTTGCAGGATAAAAGTAGTTATCAGTTATTTTGGAGGGATTACCTGCAGGGGAAAGATAACCGAGCACTCATTGACCACCCACCTGCCTCCCTTCTCTGCTGCCCAACCTTTTCTTCTGTGAAACTTTCACTTTCCTCAAGTCCTTAGTCCCGTCAATGTTTTAACATGTGTAATTTCAGTTATTCAGTTTACTCCACCACGAGATTAAGAATGCCATAAGAACAAAGAAGGAATTGTCCAGGGAGGCAATGTGGGACAGTGGCTGAGGACAGAGGTCACCACGGATTAAATCAGATGGAGGATGGAATCCTATCATGCTGGACCACCACTTAACAGCTCATGATCTTGAGCAAATGGTTTAATTTTTCTGATCCTCGGTTTTTCGTCATTAAAGGGGATAATAATGATTACCTTCTGGATGAATGGAAAGGTTAGGATGAACCGGGGGAGCACCTGGTACAGTGCATATACAGTGGCATTTCATGAATATTAATGAATATTAGCTGTTTTCATTGTCATCATCATCATCATCATCATTTTCCCCATCACCTTCTTTGGATCCCTACTATCTAGCATAATAATTAGCACACACTAATGTTTGTTGTATAAATCATGAAACACATTTTACATGTAATCCTTTGATCTAAGAACAGTGGCTTCCGAGGGAAATTTGTTTTGTTTGGCTTGGTTTTTGACAAAATTAATTTTCACCTGTGTTTCCTCCTCCTTGCTGCCTCATCCCTGCCTCCTGGGTGGAGGAATCTCTGACTACCTTGATAACATTGTCTCAGGGATGGTTTCCAATGGAGTCTCCACTGCTGATCAGTTTTACTTTCAAGAGAGTTTGGAAGAAATTCTCAGTCAGAAATGGTCACAGAGCCTATGGAAGCAATCAAGAGCAATGTTAAACCTGAACATGAAAATACATTTGTGTACGGAGGTGTCAAGTATTTGGCTCTGTATGTGTTACTACAACTTTAAGGATTATTTGGTTTATTTCTTGCAGGGCAACCCACCTATCCTCTAAGACCAGGTTTTTTGTTGCTTCCTGCACAAGTAAAAAAAAAAAAATGCCTTTCTACATCTGCAGAAAACAAGCAGTTGTTGTCATCACTATACTTGCCCTGTGAAACCTTAGCAAGGCGATAGAGTTACACATTCCGTTCCTCTAAGGGGAGCACAGCATTTCATCTCGCCCGTCGGGGCGTTGCTTCCAGTGGACCTGATAAACTTGGCTTTTGAGTTTTGTAGATTTAAACATTAAAAATTTTTAAACTAGACTAACACCCAAAACACTCTTCAAAAACAAAACAAAAAGGTAAAAGAAAGGGGTTAGAATTCTCTCTGCTAATGAAAACTAAGTCATTGGGGAAAGTCCAGTTGTTGTTGTTGTTGTTCAGCTATTACATAACTGAGTGTAGTAGGTGGCACAGGAAATAATTTTGTTCATGCACCTGCACAGAAAAACCCACATCAACACGTTTGCTGCGGCCGTCAATCTGTGGGACCAAGAGCTAAGCCTGAAAGCAAAGGTGAAATAAAATACGAAAATTGCACAGCAGCCGCGGAGGAGTCAGCTATCCAGAGGCCCCCGCTGAAACCCCATCTTTAGGGTAGAGTTTCAGACACATTTTGATGTTTTGGTCACCTGACCCAAGCTCTGGAACCCATTGGTCTCCGAGTTTACAGGCTAAGTAATGATGTAACCAGAGTGTGTGGGAACCAGAAGGATGAGACAGATACAATTTTTCCCAGTCATTTATTAGACTTGGCTACTAATTCTGCTTGTCCCTCGGTTTGACTGCTGGTTATCAGGAAATTCGAACTACTTAAAGGACATAATGAGTTTATCTATACTCGGGGTAGAATTTAGTCACATTCATATAAAATTAAACCACCGTTAGAGAGAATAGTAATTGGTGAAATTCAATTATTTGTATTTCAATTTGGTAGCAGATATATTCTAATGTGTTGACATTTTGTCATGTACTCCTTTTTTTAAACCAAACATTTACATCACTTACAATATCATTCTTATGATGTCTAAAAAAGTCCATCAAAATAAATATATTGGTTTACCTATGGTTTTTTTCTATTCCTTTTCTTAATTTGTAGAGTGTTTGTCTAAACAGAATAAATGTTTATGCTCATGTAATTTGTCACCATGGCAACTTTTGGCCTTTAAAATGCTGACACTATATGAGACACAACCAAGCAACCAAGAAATGATCCTCGTTTGACAAGAATAAGCAGAACCTGTTTGGCAAACTTCAGATATAACCAAACATAGCAGGGCAAGGATACCTAAGGATAAAAGCATGTGTTGTTCAATCCACACAACTCCATGTCAAGAAAAAGGAGAGCATATTCGAGTTTCATGGCAAAAGCGGGAGATCTAAAACTGATAAAAATACTTAAAGGAGTTTTTTTTTTCTCTAAATTTCCTAGACCCATCCTCCCACCAAAGAAATCATTAAAGTGATTTCTAACACACTCACTTTATTATCTTTCTGATGTGTCAGCATGAGTTTGTGAGAAGTTTTGCAACTCATAATTTCAACTCTCTTCAAGACAGTCGTGCAGTTATACCTCACAAGGTATCAGCAACAGTTTTACAACAGGCACAAAAAAATGTCATAGGCCTCCAAACTGATGGTGTGGCTACACTTTATATTAAACTCCCTGCATGATTTTTAAAAGTAATGGATGCGATCGTTTTGGTGGCATTTATACTCATAGAAAGTATTCTCAAAATACTTAATCTAGTTAGCAAAAATGTCTTTAGGAAAGAAATCCCTAAAAAACAGTTCTTTATCATTGTCCTTGTGCATATCATGCCCAACACATCTACTTACACCTGTTGGGAACTATATCAAACATTAATGGGGATTAGTGTTAGAACTGGTGTAAACATAGCGAACACTCTGCGGAAAGTCCATGCTCACATTTCCATATGTTATACGGGAAGCAGAATCATCTAACCAGTGAGGGACCCAGGAGTGGTGTGCAGGGAGCGAGTATTTGGCAGGTGAGAAGTAAACACTCCCTGGATATATTTACTTCATAACACCAGCATCCACACACCTACCGAATTCTAGTCCTTCAGCTTTTCCTCAAGAGACAGGTCAAGTTCAAGACAGGCGATTTCATTATGAAAAGTTTCTACGACATAGATAAAAAAATGATTTAGTACTTCCAGGTGCACTGTAATTCTTGGCAGAAAAAGTCAATTCCAGGTGTGTAATCTCCTAAAGAAATATGTTGTCAAAGCTGGATAAAACCATCACATCAGAAAAATAGAAGTCCACCCGTGAACAAAGTACCAGGTATGGCTAGGAAAACTCTGCTCCATGTAGAAATTACAGCATAAAAGTGAAACTCCCTTTTCCTTATGTAAACATTGCTTGGTTTTGGGCATCTTTTCAAAAGAGGTAGAGCTGAACATGCAGGAGCATATAGAAATATGACATACTCTTGGTGGGAGGTTTGGGGTGGGGCCCCAGTGCCAAGCGAGACTCTAACACACAGACAAAGGAAAAAAGAAGATGCATTTTATAGCTTACAGATTTTTTCTTTTTCTTTTTTTTTTTTAAAGCAGCCGACCAACCAAACAACTCAATCAACAACAACAGAACCAACATTTGCCACACAGTGGAATAACAAGGGGGCCCTGGCAGGGGTGGGAATGGGGGTAGAGGGGGCAGGAAGGGAGATCCTCACATTATGGAATATTTAAACTTTGTAATTCAATGCACATTTATTAATTGATTTTTCTTTTAAGAGGCACTTATTTATGACAGGTTTATGAACAATATAGCATGTACAGAGCACTGAAGTTCTCCCATGACTTGTTTGTATTTCCATATGTTCAGATGAAATGAATATCACATTTAATAGTATTACTAGCTGCTCTTGAAGTGTCTGCCAGCACTACATCCCGGGGGAGTTGTTACCACCAGATTAATATCCTGTGGGTCACTTAATTTAAAAAACCACATTACAGAGGCATTATGTGATTAGATGTACTGCTCTTACAAGCCAGTTGGGGTGTGTACTTTGCATGAGGCTGCTGAGGCCAGCTTATGAAGACCTCCAATCTGGAGTCTCTGAGAGGCCAGTGATTGTACAGACATATGGACTCGCAGAGAAAAATGTGTCCTCCATTTACCATCAGCCACTGCCTGGAAAACAGGATCTAAAAGGAACAACTCACTGAGTCAGAAACAGCTGGTCAGAACTGGCTGCTTCAGAGACAGGAGGTGCTATCAATCCCGCATCAGGCCTGCTTGTCACCAAATACTCATAGCAAATACAGAATCATGCTGTTTCCAGGGGATGCTATCAACACCAAGTTCCATCGATTGTAAAGGAAAATACTTGTGAATTTAAAATATGCTCTCTAGTCTCCCTTTGAGCATGTTCCAAGCTAGGCATTGGGCAGACCACCAAAACAACAGGAAGTGTGCCTTGTGAGTGAGCAAGAGGAATTTGCCATAGGGCCTGAGGACACCCTGGAATGGGATGCCCAGCATTTCCTGCAGGAGTTTTAAATGGCATCAAGTGCAGAGGCCCCGGGCAACACGGAAGCATCAATCATCATTTGGGGTCCACTATGGATTATCTGTAAGGAGATCATTCATTTAGGCTTCCTCCAGGCCAGGCCAAAAGAGGCCTCGGGCTACCAGCAAGAGGGGAAGGAACCCTGAAAGGCATACCAGGTGGGACACTGGGAGCTGGAGAATCTATGTCTGACATACATTGTGGGTATTTCTGGTTACATTCACAGTCAAAATAATGTTTTCCTTCATTAGAACAAATCTGCCTGTTACTTGTCTTTTTAACTGTCCTGGATCTTCACAAACACAGTACAGTAAAATTATTGTTTTAAAAATAAAGTCATTTTGTTCAGTATTTTAAACTGAATAAATGGAAAAGGGTTTTTTTCATCAAATATAAATTGAACTGATTGATTGTGAAGTACATTTCACGTAAAGGAAAAGAATTTTATTAGGAGTCAAGACTGTATGAGATGAATTGGACAATAAAAATAGTGTGCGTATGGGTTTGCCAAAGCAAAAAATTCTCAACAGCCTCTCTGAAATGTCAACCAAGATTTCTTCTTTGGAGGAAGGTGAAGTCTTAGAGCAGTGATGGCGAACCTTTTGAGCTCGGCGTGTCAGCATTTTGAAAAACCCTAACTTAACTCTGGTGCCGTGTCACATATAGAAATTTTTTGATATTTGCAACCATAGTAAAACAAAGACTTATATTTTTGATATTTATTTTATATATTTAAATGCCATTTAACAAAGAAAAATCAACCAAAAAAATGAGTTCGCATGTCACCTCTGACACGCGTGTCATAGGTTCGCCATCACTGTCTTAGAGAGAGAGAGGCATCTCTGTGGCTGCTTTGGAAGTTAAAGGATTGAAGAGCACAAGTCTTTCAGTCCAACTGCAACCATCCAGGTTGCTCTTTTTTATTTTATTTTTTAATCTGAGGCAACAGGAAAAACATGGAGGTGAGGAAGGGAGGAGTGAAAAGATGATCATCTTTGTATTCTGTTCCACCACTTGCCACATTTCTAAAACGCGAGATTCCCAATCTCAAGAGGATGCAGAGTCTTTTGCTCTATTCATCACTTGATAAAGTACTAATAATTTCCAATGGCTGAATAATTACTGAAAGCAATTTCCAGTTTCTTGCATTTGTATCTTTAAACGGATAAAAGGTGGAGATCACTGACAATTTGTACTGATCGAGACACTGAAATACTGTGCCAAACTGGGCCACCCTGTGGGGTCATAGAGCATCTCTGTGTGTGTTGCCTTATGTGTAAAAATCTTGATATTATTTCACCTGTCATATTCATGAGGTTGCTGAGAAGAATTGAGTTCATGATCATGAAAATGCCTTCAAAGATATGAAGCACTGCAACAAATTCAAGGAATGGGGGTAATTATGAAGATGATGATGACAACAATGAGAGAAGATACAGGTGGAAATTGTGCATACCTATAAAGTTATGGCTTAATATTTGTCATTTAGGAATTTTTATATTTTTTGCCAGCCAGAACTGAGTTACTAATAAAACTTATGAGCACAATGGAAATCCTCGAATGAACCATGTCTTAAATATGCAATGTATATTACAAAAGAAAAATTATAATATGCATATATTTACATTAACTAGCACCAAAGGTAGCAAAGGCATTAAGGCAAAGTGTTCAACATTTTGCAGACTTCTGGAAGGTATCGTTCCCTGCTTGGCCTACAGGACTCCCTACTCTTAAGTGGTGCTTGGGAAAGCCTGGTGATGGTCATCTTTAGGCCTTTAGGCTGATGAGATACTGTCCTGACCTATTCGGGTGCTGCATTTTCTATCAAAGGGTGAAATAAACATGCTTTTCAGTATCATCACCCAAGAGATTTTACTTTTGACCCTCTGGGTCTGCCTCAAATGACTGCTAAATAATGGAAGAATGAAAAAGAGGAAGCGTGAATAACAGGGAGAACAAACTGTTAGAGTAAGCAGTTAGGATGATGAGAGGCTGAAAGAGGCTGCTGGGACTTGGAGGAAATAAATGTGTGACAAACTGAAAATAGACAACGGAGGTGGCAGGCCCCTATGTGAGCAGTAAAGACTCAGAGCCCTCCAGCATGTGGTCTAACCAATGGCTTAGCACTGAGGTGAAAGAGCCTTATAGCTCAAAGATACATTTTTCTGAGACATGAGGGAGAGGGTACCTAGCTCCTTGCCTACGGGCACTCGTCTAGGGATATAAATATCCCAGACCGCACCCAAGTGGGGCACTCAGTTAGGTGTCGGCCAGCTGAGTTGTCCGCCCAGGTCCTCTCTGAGTGTATTGCTTTCCTACAAATAAATCCTCACCTGCTTTTGCTGTTATTTGGTGTCTCTTGTTTGAATCTATTCCTACCAGCAAGACAAGAAGTGGGGGCACAGAGTACTATCTCTGGCCAGGGTGAACTCCAGCCAGAGACCTCCTCGTCCACCATTGACAAAACTATACCCTAAAAAAAACAACACAATAGTTTTCCTAGTTTATCCCCAATGTGGATAAAGGCTTAATTTTACAATATCAGTTGCTGTTCTGTTAAGCAACGACACTATAAAAATGTTATCTTTCTAGATATCTGCACACATCTCTACCCACAGCACCCTCCCAACACTAAGGCAAAGGAAAAGTATATTGATTTTCCTGGAAACTTACAGACCTTTAAGTCGCTGGAAATCTGTTTTTCAAATGGGAAGCTATGCCCTGCGTAGGTAGCTGGAGTTGACAGCAGAGCTTTAATTGATAAGACATTCAAGTACAAAAGCACTAGGCCAAAATCAAATACAGGGGCACCTTCTTAGGGCTGCTCTGAGATGAATGGCAATTATTTACACTCTACATTACTGCTCAGACACACAAAATAAGGCCGGAGCAAGGAGAGCAATGCTATCCGTGGAGAAATGAGAATTACAGCATTCTAGATGGATAGATTTTTATTATCCCTGTTTTCAGATAAGTAAATTACTCTGTGAATGGAGGGCAGTGGAAAGCCTATGCCCTATTTTCTTGCCCAACTTCAATATCTTGTGCTAGAATTTCAAGGACACTTGAAATCCTCTTGCATTCCTCCTTTTGCCCATTATGTTCCTTGTTTCCAGTGGGCATTTTCAGCTCTGCCAAGAGTGTCTGTGAATCTGTGCACTGGATGTCAGGACCAGAGGTTTGCTAATTATCCTAACTCCCCCTGCTGGTGGGTTTAACTACAACCCAAACTAAAAACCCTAATCTCATTTGAACACAGCAACTGCTAAAAAACATTGTTCAAGTGAATCCACGTAGTAAAAGAGTAGGTCAGGAGAAGCAGAAAAACTTAAAAAGATGGTGAATATGACAAGAGGATGTAACCCGCTATAATATACATAAATTGCAGGTTTGATATTATTTCTAAAACGAGCTTTTGTGATTAGATTTGTAAACCATAAAATAGATCTGTTGGTCTAATTTTTCCCTTATTCTCTCTTTTGTTCCCACACCCCTTCTCATTTGTGGTTTGTGATATTTCCCTTTGTCTCTAAGCTCTAGACTTCTACTTAATAAGTACCAATAAAGATTGGATGTTATCCTTAAACAGTGGTAGCATTCCCCACCTGCTAATTGCTTTATTTGTACTCACTGTTTCCGCCCTCTCATCAACAGGGCTTTAGCATAAAGGGCAGTGAAGTAGAATGTGATGAGGCGAACAGGAGCCAGCCGAGTGAATGCTTCTATAATTACACGGTAGCCTGGAGTAGCTCTTCTCAAATCAAATTATGAGCCTGGATTACCTAAAACTCTCAGGACACAGCCCAGGTTTTCACTTGTCTGTATGTTACTGTTGACAAGCAGCCCTCTGTCTTCTTGCCTTTATTCTTCACAGAGATTTTCAAAGCTCCAGTTCCAATAATATTCTCCAAGCAATGAAACATTGTGGAGAAGGTTGTTGTCTTAGATGGCTCACCTGACCCTGTGTGTTTTATAACTTATTTAAAAAAATAAAGAGAAATCAATGTTTCTCATGTTTATCACCACCTCTTCATTTGCATATCAAAGTTTAATCCTGGCTGAGTTGATTCATGATTCTTTGGCAAATATTTATGCCTTGTCAACATCCCAACCACCCATAAGGCAACTGGAACAAAAGTCACTAGGTCTGGGCAATGTTTGGGTCCTTGTTTGAACACCTGACCGTCCCCTCGGAAATGTACAATGCACCGGAAATAACAGTAATAAGAGGAGCAGACTCAAGGTCAGGCCAGCCGGAATAGGTACTCAAAGTTTCAGCTGACTAGCTGTGTGGCCTTATACCAGCCACTTAAATGCTCATCTTCTCCATCTACAACCCAAGGACACTGAACTAAATCTCTCTAAGGCCCCCTCTAGGTCTGTGGTTTCATATATTCATAGGTAGTATATGGGTAACATGCACAGGAGACAGTACATATTTGACTGCAGTAGCTAAGCAAAGCAAGATAACAATCCATTTCTCAAATGGTTTAAATGCTATTAAATCAAGATCTGGTGTGTCCAGGATCAGGTCAACACATGAACAAAATGTGATAAGGCTTGGCTGGTCGATGGCTCCTGGAGAGAGCGCTGGGGTTTAAGGTTTAGTTCCGCCAGGCTCTTTATTGGGTTAGTCCAACAAAGCTTCAGAGTTTCCAACACTGAAATTATGACTCAAACAGAAAAAAATTCAAATCACCTCATTGCTATATGTAATGTTCAGTGAATTTTACTCTATATTCTTGAAAAAAAAAAATTGGCCTGAATAATTATGAAACAAGTATTCTCTGTGCCATATTACTCTGTACTGAAGAATACTCTATTGGTTTACAAATATGTATTTAAAGCAGGCATCCTGGTGGGAAAGACAAAGTAAGATTATAACCATCACAAAGCTAAGGACATTTTTCCGAAATGGTCATCATAGCGATATGTTCTGATATTACAAGCCAATTTGTTAAGGTGACTCTTAGCTATCACCAAAAAAATAATGACATTTTTATCTTCATGGCTAAAATCTTAATTTGGAAAGTCACACCAAACTAAACAGAAAATATCAGTTGCGTGTCCATTTTTTAAAAAAAAGCTATGTTTTTAATACCAACGCCTTTTTGAAATCATCCATTAGTTCAAATGTCACAAAATATTCTGTTTTAATTGATTCCATTTGAGAACTAAAAGACTTAATGACGCAAATTTAATTAAGGTTTCCATATTATTATTCTTAAATTTAAAAAGTATAAATATAAATGCTAGCACCTTCTGAGTACTTTCCATGTTTACTTAAGACACAAGCTACATCCACAAGACTAAGACACCCAACCAGTAAGCTCTCAGCAGAGCCGCTCAGTGCCTGAAATGGCAGTGGCCCCGACATGGACATGGACCTTGTCCTGGACCACTGTGGCCTCCTTTGTGAAGTTAACTGAGGTGGACGGGCAAAAGAACACCACTCAGGAATGCATGAGGTAAGCAGGTTACAAAAGAATTTAGAACTTCCAAGTGCTCAAATTATACACAGATAGGGTAACAGGAATTTGATTTCTGGTATTTCAAGTCAAACCTGAAACCCCATTCCAGAATTTTCCTGAAACATTTGAAGAACTTTTAAACCTACTTTGCAAACTTGAAAGGCTAAGGTCAGCCCATTTGGGGTTTGCTCTTAACGACTGCTTTTCTCTTTTACTTGTAGTTGAAGCAGGCAGAAAAAATAAATGTTACCAAAAGTTAAGTATATAGTATTTGTCATTTCCAATTATAATATCCTCTCCTTTCTGTATCATTTACTTGCCATTAACAACACCACATCTGACTTGTTGGCCTCATAAAGGTGGAAATTTATATGTGTATATGGGTATGTAATATATATTTTATAGCCCTGACCGGTTTGGCTCAGTGGATGGAGTGTCAGTCTGCGGACTGAAGGGTCCCAGGTTCGATTCCAGACAAGGGCATGTACCTTGGCTGCGGGCATATCCCCAGTAGGGGGTGTTCAGGAGGCAGCTGATCGATGTTTCTCTCTCATCAATGTTTCTAACTCTCTATCCCTCTCCCTTCCTCTCTGTAAAAATCAATAAAATATATATATATATATATATATATATATATATATATATATATTATATATGTACAATATGTATTTTACATACACACATACATATACAGCAGAGAAAAGGAAGTATTTCTTGGTTTTTAAGCTATTTAAAAAATGTACTGCTTTCAAAAAATTGGAAATGGAACTCCCATTTGACCCTGTGATCCCACTACTAGGAATATATCCCAAGAAACCAGAAACACCTATCAGAAAGGATATATGTAACCAGATGTTCGTAGCAGCACAATTCACCATAGCTAAGATCTGGAAACAGCCTAAGTGCCCATCAGTAGATGAATGGATTAGAAAACTGTGGTACATCTACACGATGGAATACTATGCTGCTGTTAAAAAGAAGGAACTCCTACCATTTGCAACATCATGGATGGAACTGGAGAGCATTATGCTAAGTGAAACAAGCCAGTCAATGAAGGAAAAATACCACATGATCTCACTCATTCATGGATAATAAAGACCATTACAAACTTTTGAACAATAATAGATACAGAGGCAGAGCTGCCTCAAACTGATTGCCAAACTGCAGTGGGAAGGCCAGAGAGAGTTGGGGGGCAGGAGGGAGGGGAGTAAGAGATCAACCGAAGGACTTGTATGCATGCATATAAGCATAACTAATGGACATAAGACACTGGGGGGTAAGGGAGGGTAGGGGTGTGTCAAGGGCGGGGGGGAAAAAAAAGGACACTTATGTAATACCCTTTGTAATACTTTAAGCGAAAAATAAAAAAAATATTAAAAAAAAATGTACTGCTTTTTGTGCCTCCATTTTTTTTAATGTTTTTATTAATTTCAGAGAGAGGAAGGGAGAGGGAGAGAGGGATAGAAACATCAATGATGAGAGAGAATCATCTCTACACATCTATACACCACCTACTGGGGATTGAGCCTACAGTCCATGTGCCTCCATTTTTTAATCAGCAACTTAATTCTCAAAACTTTCTCCTAAGTAAGCCTATGAAATATTCTTGAACAGAATAATGGTTACACACCCAATATCTGAAGCCAGGCTATGGTTGCAATCCTAGTTCTACTTTTCCTTATCTGATAACCTCCTCACCCATAAAATGGAGATAATAATGGCCCCACCCATAAAATGTAGATAATAATGGCATCTACTTCATTGTTGTGAGGATTAAAAGAGTTGTGAGGACAGAAATATATAAAACAAATTTAGAATAGCATTACCATATAAGAAGTAGTAGTTATTATATTTTATTTGAATTAGAATTAAAAGAGCCATAATGGCTAATAGGGCTAATATATTGGATAGCACCATTATAGAGTATTTTGGAGTTATGCCTAGATTTGAATGCAGGGCTCTGAAACTTACTACCTGTATGACTTTTACTATATAGTTTCTTAATATGTAAAGTAGTAAGAGCACCTAAAATAAATGTAATTATATTTGTAAAGGGCCTGGTATGTTGTACTTTATAAATATTATTTTCCTGATACCCTCCTCTAAATTAGTATTATTTGGGAAGAACAGCTCTAAGAAGAACCAGAAACAAAGCAGAGAGACATTTTTAGCTCTTTCTATATTTCAAAAGGAAAAACACCAGTCCCTCAATGTTCTCACTTCTGTTACTGTAACTGTCAGTAACGAAATGAAAATGTGATGTTCTGTTTGACAGAGACCCTTGAAATGCCTGAGCATCTCTCAAAAGGCACAAAACTAAGAGAACTCTCAGGACCCTCTCACACTCAGAGAGCTGCATGTGGTCCCCAGCAGGCTGTGGTCATAGAGAGCCCATTTGTATGGACTTGCCTAGATGGTGGACCACAATCCAGGCTGCCTCTTGTTGCCTCTATCAAAAAGCAATCACTGTTGCCCGGCTGGTGTGGCTCAATGTTGAGCATTGACCCATGAGCCAGGAGGTCGCTATTCAATTCCCCATCAGGGCACATGCCTGGGTTGCAGTCTCAATCCCCAGTAGGGGGCATGCAGGAGGCAGTCAATGGATTATTCTCATCATTGATGTTTCTATCTCTCTCTCCCTCTTTCTCTCTCTGAAATCAATAAAAATATATCTTTTTTTAAAAAAAAAGCAATCACTGTTGGCCAATGTTCCAATAATCTTGTGATCTGGCATCTGTAACTTCATCAAAAACCTGATCTCAAGTAGCTGGGGGTTCCCAGGATAACCTCCTTATATTGAAAATTCCTCACCGTTACATTTCTAATAGGTGATAGAAGAAATTGTCACGCCTCATGAAACAGAAGTGCAGTCTCTTTCAATCCCTTCGAGGCCATGTTCATAAGGGTCTGGGATACACGACATCAGGGCATATCTGAGCAGAGTGAAGAACTTTGGAAGTATAGATTGCAGGATCAGCATTCCTAAAATTGGGACCTGACTTCAGAAGGGCAGGATGGGGTCCAAAATACTTTGTCAGCAGCCTCAGCTCTTTTCTGGAGTTATCCTCTCTCATGAGATAACCTTTTACTATCAACCTTGTATTGGATGGTTTAAAAATTTTAGCCAAATCGGTCCTTTACCAGCTTCTGAACATAAAGACTTTCTGGACATCCACAACTTTGTATGAATAGGTATCATGATTATAATCCAAAAATAGGAAAGACTGCATATCCATTCAACCATTATAACGTGTATGCCAGATAAATTGGGGGAGGGAAGAGTGGAGGAGAGATGCATAGATGAGAAATACTGATTTCATCCAACTCTGAGGTAATATATACTCAAAGGGGAGAGAAGCCCACCAAAAAAGATGCCCAAATTATGTGATACACCATGCTGCTGCACCAAAAGCAGTCGTTTGTTGCCACAGACTCACTCCTCATAATTCAGTGACTGTGAGATTTGGGTCCAGTGACTTGGTTTTTTAAGCCTCAGTGTCTATAATATGAGGATAATACTACTTTATTTCAAGGAGTACAAGGATTAACTAGACAATGTGTAGAGTGCTTAGCACAATAACTACCATGGGATTGATAGTCAACAAAGATTTGTCTTCTTCATTCCTTGGATATTTTTAAATGATATTATGAGCTTTCTATTTAGCTTCTACTGTTAGCATAGCCTATCCAAAAGTATTTAATCTTTCACCAGATTTCAAAAAATGAATGTCATGTATTAAGCTAGGATACTAATTTCAGTAAATACCAAAGTTTTGAGATTTAGTACTCCTGGGCCTCAAATAAAGTTCAGGTAGCAAGGATTTGATTTTTCCCTAATGCATGAATTAGACTGCAAGGGTCCTCAAACTACAGCCCGAGGGCCACATGCAAATACAAATATTGTATTTATTCCCATTTTGTTTTTTTACTTCAAAATAAGATATGTGCAGTGTGCATAGGAATTTGTTCATAGTTTTTTTTAAACTATAGTTCGGCCCTCCAACAGTCTGAGGGACAGTGAACTGGCCCCCTGTTTAAAAAGTTTGAGGACCCCTGAATTAGAGGAATAAGACATCCATAATATAGGCATTGGGCACCATTTGCCTAAATTAGTACAATATCTTTTTCACTGAATAGCATTTTATCATTGTTATCAAAGACATGTTTTTCACTGTGGGGTTTAACTACATCAACTTTGATCTCTTCTAGGACTTATTATTGCATTTGAATAAGAAATATTATTAGAGCCAAGAAGAGCGACTAGCTTTTCTCATACCTGCCTGACCATCATCTTATTCCTTCACTATACAAACTCACCTCTGAGTGGGCTTCAATGTTTTAGATAGTATTAAACAGAGTGAAAAGAATTGGGGGGAAAAAAGATTTTTCAGGTCCAATTCAACCCTGCAATGTTGTGATTTTAAACTTATAAAATCGAACTTTCCAAACTATCACTTCCTCCCCCTCCCACCAGAGTCCTTCTATTCTTTTCAACAAGTACCCAAATGAGAATGCACACACATCCCCATACACTTGCCTCCACAAAGTCTCATCCAGAATAGAAAGTAAACCTCTTTAGTTTCTCATTACTTCAGACTGTGATTTATAAAAATTCTTCCTGATCTTTAGCCACTTTCCTTGTAGAGCACCCAAGCCCAGCACTGAGCATGTAATTAGCACACCATAAATACCTGTTAATTGATTGACAATGTTAATATTATTCATTCTTTTCATTTCACATACTTGTTCAGTGTTTTACCTGTTGTCTATTTATCCTCTATGCCTACCTCCATTGTTGTTTTCTCTAAAACTACAAGCTGCAAAGTGTAGGAGCCACGTTTCTTTGACTCACTGTGGATAATGGGCTGTAGAGAGATGCTTAAACGGGCTTTTCAATTGATTGATTAATAGAACGATTGATGGATGGATAGAGGGAAGGGTGAATGCATTACAGCATTCTCCATTTGCTATTTCAACAGACTAAATTTACCAAAGGGGTCCCGTTCTGCCCTTGCCCCCTGAACAAAGCAGCAGAGGTAGGTGAGTGAGAGGGTCAAGGAACAGCCGTCCCTACCGCACACAATAGAGAAGGGTGTCTTGCGGTGGATACAGCTTCTTCTTCCACTAATTACTGCAAAACATCTTTTGAGGCAAGGTAGTCATTTTCTATTATTTCTTAGTCATTTTCTTAGGATAACTTGTATTTTTTAAATTACAAAAAAGGGGGGGAAACTAATAAGCACTATACTTTTTTTAACCCCACACTTTTTAACTTTGAGTCACAGTAAGTGCAAATAATTCCCGTCGTTGGTAACTTATTTATTGATTTTCTAGCATACATTCAGTCTATAAATGGACTTTTATAAATCTAAAAGAAGGACAAAAGAGATACACAAAATTTTAAATCTTTAAACTACCAGATTTAATTTAGAATGCAAGCTAATTTCAAGTCCAAACTAAAGGTCTTGGATTCAAGTATATGAATTTTTTTCCCGATTGTTTTAACCAGATAGAGGAGGAGGACTGGACACATGGAAGCAGGCAAAAGATCTCCAGGTTTTCATGAATCCTGGCTAGAGATACAGAGACCTGTCTCTGCTTATGTTTATTTCTACCAGGGCTACCCTTAACATGCAAGAAGGATGAGTTCCCCAGGAGCTACATCCCGTGGGCATTCCTGGGACACTAACTAACTAAAAATCCATTACTCTTTTTTTGCCACTCAAGAAAATATATCAGAATCTCATAAGTGAATACACTAGGATAGAGTCAAACATTTTATAATTGTTTATTCATTTACTTATTCAATCCTCAGCAAATCCTCAATGTTCATTATATAGGTAAGACTGGCCACGATCATGCCTGTGCCCTTCCCTTACCCATTGGGACCATCATAATAATAAGTGAATTGTTTATTCATTTGTTTATTCAAAAATATGTATTGAGGACATACTACTTGCGAGGTATGATTCTAGGCCCTGCAGATACATAGGTGAAAAGATATACAATTTCTCTGCTCTCAAGAAGCTTCTCTTCACATAGTTTGGCCCATTCTTTGCTAGTAATTAATTGGATACAGTGCACAACTGGTTCACTCATTCTCCCTCTTTGGCTACTTAACAGTGTCCTATGGGCTGTATAGAGAACAGACAGAAGTAGGATCTGAGCTAATGGGGAGATATAACTTATTCCTCAACAAATCTTCAACGTCCATTATGTAGGTGAGACTGGGCAAGATGGTGCCTATGCCTTTCTCCTTAGCACTGGGACCATCATAGTAATGTGGTTCTAGCATCACTCTAGAAATCTTCATTAGCTGTAATGGTGATTGAGACAATTATGAATCTTAGTGAGGCTTATTATGCCACTGTAGAAGAAGATCTCACAATAGATTTATGTTAGATTATAAATTTTAAAAATCAGTTTACAAAACATATGCAGTATAATACAGTTTTAAGACAAAGGGTTTTGTTGCATAGACAAATATGGCTAGAATACATAGCAACATGTTGGCAATGGATAGCTCTGGGTAGGCTTGCGGGTATCGTGCATGTGTGAATGCATGTGTGCACGTACTTTTTAGTGTTTTCTACAATAAAAGTATTTATTGAACTCTCTAATCAGTGGAAGAAAAAATGTTGTTGCTCCCAAAGACTACATCAAATATTACTGCAACAGAGGAGGCCACCTCCTTGTCCAGGTAACTTATGAGGTGATGGTATTTTGTAACTTATGAGGTGATGATGATATTTGGCCTTGCCATACTTGGAATAAAGCCCTGAAGTTTTCTTGTCAAATTTCACTTGGACCTATTAACCAGCAGTAACCTACTGACCATAAATTTTTAAACCCTGCTATTAGGTGTAGCCCATGGGTGGTATATCATCACTTATCAATAGTTGGTAATTTTTATAATAGCACTTATTCTACTGAAATAAATTATAGATTTTTTCACAAACATCATCAAAAGAAACTTATCACAATGGTATCAAACACAAGAACTTTCAACACGTAAATTTTTAAAGGGGATGGTAGATTTCTAAGTCAGCCAAGGTACTATCCTTGCCTGAGAAGTATACATTGAAAAGAATCTGCCAAAACAAACACAAGGACATGGCATACCTTCTTTCCTTTTAGTCTATCTCTTCCAAACTTAATCACCCCCTTCCTCTCCACCTCTTGGAGAAAGTGCAAGGCCATTCACCAGTGGAGAGAAAATAAATGGTTGTGTAAACTCAAAGACTCAGCTTATCACAAATTGGCAAATAGAGTTAATAGCTAATTGTCGTCAAAGACTTCAGTCTTGTCACTCTTCCATGTTCTGGTCAGCATTTTAAAAAAGGAACCAACTCTAATTAGTAAAATAATTTTTCAGGTTCTTACAAAGCTGATTCTCTATAAAGCTCTTGGCAAAGCTTGCTTTTGTTTTGTGTTGTGGTGGGTTTTTTAAGTTAACGTAATTCCCTTACTCCTGTATGAGAGCTAAGAGCACTTGCACACTTAACCCACTTCCTAACCAGAAAAATATCTTTTTAAAGGTTTTTGTAAAACCCAAATCTAGGGGCTCTGAGTCTCTGCTGCCATCCATCTTTGCTGAATGGCAAAAAGAGCCTAGACTTCCCAGATTGAGAGTTGTTTTTGAGAGTTAGTATGAGATGATCATGGGAATTATCTCGTGATGATAATAGCATCTGAAAAGAATATGAATATATATTATATATATATATATATATATATATATAATATATATATATATATAATGCAGAGTCAAAATTATAGAGATACATATAGATAGTTCCAATTAACTGCTGGTTCCATTTAGGAAAGAATCTCCTCTGGAGAAAAGAGAGTTTGAGTGTATTTCCCTGTTCCTCGCTCCTTTACCTTTGAGCTTTTGGGGGACCAGAAATGCTAACCTTAATTAATGGAAGATCCACTAGACCCCAGGCAAGGGTTTGGGTCCCAGGCCGGGTCTCCTCCTGTGCCTCTCCCTGGAGTAACGAGCAAGCAGGCTTCATTACTGGCAGCTGAGGGGAAGGGTCACTGGGAATGGATTTGCAGGGCCCTCATTGAGCGATCACTCCATGCTGAGAGGAGCTGGCCGTGTTCTCGGACACCTGGTCATTAACATTGCTAATTAGCAGCCATTAATCAGGGCGCTTGCTTTTTTTTGTTGTTGTTGCATGTCACCGGCTCAGAGGGACCAAGTGAATAAGAAGATTGTTTCATTACCTCCACAAGAGGTGGAATGAAAGCAGTTCCCATCAGCTCAAGATGAGATGGATTAAGGGAAAGGTTAGACAACAGTTTGAGATGAGCTGGGGCGGGCGGGGTTGTTGGAGGGGCCAGGGAAAATCAGTCACCTATAATTAATGAAATCTACTGCAACCTAATTCTAATCATTGTGTGAGCAGTCCTCCAACAACCAAATTTTTGTATTAAGAGCTTTATTTTCTTCTGTTAGTGCAGGGACTTATCTTTAAGTCATTTTTAATTCTGTTTGAAACTTAGTACGTTTAAGTTTGATATTTTCTGCCTTCTCATTCTAAACTCATTTTTTCCTTTAAAAGATTATGACATAACTTAAAATTTTAAGTAGTTAAAGCTAAAGCACTTTTAGAATATCTTCACATACTTACTTAAATGGATACATTCCAACCAACAGTCAAAGGATAATGAAAAAAATAATTCTACAGTTTTTAGAATAGAAATAATAAAAATAAGTGATTTATTGTTACTCGTAACTGCCCCTTAAAGGCAAGAGGGAATGAAAAGACTCTATATTGATTTGTATATAATGACACTGTGAAGAATAATGTCATTAAAAAGGGCTAAAGATTGTGTGTGTGTGTGTAAATTGGTTTTTGTTGTTGTTAATTCAAATGCAATGTGATAAACATGTTTCAATGGAGTGTTTTCTCTTCTGGAATGTGGGGTGTTATGTGTGTAAAGTATTTACCTTACTTTCTAGAAAATGGAAATCTTGGTAACGGGTTGTATGTCCAAGTATTCTTGACATCGTCAGCATATTTTATCTAGAAAAGATGTTGTGAGGATACTTATTTAATTAGCAGTTAGTTAGCTGCTATGAATTCATTCGTTTATTTGTTAAAATGTGCTCACCCAAGAGCAGCAAAGCAGATCTCTTCGACTTTGGTGGGAAGTTCTCTTTATTAAGCAGTGAGCACTTCAGCTTTTGGCTGTTTCTGCTCTAGTCTCTCTGTAGTGGGTTACAAAATGTGGTTTGCAGTGGCACTAAGTGACTAGGAAGCAGAGATTGCCTAAGTATTTATTAGTGTTGTGGCTTCATTTGGACATGTGTAATAAATACACATTTGCACATGTAATATGTACCCCTGCACTTTCAAAGCAAAATTATTCATTTAATGTGCCCTACATTTCCAAACAATACAAAGCTAAACCTTTTTTTTTTTTAATGTACTAATTTGCTCTGTTTACAAAGAACTATGAAGTTGTTGGGGAAAGGAAGCAAGTATGTAAAATTAATCTGAGGAGTATTTCAATTGTGCTGGAAATCCATAATATGATTTCTAGGACTTCATGGGAAAGTTGAACGCTCAAGGGGAAGTTACACAAAGAACAGCTGAGAAAAAGTTGCATTCTGGCACAGAATCATGCAAATGGGGCACATTCTTCAGTTTTCTCATGACGGATTGCCTCTGAAACCACTGAGCCAAGCTGCAGCAATGCTAATGAGGGAGATGCATCAATGAACAGTGTCATCCCAGGGGCTTCCAAAGGGGACGGGGGATGAGGAGGGGGCCGGAGGGAGTGGAGAAGGAAGGAAGAAAGGAAGAAAAAAGTGGTGGGGGGAGGGGAGGAGAAAAAGAAAGAGAAGCAAGAACAGTTGAACTTTGAATTATTAGGGCTAGACCATTCAAAAACAAAACTAACTTAGCAGGTAGCTATGGAAGGTAAAAATGAACAGCATTGTAATTATATCCTGTTAAAAAAACAACATAGGATGGGGGTTGGAAAACTTTTTAAACTGCCTGTTGGACTAAAAGTGATATTAAAGTTGGGAGCTAAAACGCTTCTACCCAGAGAATAGCTTGTGGCTTCTTTATTGAGGACACTAGGCTATCGTGGAAAAGGCAGGGGGGACCATCAATGCCAGGAAACAAAAAGTAGCATTTTTCAGTCTTAACTTCTTTGTGGTTGCAGATTTCTCATTTGAATATATTTTTTAATTTCTGTAGATGCATACATTTGTAGCTCATTTACTACAAATGAAAGACAGTTTGCCTGTCATTCTAATTGTGTCTTAAAAGATTTTTTCTCTTTAACCACATACACACAAAGATTAGTTTTAAAAAAAAGAATGTTTCTCTTGAGATTAACAAATGATTACTTTTGTAGAGATCTGTGAGATTTCCTTCTTGAATTGCTAAAACCACTCACTCACTTGCATCCCATCTAGTGAATGCAAAATTAATTTATTTTCCATTTGCTTTCCATTCCGGGCTTCCCATAAAAACTTCTCATGGAAATCGAATCAATAGCTATTTATTGAGCGCTTATTATATGTAAGATACTTGAAAGCATTCTTAGAAAGAAACTTCTAGAAAATACATAGCACTGTTAAGTCTCAGACCTTTGAAAGTGGCACAAATTTTCCAAACATTATGAAGCAACACCCTTTATGAGAACACCTCAGTGAGAACAGCCAGTTTGGTACGATGTGAATTGTGTGGTACACTTCCAAAATGTCCCACTGAAACTTATTCAGTGCTGGTTCAATCAAAAGTGTAGCTAAAATGTATTTTTTTTATTTCAGTATCTTATTTTATGACCATCGGGATTTTTTAATGTAAACAGCTAACTGTGCCCCACCCCCCCCACCCCGGATTTGCTAGCTATTTCAGCCCCTTTTGCTAGGTAAAATAATAATAATAATAATAATAATAATAATAATAATAATAACTTAAATAGAAAAAATAATGAGTGGTAAAATTTAAATTCTTTAATCAATGAGGGGTACATAAGGAGCTCTGCTCTAACCCATCAATACACACTGAGGCTAAAATCAGGTCCCTTTTATTCTTTTCCTCGATTTCAACCAATAGGAACTGTAAGATTCAGAATTAAAGCTCCCCAACTCACTCTATTGTGTATTACAGTTCATATGGTATAGTTTCCAAGACCACCCACAGTTCTGAGACTGCCTAATGGAAGATTGTATCGGCTGCTGTACCTAATGACAACTAGATGAGTTAAGAATGAAGTGTTAGCATTCATAGCACTTGTGGGCATAAAACAGATTATTCACATCATTTCAAAGATAACCTTTGTAGCAAAATGCATTCATTCGTGTAACACATTTCTAACTAATCAAGTACATTATCTATTGAAAGTGGCTTTAAAATTTTAAATTGCTCAGATAAAAATTGGAAATATA
This sequence comes from Myotis lucifugus, assembly GCF_000147115.1. Lineage (NCBI taxonomy): Eukaryota > Metazoa > Chordata > Mammalia > Chiroptera > Vespertilionidae > Myotis > Myotis lucifugus. Next base: position 11,954,116 of record NW_005871062.1, on the reverse strand, counting down.
TTGCATTAGAGGATCTGTTAACATGTATTTAGACTCTTTTAAATTATATATTCATGGAAACTGCAAAGCATGTTTCTGGCATCTCACAGTGTCATTTAATAGCATAATTACGAAGTGTTATTAATTGGCAGTTCACTATTGTCCATCACACACCTGGAATCCCACAGTGTCTCAAAAAACTTTCCCTCTGAAAAATCTCTAAAGGCAGAAAGAATACATTTGAACCACAAGACATCTGGGAGTAAAGGCTGAGGCAGCCCCTCTTCTGGCTCCCCTGCCTTCCTTTCCAAGAAGGGATGTTTCTTTGAGGTCTCCTGTTTTACTTATTAATTCTCTGTGATTCACTCCACCATATAGCCACCTTCATTCTAATATAAAATTTAAATTAGAGTTTAGTTTGCTAGCTTGCTCCATTGCTTGCTTTTGAGTCTTAGCGTAAAACTGATACTCCATGTTAATCCCCCCGGAATATGTTATCCAGAGTAAAAGGGTGCTGCGATCAGTAAGCCTTCCTCTGAGCTAAAGGACCCTGGTGGGAAGCCCTGCTACAGATCCTAAGTTTCTTAGCTGCTTTGGTCCTCGGCTTCCTCATGTGTAAAATGAGGGGGGTAGACTAGATGTGTTGATCTTTAAAGCCTTTTCACTATTAGTATGCTATAATAATTCAGGTAACACATTTTGTTTTTTCAATGGAGAGGAATGACTAGTAAGAGATTAATGTGGATTAATTATGTGAATCTTTTCTAATAAGACGATTTTAAGAGTGCATGACCTCCATGTGTGAAATCCTATATAATGAAAGCCTAATATGCTAAGTGTCTGACCATTTGTTCGACCATTCAACCAGTCGCTATGACATGCACTGGCCACCAGGGGGCAGACGCTTTGACCGGTAGGTTAGCTTGCTGCTGGGGTCCAGCCAATCGGGACTGGGTGAGACAGGCTGGACATGCCCTGGAGCCCTCCAGTGGTCCCTCCCCTGCCCCGATCATGGACCGGTGCAAGGGACCCCACCAGTGAACCAGGCCTCTAGTATAAAAATAAAACCTACTTACTGTTTTGGCACATTTAATCCCAAAAATCTTTAAAAGTCAAAACCTGGGGGGGGGAAATGTCTTGTTTATATTACCTCTTGTTTTTGCTTGTTCAATAAAACTATGTTTAACTGGATAACCCTTTTTTAGTCAAATCTTTCTCCTCGAGCATAATTCCAGCAGGAAGATGCAGAAAGAAACCAAGTCTTTATGACAAGTTTTTTTTTTTCTTCATTTAAAAACATCTAAATTATGTACACAGTTATTCACGAGACTCGGTGTCCAACATACCGCACATCCTTAACTATGGCATTTTGGTTTCAAGCTCAGGCTCTGGAATCAACTCTGGGTTGAAATCCGACCTCCACCATTTAGTTATGGACTCATTCATCCTTCCTAAGTCTCAGTGCTCTCCTCTGTACGGATAATAATAATACCACATAGAGTTGAGGGGGCATTAAATGAGGTAAGTCAAGTGCTCAGTGTTTGGCCCAAGGTAAGTGCCCCGCTAATGTTACTGATTATTAATTATTAATACCATTACTAGATGGTGGGAATTGATGTTTCCCTTAACATTAAAGGCCCATTGTCAAGTTAAGATAGATACGTGGAGCATACTAGAGATTCTATAATAGGGATATTAACCCAAACCACTTAGCCAAATGTTGTCCAAATTACCTTCCAAAAATACCTTCTTTGACCAAAAACAAAAAGCCTCCATCTTCCTACTCTTCTCCTCTGCATGATCCCACCCCACCCCGCCCTATATCATTATCATGGTGCTCAGCCTGTATAGACAGTCCTTTCCATTGGTGTGGCCCCTGCACATTCAGAATCAGTCCCTATGGATCATCACGAGGTTACTTCCTGTCCTGGCTGACACACCTGACCCACCACCAGCACCCTCAGGCTCAGTCTGTCCAGGTTCACCCTCACCTAGCTTATAAGTCCCCTCCCTCATTCCCCTCAAGGGAGTCTCTTTCTTCCCAGATTTCAGTTTGGCACTCTTTGCCCCTTCATTAGCTCCCTATTTCATTCAGTGTCAAATGTAAACTCCTTCATGTGGCCTTCCAGGCCCTCCTTTCTTTCTCAGCCTCATTTCCTTCTCTGCCCTCCACCCTACTACCCAACCTCCAGCCATATTAATCTACTGAAAGTTCTCAAAACTCATCATTATTCATCTGCACCTCCTTTGGGGGTTCTCTTTTTCCTAGAATACTCTTTCTCTCTCTCCTTGAATCTCCTCCTTCAGACTCCCCATAGCTAATTTTTGTTTGGCCTTAAGTTCTCAGCGTATACGTATGGGAGCCTTTCCTGACTGTGGAATATTTGATTAGGGACCTGCTCATATGTTCCATGACAGTCCAGTCTTACCTTGTCAGTTTTATCAAATATCATTGTGATAGGCTATGTGCTTATTTTTCTGACTCCAAATAATAAATTCCCTGACAGCAACAGTGGGTTTACCACTATGCCCCCATCCTGGAGCCCGGAGCATAGAGCCTTTCCCATATTAAGTCCTTAGTAAATATTTGTTACATAGATTTAGTTTATATCTATCTTCATTTAGTCATCTTTGATGCCCAACCTAAAACCTGTATATTAATAATAAAAGTCATTTTTGCCTGGCTGATGTGGCTCAGTGGTTGAGCATCGGCCTATGATCCAGGAGGTCACAGTTCAATTCCAGGTTGAGGGCTTGATCCCCAGTAAGGGGTGTGCAGCAGTCAGCCGATCAATGATTCTCTCTCATCATTGATGTTTCTATCTCTCTCTCTCCCGTCCTCTCTCTGAAGTTATCAAAAACATATATATATATATATATATATATATATATATATATATATATGTCATTTTTAATAAATTGTGTCAATGTTAGAAACTGCCATTAATTAGCCAACCACAGAAGTTGATATAGACCTAATGAAACACATCGACACTCACCTTCTTGCCATACTGTCCTGGAGAACATTGCAGAGGGATCCTGGAAGAGCTACTGAATTTTTATTGAATGAAAATTTGCTAGTTTATTTGTGCATCTTCAAGGCTGTCCCTTCCATCCTAGAGGCTAAAGAACACAAGGGGAGAGTGTTTGGGGGAGATAAAGAGCACAGAACCATTAGGGAAAAACAGGGAAGATTTATAGGTTGAGGTGTTCATTGGTTGTGTAGAAGAATTTGGGACATCCATCTTTTTAAAATGTTTTGTTTATGATTAAGAAAAGTGAGGGAGGTTTTCCAAACCAAGTATCTCTGTAGTGTGTGGGGGTGGGGGTAAGATGGGCAGTTTTCTTCATTATGTCTTAGCAGTCATACTAATTTTTAAGAGCTTTCTGTATATACCCTTCTACCCTGACTTTACCGTGTTTGACCTAGCCAGACCCTCTGGCACATCACATGCCAGTAAAGGCACATCTCAGCTCCAATCACAAACACTTGTTTCTGGGACACCCATCTCACTTCGCTTTTGCCTTTGTTGCCATTCCACTTTCCCCAGACTTTTGATCCTATTTTGGTGTCCATTTTTGGCTCCTATTATTGGTCCTGGGACTCGGCTTTTCTCAAGTTTCCCCTTGATATTTTTTCAGAACTTTGTTTCCTGAAATTCAGTGTTTGACTAGTTCTACTACTAGACCATATTTCCCCTGAAAGAGTAGATTGTTTTAATCTCTGTTTTACTAGAAATAGATATTCCATATTCACCAAGCGCCAACATAAAAAACAAATAGCCATTCTAGAACCAAACATTCATGGTGAGCTTTAGACCCCTGAGCCCTCAGCCATACAATGGCTGGCGTTTCCCCAAGTGTAGGACATGCACCAGCCATGAGCGTACCACTGGAGATGATAGGTATGCAGGTGGCACACTGGCATGGCATTGAATACCAGTGGTCCACAAAGTGGGTGTGGACATAATTATTTTCCATTTTCTGTCACTCCTTCTGATTAGAGTAAGAACAAAGACTCAGCTAATCTTTGACACATTTCCGTAACTTTACAACACCTTTAACACAAAATCATTTAATAACAATTGTTTTCATTTGTTTACTTTATTATGTTATCTGTATGGCATATCAGATTTGTTTACCATTTATTTCATAGTCATAGTATGATATTTTCATAGTAAATAGTTTCCCTTGCAACTGGATTACATTTAAAAGGTAAGTCCATGTAAAATATATTATTTTAAAAATGATGTAGGTACAGGAAGTATGTGGCCGTGATAAAAAAAAAAAAAAAAAACATGACAATGGTCATGAATCATTAAATTTTGGTAGACAATTAAAAAATAGTCCAAAGTTATAGATCAAAATTACAAATTAGACTTAGGTCTCCATAATAGCTTAGATATTTTCTGAAACTCAAAATGCCAGGTTTTCTTTAACTCAGCAATAAAAGCGTTTCATTAATTTTATAAGCATTTCTTAAGGGCATTTTCTAAAACATAGAATCTCCCATACTTTCATTCCTGACCCTTTCTTTCTCAAAACCATGAAATGGTTGTTACATAGACTATAGCACTCATGGGTCAACCAAAGGGGGGTGGGGGGAGAGAAAGAATAAAAAGGATCCTTTAGTCCCATAATTACCAAAGAAATAAGCAGAACCTTGAGAAAACAAGCTGGTGTTCAAGAAAATAATTTTCATTGCCAGCACCTAACCGCTGGCCTCTTTCTTAAGAAGAGGATGAGGCCCCACAGGGTAATAAAAGGCCCTATAGAACCGCATAAAAGTTCCACATGTGCTACTCCCTGAGTGGCCTTCAAGGGGGTAAGGGCTGGAGGGGGCGCAGGGGAGCAGGGCTAAGAGCAAGACAAAAAGAAATCTTGCTTCTGGAGAAGCAGTTCATCTTACACAAAAAACTAATGAACGTGACAGGTTCCCGTTCGCAGAAGATGTTATCGGTGAAAAACAACCAAAATAATAATCCTAATAGTAGTAATAAGATGAGCCCTAGCAGTTGGGGTTTCTGCAATTACAGTGTGAATTGCATGAAAGGATTAGATGAAGTGCTCTTGGCTTGGAGGGGGAAGTAAGAGCTTCAGCTTGCGAGTCGCAAGCAGCTGCTTGGGGGCCGTGCACCTGCCGGGTCCCAGGCTGTTTTCACCTCGAGAGGAAAACAGGCCCCTTCTCTTTCATTTCAGAGCCCCCGATCCGAAAACCACCTCTAAGAAGTGGGGGGAGAAACATAGAGAAGAGAGAAAGGCAGGAAAAAATAAGATTAAAAAAGTTCGCCCATAACAGCAAGAGTGGCTCCAGACTCAGCCAGACAATCCTGGGGTTGGAAAGGCGGGGAAAGGTAGGGGTGGGAGGAGGGCGACAAGTGGGAGGGGATGACTTCATTTTAATGCAGCCACAGGCGGAGGAGCGAGATCTGATATTGGCAAAGTTTCAAGGAAAATGGGGGGCGCGGGCGGGAGGAGAAGAAAGGACTCTTTTACTGTTTCAGGCGGCTAAGTCTTCCCGAGGAGCATAAGCTCAGCGCGACATTCTGGGAATAGCAATGAGGCGCGCACAACAATCAAAACACACTAACTCTGCTGGGTGATTCAAACACATCATGCATCTGCACCCACCAAACAGGACTTCGATTCAATACCCGTGCAGACTGGAACAGGAAAAGGAGGGAGGGCGTGAGGAGTTTTAATTAGGAACTCCAAATACAAGCGGTTCTGTAAAAATTAGGTGTTTGCACTACACTTTATTCTAAAGTGAGTGGCAAGCGTGTGCTGCTAAAATACACGCACAAATCCTCTCTAACACCGCCTGGAGGCTGTTTCCTTCCGTACCAAGAAGGCTATAGGAAGCTGATTCAACCAGGCCTTTACCGGAGAGGTGAGAAGAGTCTGCATGGGGCTTTTTCACACACATACACATATGCATACATATACACATACGCATACATATACACATACACATACACATACACATACACATATGCATACACATATACATACACACAAATACATGCATATACACAGACCTTTTACAGTAGTACAGGAAAACTATACAGTTTATTAAAACAAAACAAAGCTCACACACACACACACACACACACACACACACAGAATAAAAGCTCGTGTCTCAAATCAGGTCATTGTGCAAACTACAATTCTGTTGCCAAACATTTTTACCTACAAGGATTTCTATTTCTATGGCAGGGATAAATTATTTCACCACACAATTATTACGTGGTCTTTGAGCGTATGATCTATCATATATGTTTGTAATCCACGCTGTAGAATTGCACACAGTGAGCTGTGAATGATGTGCTTGAGTGGCCCAGAAAAAAAGCCTTTTTTTGTTGTTAGAGAGATCCAAATTCAGTTATTTTCAGAGTAACTTCCAAATAAGCTTGGCCTGGCCTCTGCTTGCTTTAAAAAAAAAAATCAAAAGAAAATAATTCATATTGAAGAGTGGAAAGTGTTTGTGAGGCTCTCTCTTTGGACTCTTTAGAAACACTTCTCTCTTTTATTGAAAATTTATCCTACCTTCAACCTAAGCAGAAATTTGGAGAAATAAGAACAAGTTTTTGAAAATTCTTAGGCTATACTACAGAGAGAGAGAGAGAGAGAGAGAGAGAGAGAGAGAGAGAGATTCCAAATGTATCCGTTATCTGACAAAATATAAATAAAGTCTATTTGGAATATAAGCATTTTTCTCAACATGAGTCTCTGTGGTTAATGCAAAAACTATTTAGTAGAACAAGAAAGACAAATTTTCAAATTAATAAGACATAAAAATTAACTCAACATTCTTTAGAGCCTAAACATATAAATGAATCACAGAAAGAGAGGTAAGAAGTCAAGAGTAGAAGCATGAATACAAAATGTTTCAGCATGTTTATATTTTCAAAGAATCATTTGAGCAATTGGGGAGGTTTAAGACATGGCAGCAGTTATACTTTTTAGAAAGATACAACATTGGGTCAAAAAACAGAGTTCAAAAGGAACTCAAACCAGAGTCACTGGAATGCCCATTGGTCCCAGTGAAAATATGCCCCTTTTACAAGCCTCTAAGCCTCAGGTAAAATCCTATATAATAAAAGCCCAATATGCAAATCAACTGAACAGCAGAACAACCGGTGGAATGACTGGTCGCTATGATGCACACTGAGCACCAGGGGGCAGACACTCAATGCAGGAGCTGCCCCCAGCCTGCAGGCCCCAGGCCAGCCAAGGTGGGTGACAGCAGGCCCCCCCTCCGATCGCCCCACAAGGGAAGCAACCTGCAGCGGCGGGGGCAGGGCCAGCAAGCAGGCAGAGCAGGTGCCAGCAGGGACCCCCTGATTGCCCCGCCAGTCACCTCACAGATCAGCCCTGATCGCTGGTCAGGCCTAGGGACCCTACCCGTGCACAAACTTCATGCACCGTGCCTCTAGTATGAAATAAAAGATGGACAAGTTTATTAATCATGGAAGTGGTAATTGCCTGGACTTGTGGTAACCTATGAAAGTGGAAAAGTGTAGAGACTGTCCATAGCATCCTTTAATCAGTTCCCCTCTGAACAATGTGTCCCACTGTAGAATGAGGCCAGATTCAAGGTGAGTTCTTCCCTAATGGAAACGAGGAAGGGATTTGAACCTGGGAGGCAGGAATCCTGAGTCTCAATCCTAACTCAGTATACCCTCGAGGTAATAACTTGCTTTCTCAGTGTTTTCATCTGTGAAATGGGGGAGTTGCATCATTAGTAAGTCTCAGAAATGTCATCCAGTTCTAAAATCCTGTGGTTCTGTGGGTAGAACCAGGCAAGACCAATAATATATTTTGCACCAAGAAATAGACAAGCCTATTTCTCTTTCTCTCCCCCTATCATAATTAAAACCCTCCAAAAGTTGAATCCCCAATAACTCACAGCTTCGATGGAAGCTCTTCAATTAGGCTGAATAATCTCACAAGAGTCTAACAGAATAAAAGTAAATTGTCAGTTATAGAGCTCCTGGAAGTTCTGATCATTCACTCATCTTTAAAGCCCCAGGTGAGGTAGGGGTTCAGGATCTCAGTGGAGAAAGAGGAGGATACTTGTTTATCCCACTCACAAATTCAATCCACATCCTACAGTGAGACACTGCTATTAATGGGAGTGTGTCTTGGGTGCCAGGAGGGAAAGATGAAACACTATAGTGCTACCTCACCTCCCACCCAGTCAGATTTCATCTGTCCTTCAAGCTTCCGCTTTCCTTCAAGAAGGTTTTGCAGACCATTTCACATTAATCTTTCTTCTTTACAAATTGGTACCATAGAGAGTTTGGCACTCATCTGACATTAATTATGCCTTGTGACAGCGCCTATTTTTATTTAACTTTTAAAGCAGCATTTCCTCAAGTATGATACTACTTTGGTGTCCCCTCAATATGCTTCTATGGTCAGAATCTATATAGGCTGCATTCAACCAAGTTGAACACATTTTACAGCAAAATGTCCCAGAACACTTAGTTAATAAACAGATGTGCATTGTGACATTCCAAGTGGTCTAGAGATAGCACTTGGCCTGTATCAGAAAATATTGTCCAATCTCTATAACAGGGTTTCACTTAAGAATTAAGATTCAGCCCTAACCAGTTTGGTTCAGTGGATAGAGCGTCAGCCTGCAGACTGAAAGGTCCCAGGTTCGATTCTGGTCAAGGGCATGTACCTTGGTTGCAGGCACATCCCCAGTAGGAGGTGTGCAGGAAGCAGCTGATCAATGTTTCTCTTTCATCGATGTTTCTAACTCTCTATCCCTCTCTCTTCCTCTCTGTAAAAAAAAATCAATAAAATATTTTTAAAAAATAAAAAAATAATAAAAATAAAAGAATTAAGATTCAGTCCAGCTGGTGTTGCTCGTTGTTTGGACATCCACCCAGGAATCAACAGGTCATAGTTTGATTCCCAGTCAGGGCACATGCCCAGGTTGCAGTCCCAATCCTCAGTAGGGGGTGTGCAGGAAGCAGCTGATCAATGATTCTCTCTCATCATTGATATTTCTATCTCTCTCTCCCTCTCTCTTCCCCTCTCTGAAATAAATAAAAACATTAAAAAAAAAGAATTAAGATTCAGCCCTGGCTCAGTGGCTCAGTTGATTGTAGCAGTGCCCATATACCAAAAGGTTGCAGGTTCGATTCCCAGTCAGGACACTTACCTAGGTTGTAGGTCAGTCCCTTACAGGGCCTTACAGGGGTGCATAAGGGAATCAAACAATGGATGTTTCTCTCACACTGATGTTTCTCTCCCTCTCTTCCTACCTTCTTTTCTCTCTAAAATCAATAAACATATCCTCAGCTGAGTATTAAAAAAAAGTATTAAGATTAAAAAGTTCACTTATTTATTTGATCATCAATGGCACAAATATTTACCTATTACCTGCTTCATGACAGGCTAGGTGTGGAACCATCAGCTGGGTAATTCCCAGGCCCTCAGTGCCGTGGAGAAGATATAACAGCTAATCATTCCAAAGGTGATGAGTACAGTGACAGTGGTATGCGCAGGATAATACGAATGTCAATGGAGAAATACCTACCTGGTGGGAGAAGAGTGATCAGGAAGATAGAAAGTTTTCTCCATGGGTGATATCAGAAGTGAGGATGGGCCCTAGCCAGTTTGGCTCAGTGGATAGAGCGCCGGCCCTCGGATGAAGAGTCCTGGGTTTGATTCCTGTCAAGGGCATGCACCTAGGTTGCAGGCTCGATCTAGGGCAAGCAGGAAGCAACCAACTGATTTGTCTCTCTCACATCAATGTTTTTCTCTGTCTCTCCCCTTTCCTTCCACTCTCTCTAAAAAGCAATGGGAAAAATATCCTCAGGTAAGGATTAACAAAAAAAAAATTGTTAGGGTGGGAGGGACCTATCAAATTAGTGACTATGTATAATGACTCACAATTTATAAAGTTTTTCTCATAAATTAGTACAATACCTACTTTTACATATCCCCTTGAGCACTTGCAATATATTAGATATCTTGAATTCATTTGTACTTTACTTTGCCTTTCTAAGAAGGTACATTTCCTTTAGAATTTCCCCATATATTTTTCCTATCTGTGAAATGCTTCTATCCCAACCTCAGATGATAGCAAAAGGCAAACTAAGTTTGGACCTGCTGTATATGTATTTTTTCATAAAGTCCTAAGGGCAAAATTCATTATGCAATATCTATCAAAATGTCAAGGAAAGAGTATGATAATATTTCCAAAACAGTGAGATTTAAACATATGAAAGGCTTGTGAGCAGCACAAATCACATAAAGGAACTTTTATTTGTTCACAATAAAGGTGTGATTTGGAATTCCTCAGTGGAGTACCAACAGAGAGACCCTGGCCCTACAAGGAGGCTAGCCTGACAAAGACAAGGTAGTTCAGCCCAATTAAAATCCTTAAAGAGCCCTAGCTGGTTTGCCTCAGTGGATAGAGCGTTGACTTTCAGACTAAAGGGCCCCAGGTTCGATTCTGGCCCGGGGCACATGCTGGGGTTGCAGGCTCAATCCCCCCAACCCCAGTAGGGGGCATGCAGGAGGCAGCCAATCAATGATTCTCTCTCATCATTGATGTTTCTATTTCTCTATCCCTCTCCCTTTCTCTCTGAAATCAATAAAAATATTTTTTTTTTAAATCCTTAAAGACACTGCCACTAAAGGTAGGATCAACGCTCACCTTGTTGGCTAATGGGTGTTGCTAATCTTTCAACCTACATGTAAAATACTTCACAGAATACATTTTGACCATAGACCATCCAAAGCCATTTGATAATAACCTGTGGCTTATTGAGATTCTGTAATACTTACACTATTATCACTTCTCAGACATATGTAAACATAATGGGTTGCCTACATAGACATGCCTCTGATTGCTCCTTTAAAATAAAAATTTAACACCACCTCCCTTTCTCCAGTGACATGGTGACATAATCGCTTACACTCTCCTTTCATTAGGATAATTTATGAGCGAGAAGAAGATCCTTCCTCCTCCCCCATTCATACCTAGCTGTGCAGACAAATTTTCTTTGTAATTTTAAAATCAAGTAAGGGAACTTGGTGTTGGGAGGGTGGGACAGAGGAGGGAAGGGGTGGTGGGTGGGAAATAGCAATAGCTTCTATGCATGTGGAAGACCCCATTCATCCCGTAGTGAATAGAGCACTAAACCAGAAGTCAAATAGCTCGAGTCCTGGCCCAGCTCCACCTCTTACTAACTCCGTGACATTTTCCTTGTCTTCACATGGAATCATAATGTCCTTCCAGTGTCACCCTCTTGGTGCTTAAGAGGTTTAAATGAGTCAAACCAGGTGAAAGCACTGTGGAAAGTCTAAAGTGCCAAGTGCAGTATCAAGGCCTCTCTTCACTATGTATGCTATTTGGTCAACAGCTCGGGGCCCAGAGTCAGACCAACCTGAATTAGAATCTGGCTTCAGCCTCCTAGCAGCTGTATGACCTTAGGCGATTTCACTCTCTAAGCTTCATGTTCATCTTCTATAAAGTGGCAAGGACTAGCCCTCAAAGAGCTGTGAGGATTTAATGAGATCATAAACGTCACACCCTGACAGTGTCTGCAATAGAAGTTTCTCAGTGAATGCTGGCTCATATCACTCGTGAAGAATTACTGCCATATGGATCATCTTATTGCTACTGTGTGGGAGCATGAGACTCATCAAGTGTGTTTGGCAACCCCATCACATATAAAATTTATATGTCACTTCCTCATTAGAGGTTTTCCTACTCCCCCACCCTTCCCCAAGTTCATTAGTCTCTTTCCCACACTACCTCTGTTTCAATATTCTATCATATTTATTAAACACCATCTCGTAATTTACTTGTTTATGTTTCCTCTCCGAGGCTATCAGAAACTTGATGGCAGGAGCCTGTCCTATTTATCTCAGAATCTCCCATGCTTAAGATAGTGCTACCTCACCGTGGGCACTGAATAAATGCTTATGGAATTGAGTACATGCATATATAATGTTCTGCTGCAAGGCAGTCCTCAAATAAGTGATGGAGACATATTTATAGAGATAACATGGTGCCAGGAAAGAGCAAATTGCTCAGGATCTAGGACAGCCTTAACTCTGACATTGTCTCCTGCTCGTTTCATAGTGTGGACTTACGCAGCTCTGGTGCCTCTGCTATGCAGTTCAAGCAAACATTCATAATTCATTCATTTTACTGACCCTGTAAGGCCAATAAAAGTGAAGTAAGACAATGGTGGAAGTAAATTTTTTTAATTCAGTTAGCTTCACCTTTCTTTAGATTTTGTGTCCCTGGTATAATGTCACAAAATTCTGACCTCCAAACCAAAGAAAACAAACATAAACTGCCCCAGAATCAGGGGATTAGAGTAGGGGCCAGATCTAGATGAAGTTGATGGTTTCCCACATAATGTGATTTACAGAGAGAATTACAAGACCCTACCGTCTCAATAATTTTCTTCCACAAATCTTTCCCTTCATCCAAACTAGCCTGAAATTCTTCATTTGTAAGTTTATGTATATGTGTGTATATTTGAGGAGTGGGTAAGGGTGGCCTGGACATGGCATTTTCAGAAAACCTTTACAAAAATGCCTACCTTTTCTCATTAGCATATTGCCTTTTTCTCATTAGCATATTGGCATCATCCATGGGAATGTGCCTTTATGTTATGCAAATTATCATTATTAACACAGAATAATTTATCAGATCAGCTTTGGGTCCCAAAGAATGTAGTTTGGCCATAGGAAAGAATAATTGAAAAGATTTTAATCTTGGGCCTCACATCACTTTGGGATTAGAACAATGTGCAGCCTAAAGAAGGTAAGCTAGGGAGAAGTGACTTACTTAGAGCCCTGGGCCCTGGGCAGCTAGGGAGGAATCATAATGATGGAAGTCAAATGTCAATATTCACTCCTGTTGTCCCTGGAATCTGCTCATTATTCTTTTTGTTATTGTTGTTTTCAAGTAAGGTGTATAGAGTCCTGCACATGTGCTAGCAATAGGCCAAGTTTGAAATATAATGGAGTGAATGCAGATGTAGTATCTCCCTTTATGGAACATACAATCCTAATGTGAGAGACAGATATTTAAACAAGCATACTGATTAATATTTAATTTTAAAAGTAAGAGAGAGCTGAAAGGAAAAACAATCAATTATGAGAAAATAATGGGGCACAGGACCCTACCTCTTGGATTGAGTGTAAAAGTGGATTCACTTTGAATTAATAACTTTAATCTTGAAATCCTCTCATTTGCATGGGTTCCTTCCAAGGCTCTGAAGATAGGGGAGCTCTGCAATGTGTTCATACGGCTACATGGTTTTTGTAAAATTTGCAAATCTAAGATATTTTAACTGCAATCAGTTAAGACCACTGTCTCTTTCCACTCTGTTTTTCTTGTCATAGTTGCCCTTGTGTTATGTGGAGTTGGATGGCCATAGGCATTTTAGGGATCTAGTTCGAGGGAAATTGAGATGAAAGTACATTTCACTTGAGTTTGGTGGGAACATATTAAAAAGTGTAGTTAAGTTACCGCAGGCGTCACCAATCTAAAAAAGGTTTTCATGAACATTCCTCCCGGCCTTTTTACCAACTCACACAGCGAATGACACAATGGTGCAGGCCTAGAGTTGTCCCCTAATATGACTGTGTCCTTCATTGCCCAACACCAGAAGTAGAAACATAGTGGGGGAGAAACCAGGTTTGAAATGCAAGGGGCAAGTGGAGCATTCGTCCTGTGGAAAAATAACACTACTAAACATTTGCATAGCATTATTAATAAAAAAGTTGTGAAGCTAACATATACTTTTTAAACTGTCAAAATAAAAAGCTTCTGCACAGCAAAAGAAACCATCAACAAAACAACAAGAAAACCCACTGCATGGGAGAACGAATTTGCCAATGATTTCTCCGATAAGGGTTTAATCTCCAACATTTACAGGGAACTCATGCAACTTAACAAAAGGAAGACAAACAACCCAATCAAAAAATGGGCAATGGATCTAAATAGATACTTTTCAAAAGAAGACATAAGGAAGGCCAAGAGACATATGAAAACATGCTCAAAGTCACTAATCATCCGAGAGATGCAAATCAAAACAACAATGAGGTACCATCTCACACCTGTCAGAATGGCTCTCATCAACAAATCAACAAATGACAAATGCTGGCGAGGATGCGGAGAAAAAGGAACCCTCGTGCACTGCTGGTGGGAATGCAGACTGGTGCAGCCACTGTGGAGAACAGTTTGGAGTTTCCTCAAAAAACTAAAAATGGAACTTCCATTTGACCCAGTGATCCCACTTCTAGGAATATATCCGAAGAAACCAGAAACACCAATCAGAAAGGATATATGCACCCCTATGTTCATAGCAGCACAATTTACAATAGCTAAGATTTGGAATCAGCCTAAGTGCCCATCAGCAGATGAATGGATTAAAAAACTTTGGCACATCCATGCAATGGAATACTATGCCGCAATAAAAAGGAAGGAACTCCTACCATTTGCAACAGCATGGATGGAGCTAGAGAGCATTATGCTAAGTGAAATAAGTCAGTTAGAGAAAGATAAATATCACATGATCTCACTCATTTGTGGATTATAATGAACAACATAAACTGATGAACAAAAACAGATTTAGAGACAGAGAAGCATTGATCAGATGCTCAAACCTCAGAGGGAAGGTAGGGGAGGGTGGGGGTAAGGGGGAGAGATCAACCAAAGGACTTGTATGCATGCATATAAGCATAAGCGATGGACGCAGACAACAGGGGGGTGAGGGCAAGACTGGGGGGATGGGGGGACAATGGGGGAATAAAGACACATTTGTAATACCTCAATCAATAAAAAGTTTTTTAAAAATGCAAACTTTGATTACTATGCTAGAGGAAAACTAAATTATCTTTTTTATTCTCACTTTGGAAAATATTATAATACCATTATCATATGAAGGAACAATCAAAAGATATGTAGTCATGTAAATTATATCTTAATTTTTTTAAAAAAAGATATGTAGCCAGAGAATGTAGTGGGAGAGGGGGGGACTATTAAAGCAGTGTTTATGGTACTAGTTACATTTTTAAATGTATTAGTCTTTAGGATGCCTCCTCTTATTTTAAATAAATATTCATTTTTAGTATATACATTTATATTTGTGATTTCTTATTCCTTTTAGAGAGACCTCTAAATTATACAAACCTCAGGCCCCATAAAACCTTCCCTGGTCATGGCTTCTCTGTGGAGATGACATATCAGCGGAACCCCAAGGAAAGTGAAGGAAACATCCACAAGAATATAAAATCTTGGGCCATGGAAAGAGCATGGGAAAGGTCTGGAGGTGGGAATGAGTTTGGAGAGCTCACACAGAAGACCACAAGACCCATTTATTTCTAACAACACTTGTTTAATTATTAAAATAATGCATGTTGATTGTAGTAAATCTGAAAAGATCAGAGAGGCACAAAGAAAAACAAAAGAACAACCATATGTGCCCCAAATGTTTCTAGAAAAATAGAATTGCTCCAGTTATACCACAAGGGTTCTGGACAAGGTAGGGTAGCTCTAGAATGATCAAAACCTGGCAGAGTTTTAAAGCATTGTACAAATATAAAGAATCTGCTAAGTGAAATAAGTCAGACAAAGAAAGACAAGTACTGTATGATTTCACTTAAATGTGGAATCTCAGAAACAAAACAAAACAGAAGTAGACTCATAGATGCAGAGAACAAACTGATGGTTGTCAAAGGGAAAAGGGTGGAGAGAAGGGTAAAAAAGCTGAAGGGATTGAGAGTATAAACCTCTAGTTATAAAACAAATTATTCACAGGAAATTGTCAATAATATAATATGTTTTTATGGTGCTAGATGGTTACGAGGCTTATCATGGTGATCACTTCATAAGGCATATATATATATAAGTGTTGAGTCACTGTGCTGTACACTTGAAACTGACATGATGTTGTATGTCAACTATACTTTCATAACAAATTAATTAAAATTAAAAATCTGGCTGCTCTCATCATCACTATCATCATCGTTATCAATGCCCAATCAGAATATCAAATTTAAAATACCCTCTTTTAAATCTTTTGCTAAGATCATCCAGTTATGAAAATCTACACAGCACCCGTGGCAGTAAAGACAGAGGTGAAGAGGGGTCCCTTCAGATTCCTAGTGAAGTGAGTACTTATTTTGTCCTAATGCCCAACTCTCCCTTACTCTAGAAATAGCCCTTCAACTTTTAGAGAATCAACCCTACCACTGTTTCAACCACACTACTTTAATAGAGAGTAGCAATCACAGTTCTTCCCAACTCCCAATCTCAGCTGATAGTTTGGGAATAGGTACATGACCCATTTGGACCAATCTGAATTCTACCCCCACGGTTTTCTAACTGGAGCCCCAAGAGAATTGGCCCCCTCTGTAGTGGTAAAGATGGGAGATGGGTCTTGGGAGAAGTCGAAGGGCATGTTTCAAATCAAATAGAAGTTAGTCTAAGAAAATAAGGCTGAGAAGGTAGGAGTGGAGCAGAGAAGAAGGATGAAGAGTGACCATCCTGAGAGTCCCTGTGTCTAGGTATCTCTGAGACCTAGCTGCCATAACAGCTTTTCCTGCTGACTGTCAAGGTGAGATAGAAAATAATCCCCCCCTTGTCTAAGTTAGTACAAGTTGTGTGTCTGCTACTTGGAACCACATTATCCCCTTGAATGCCTCCAGTGGCTCTTTATCAAGTATAAGTCACACCATGCTGGATTTAGGGTTACTAATAAAGAAGAAAGGGACAAGAACTAACATATACTGAGTGTCTACTGCAATTCAGGGACTACATGCAAATTATTTAAGTTCTTCCTTACAGATACTCTAGGAAGTAGTTATTACTTGTAGGAAGTTGGGTTTTAATGTGTTGAGTAATTTGTTCAAACTCTCACAAGAAGTCACAGAGGCAAAGTTTGAATTTAAATCTGACTGCATATCCCATTCTTATTCTCCTGCTACATGTTGTTCATTATGGGGTCTTATAATACAATTCAGAAAAGAGATATTTATACAAATAATATAATGAGGCATGAGCTGATGCAAACAAGGAAAGAGGAAGCACTGAGTATGAACTGACCCAATGGGAATCTTGAAGCACTATGACTGCTTTTAAATCCTGTCCTTACCATGAACCTGTCACTGTTACTAGATAAGAACTCCTTAATCAAAGCTCCTTACTTAAATATGTTCAGATCTGTAAGCTGGAGGTAGAAAATAAAATCTTCAAAGACTTAGCAATTTTATTGGGAGAGGAGTAATGTTTAACCAAGTCTATAATAAAATGCAGAAGGATCGGCAAAATACAGCCATCCAAAAACAGGCCAGGGAAAATGGGTCTAAACCATAGCAGAAATTACTTAAGTCCTTTATATGGGAAAACTGTTGGCTAATAGTGTGGGCTGTTAAACAATGAAATGGGTTACCAGGGCAAGCTAAGGAATCTCCTCATCCACAGGCCTTTAAAATAGTAAAAATTTCTTGTCCTGAATGGCTTTACGTGTGGTCTTCCTTGAGGAGTGGTGGGGTCAGGGAGCTACAGAGGAAGGGATGACCCCTCCAAATCCTTTCCCAAAGCCTGGGATTCTCCCTACCTGACCGTCATCACCTTGAGGAAGGCGTTCTTTGCCGTTTGACAATCTGCACCCCCCGCTTTTAGTTGTTGCCTACCTTCGTAAGGCACTAATTCACAACTGCTGTAGAAATGATTGAAATATTTAGACATAATGGAGAAAGTTTAATAGGGTCCAGTGGGAAACGCAGGTGTTTAGATCAGCTTAAAAATAATAACCACCTCCCCTGCTGGGGGCTTTCTATTCACCATCAGCTCTGCTTTTATTCTTAACCATAAAGGCTACCTCAGACAGGAAATTGTTCACGTGATTGGTCTTTACAAGTGCTGTTGGGTTTAAACTGAGGGCTGTAGAGGTCATTAGTGGGCAGCCATGTGATTAACCTTTGCTAGCCCGTTGCTTTTCACACTTTGTTAACAGCTCCCATTATTGCCCCTCTGAGTCTTGAGGAAGCCGTTTATTGACAGTATTAAAGATACATAGCTACAAACTCCTAAGAGCCTCGTGTTTAAAAAAAAAAAAAACATACACACACACACAATAAAACCCTCCCAACATCTTATAGCCAGCCGACTGGGGAAATGGGAAACCTCTAATTTGCCACACAGGTTTATCAAGAACGGCATTAAGTAACACAGCATTTACCTCAATGGTGGTCCCTGATTCCACCCCTTTCTTTCATATTTATATATGTTATGGTGACACCAGAGAATTTTAAAATTTGAAGCAGGAGCTATATAATCTCTGGAAGTATTTGAGGCTTGGACTAATTTAGGAAATTAGTTTGTACCTAAGTTTGGGGAGAAGAGAGAGAAAGAGGTTGATAAGAAAAATGTCCCTCTTAAGGAAAAGTAAAGCCCTCACCCACATAAAAGGACCAAGAGTTTCAGAAAGAATTTTTATGTGTGAATCAGGACTTCATTCTAATGTGAATAAATAGTGGTTGTTTAGTTTTCACCCTCACTCTTAGCTATAAAATATCTTGGGAGGCATTTCTAAGAATTGTTTGTGTAAGAAAGACCATATTGATGTTTCCCAACCAGTGATATGTATGCCTAAAACCTACTTAAAGGATTGCATTCTTCAAATGATCCTTAGTCCATGACCCCTCCCACTGCCCCAGTGACCTTCATTCGAGAGTTTAATGGCCTGTCTATGACCCCCACCCAGCTTAAGATTTTTTCCCAAGAACTTTGCTTGTACTTTCAGAATTCTAGTGAAGAATTTCACTTCAGCCTCAGAAGTGTCTAAAACTTCCCCTTCCTAGGTCAGAATTCATATTCAAGGAGGGAATGACCCAAATGATCGTTCAAAAGATTTATCCCCTGGTGGTATATATACATACATATATAGATTGATTATAGATATATATCAAATAAATGCATATTTTGCATTGCACATATATACAACAAATACCTCCAGAAGTACATATATATTATGTGTAATAAATGAGTGGGAAAGAAAACCATTAGAATTCCATATAAAATTTCTGTGCTAAATAGATTAAGTAAGAGAAAGAAACAATGTACAAAAGGAGAGATGATTCCCCTTCAATTACTTTGACTTTTCTTTGTTTGTTTTCTATTTTGATGCTATTGATCTAACTTACTCATTTGCTGTTTCAAGTGTGCAGCTATAGACTCAAACTCTTTTCCTGGGAAAAATCACAGAAAAATATAAATTAATTAATGCTCTTATTAAAAGAAAATAAACATAGTAAATGGGACTATTACCTTCTCCCACAACTATCTGTTATATGTTATAATGGCCTCTGATTTTTGTGTGAATTGTACTATATAGCAAGACTTTACTTCCCACACATATAGTTTACTATGGTCAACAAATCCAAACAAACAAAGAAGGTTCAATTTCCTTTTTAAAATTTCTTTATAAAATTTAAAACTGACAAGCCACATATTCCTCTGTTTCATGATGGAAGGGTGGAAGAGAAATTGTTGCTAGGATAAGACTTTGTATTTTATGTCAAATTGTATCTGGAAGCTTATTTTAAAAATGGAATTATAACCCGCCCACCCCCCAAAAGCAGGGATTTGAGATGAAAATGCCAAAATAACTTTAATTATCAGTTTGTTGGGGGTGTGACATTTAAATATCAGTCAGTGGAAAACTTCACATTGTTAATGTGTCACTCAAAAAATGTAAAATTTGTGTTATACCATTACTATTTATTTGTATATTCTTAGTCTCCAAAGAACATGCTTGGTAGATAAGAGTTCAAATCACTACAGCAAGTAGTCCAACATTTTCAAACTTCTTTTAAAATCAGAGTTAATAGAAATAATTGTAGGCTTCTTAATGTAAACCTTGGTTCTACATATTGCCAATATTTGAAATTGGGCTGAACCATATATAATATTTTAATATAGAAAAATAACAAATTTTAATTTTACTTAGAATCTTTTCATATAATATGTGGCACTGGGGTAAAAATATGCAGTAGCCTCTAACATCAAACGACTATTTCTTGCCCTAGACTTGCTGTAGACAATAATTGGTTTTCTCAGCTCCCTCTCTCAAGCTGCATGAGAAAAGAAACCATGGAAACTGGGCCACCATAAAGCGATGCTTTCTAACCTCAGCTGAGCACTCACTGATCCTCAGAAATGGTTTTACACACCCCTTGTTGACTAATTATTGTAGGGAACCATAGTGGCTGTTTGAAATACTCTTTATCCTGAAGGGCCCACCCCTTGACTTCCTTTACCTTAACCTGACTCATGGGAGATGACTGTCTGGCCTGCTTCACTGAAGAAGGTCAGCCAGCATGAGTTCCTTGCACTAGTCCTTGATCAAACTAGATCTGGGCCTTGACCTGCCTGGCTTGCCTTGCTGGGTTAGCACATGGAGCTGGCTTAAGTTCTCTCCACCTATGCTACCTTCAGCAGGCGGCCCTGACTTGACAGTTCTCTATGTCACTGTGTGGTCCCAGCTAACTTTGATCTAAAATCCATCATGATTCTTAACAGCATTTTCTATCTCTTCTGCCAATGGCCCCATCCCTGTCCCTGAGAACATGGCCATCGCTCCCTTATCCTTACAAATTTCCTTTGAGGCCTCTCTCTCCACAATTTATACTGCTTGAAAGCTTTATCCTTGGTCTTCATCCCTAGTTCTCTCTCTTTGACAGTCTGTCTTTTCTGTCTTCTTTGGCAATCTCATCAAATCCATTCTTATCTTTAAGCAGCTAATTCCTCAATCTCTAAACTCACATTTCTAATTTTCAGAACTACTGATGACTTCCTCAAACTAAAATCCTCTGCCCCCAAACTACCCCTTCTTCTCTACATCCTCATTTCAATAGATTTAGTCATTAATTGCCCAGAGCCATGAGAATTTCTTCTCTCTCCATAGCCAATAAATTGTCATGACACTTATAATGAAATTCAAACTCCTTTCCATGACCTAAAACTCTTTGAGTAATCTCTGATCTCATACCTCTATACCCTTCTGTGGCTCACCATGAATTAGCCTTGTTTCTGCTTCTCAAACCAAGCAAGCTTGGGTATTTTTATGTATTATCTTCCTTCCTCCTAGATCTTTCTACTCTCCTCCTGCAGATCATTCCAGGATGGCTCTTTGTCCAAAATGTCTCTTCATCAAAGAGATTGTGCCAGAAATCATATTATATTACACTATTCATATTTTCCCTATAAAATTTTATGACTGATGTTAATCAGCTAGAATTTTAAAATTATGAGTAGTTTAACTATAGTGATAGGCATGCAGGAGGAAAGACAGGCTTGGGAATGTGATGACAATTATACAAGTAGCAAGGGTAAAAGAATTATGAATTAACCCCAGATATCTGACATGGGAACCAGATGTATGATGGCCATCTTAAGTAGAATAAAAAATACAAGACAAAGAACTGATTTGGAGAAGAAACAATGGGTTCAGTTTAGGATGTGCTGAAGTTGTGTTGTCTACAGTACAGACTGAAAGATTTCCATGAAGCAACTAGGCATACAGGAGAAAGCTCATGAAAATCGCTTTTGAAACTACATGAGTAGAAGACAGGGGGTATGGAGAGTAAGAGCAGAAGAGGATCCCCAGAGACCAGTGGAGAACACCAACATGAAAGAAAAGAGAAAATCATAATATAAGAGGACAGTAGGTTAAAAGGAAATTGTGGGAGACAAGTAGGAGTTTCAAGAATAATAGGGACATCAATGGTATCAAAGAACAGTTATGTTGCCTAAGATAAGAACTTTAACATGCCATTGCATTTGGCAATTATGTCATTAATGAATTTCAGTGACAGCAGTTTTAGAGGCAAGGTGGAGGCAAAAGTCAGGTCACACAAGGCTGAGGAATATAGGAACCAATGTAAGGGAAAGAAAGAGACTTCAAGCCATGAAGGGGAAAGAGAAAAAGACATTAGTTAAAGGAAAATATAGACTAGAGATAGGGTCTTTCTTTTTGATAATTAGAGAGTCTTAATTGTGTTGGTATGGTGATAAGAAAAAAAGGTAAATTGGGACAGACAGAGGCTTCCAAAGTCTCCCTGACTGATACTGGTTTGTTATTTCCAGCCTTATCACTCTCTCCACCTCATCCCAAATATCCCCAAACTGGAGCTTTGAGGTTGGAGGAAGGATCTAGAAGGGGAGGAGGTAGATATGAAACTTAGAATCCCTGCCTCATCATTATGCCTCAAGCCAGCTCCAAATACCTAAACCACAATTATGGATGATTCAACTATTACTCCAGGTGTGGTACCACACGTTTGCCCCACCCAGATTGAATGTTGCTTGGGATTCAGAGGGTGTATAAGGAAAAGCATGTGTTACTTGAAAGATAAAACACTCCATATATGTTCAAATGATTAAGTTTCATCCTCCCCCAAAGCCCTCTATATTCTAAACAAACATGTACCTATGCATTGAAGATTCTTAGTATGCTATAAATAAATTTCAAATTTTCAACTATAAAACTATTTAATGTCCATGAATATCCTTCCTAACTTGGGAAGAAAAAAAAAGAAAGAAAAACTCACCTTTCTGAAGAATTCAATATTTTTCTTGTCGCATGATACCCATGCTTCTCAGAGAAGCAGCGTAATCTTTTTTTTATAACCCTCTTTTATAATCTTTTTTTATCTTGAGACTTCATGATCTGAGCATATTTAATTAGCTCCCACATAATAGCTACAGACATGGCACCTGAAGCAGGTCAATTGGCTATGTGACCTTGAGCAAGTAATTTTATTTCTCATAATGTAAATATCCTACCCAATCTACTTTCAGTTCAGTTGCATCATGAGATCAAATCTTATCATTGTTTTACCGTGGAGGAGACGTACTGCAAGCCTACTGAAAAAATCTTTTGGAATAGGTAGGAGGACTGCCATTTCAGTCTCTAAGTTATACCAGAAACTTCAAGCTGTGGAAGGAACTTACAAGGTCATTCTACATGAGGGAAAGATCAAATAATGTTACTGCAAATTGCAGTTGTAATTCATTCTTCCATATAAATTATCTCTGTTGTACTAGCAAGTTCAGCAAGACCTTGGGTTATCAGCCAAATAAATGCCACTTCAGTAAGTTATTGCTGCCTGGGGCCAGCTTTAACTTGCATCGTCAACTTTTTTCTTGTCTAAAGTTCTACTGTAAGTTTTGCATTCATAAACCATGTTCCCCTTGCCTTTATTGCTTGCCCTCTTATGACTTTTCCCCTCCTCTTGGTTGCTAAAGAGAGCCCGATTGTGTATACTAACACCAGAGAACTTCATCTACTGATGTAAAGAGTTATATTCAACTCGTCAAAGTGAAAAAGCCCACTGAACATTTCCTTACTGTGTGAAAATAGTTTCTTGCATCTTTGCACCACAGTTCTGGGAATTCAATTCAAAAGAGATGTGCTCAAAAGTATATGACTTTGGCTCCCATATACGATCACAAGACAATAAGGGAACAGTAAATTTTGTGACAACTTTTGAAACTTGTGGTTCTATGCAAAATTTCACCAACTTGCCATCACTTAAACTTAATTCAAAATGGAGTCAGAAAATATGGTGCTTGTCTAAATTAAAATAAATATTTCAACAGTCTTTTTTTCACCCTTTAAATTGATGGTTAAGTGTATAACAAAAGGAGAAGACAATAAACAACATATACATACTTGTCTGAAAAAGCCCCCCAAAATGCCACCCACATGCACAGAATACCACACACAGTCGCTTTATGAAGAAAAGTCAGATGCCATATAGGGTAACTATTGAATATTGATGACATTTTTTCCCTACCTCATACAAATTACCCCTGCTAACATGCACCCAGCTTGTTTTTTCTCTGTGTTTCCTTCCATTATGTTGACAAGTGCAGATTAAAGACACATCCTAGGAGCATTCTCCGTAAGAATGTTTCTCTCAGGGCTACTTAAACATGGCCTTTTACATATATCCTCTGCGTCATTGGCCTTTGATAATCAGTAAAGTATCTTTGCTTAAAGAAAAATGAGTAGAATAAGCCTCTTCTAGGAAAAAAAATCAACATGTGTAAGTAGGTAATGCAGGTTAAGAGTACAAAGCCCAGAAACCTAATACAATTCTCCTTAAGGACATACCATTCTCCTGTAACATGAGAACGACCGACCGGCATTGCCCTAATACATCTCCTATGCATCTGAAGAGATTCGAGAACAACCTTCAGTAAGTTGCTAGAACTGATGCTTTTAAAGGCATTATCCCAATGCCTCATGTTAAAAAGCGAAACCTGATTAATCCCAAAAGGCAGATTATGCTGATTTGAGGAGGAGATGCTTGTCCTTATTTCGAATAAGAGTCCGCCTGATGTTTGAGAATTGGTAACTCAGCAGAGAAATAAAACTACACTGTCAAGTTCTGAATTCTCCACTTCCCTCCTTTGCTAAACTCGTGTTCTCCATCCAAACCCCTACTAAGCATTTATTCATTAATTTAAAAATTATGTATTGAGTACCTCACATGTGCCAGCTGCTGTTCCAGGCACTGGAAATACAGATATGAACAAAACAGACAGAAATTCCTACTTATATCCTTCATCTTTCTGACTTGTGGACCAAGCTAAAGTAGAGCTGTTTTCTTGCTCCCAAATCTTGATCTGATCTTTTACTTACGACAAGGGTCAGTTGTCTAAGAAAGAAATCCCTCTTATTTATTAGAGTAAACAAAGGTCATTGACAATCCTACACCCTTTCACCTCACAATTATTGATGACCGTGCCCTAGATGTCAGGATACAGACATCAAACCAGGGGACAGCAAGATGAAAGCCACACAGTCCTTGCTTGGCTTAGCATGGATTATATACTTTTGTAATGTCTTTTATGTGAACAGATTAACAATTGATAGATTTTTTAAAATTTACCTTTATTGTTGAAATTATTACAGATGCCCACTTTGTTTTTGTTGTTGTTGTTATTATTGTTATTTTCCCCATTGACCCCCTCCTCCCTGCACCCACTCCTCCCAATCCTTTGTCACACTATTGTCTATATCCATGGGCTATGCATATAAGTTCCCCAGTTCATCTCTCCCCCACCCATCCCCCCACACACACACACTCCACACCCCCACCTTCCCTCTGTTCATGGTTAATTGATAGTTTTTAAATTGAATTTGAATGTTTGAGGTCTCCTGATAGCTGAGAGTTAGTTGCTTTTCTTTTTTCCTAGGCCAAGTATTTCTCCTGATACACTGAAGTATAGACTCTAGGGATAATGGCCATTTCCCGAAAGTATAGTACTGACCAACTTGAAAAGGGTAAGTTGGACTTGGAGGTGCATCTGAGTGTTCTCACTCCATTTTCCATAGTCACGACTCCAGCTATGTTTTCAATTAGCTACAGTAACTGAAATTAATATTGCATTACACTTTTTTATTGTTCTTTAATTTAACCAACAATAATGATCAAGGCATAAAATAGCCCAAGTCCTTTGTTTAGGATCTGATGAATAGAACCACATGCCTGACCTCAACCCTTTGGGGAATGGACATTCAGAAAGTATTTGCATGGCCCCTCAATTTGTTTATTATTTGCCTGTTGCTTTTTTAGTCTATGTGGCTTTGTTTACTCTACCCACTACATGTGGGGGGTGAAGCTGGAGTCAGGGGTTTTGCTGTACTTCTGGAATTATGGTATTTGAAAATGTTGCCCCATTTGTCAACCATTATGCCTCTTTTCTGTTAAGTATTCCAGAAGCCTCTGGTCATAGTGTACACAAAAATTAACAATTTTTTCTTTTTTCTCTGTGTGTGTGTGTGTGTATGCGCATGCACATCTGTGTGTATGTGTTAATGAACAGATAAACAGACATCTATGTTAAAGTGTTGATATCTAGATATCCCAACTAGAGTGGGAAGTTGACAATTTATAATCCAAATGCCCGAGGGAGGCATGCCTGGTAGTGGATCTCTGTCATTCCTCACCAGGTGAACATACTATGGCTTTGAGCCAAACACTCCTGAGAGCAAATCCTGGCTTTACCTCTTAGCAGTGTGTGACTGGGCAAGTTAGTTATTAACATCTCTGAGCCTGTCTGCTCATCTACACAATGAAAATAATGTGGCTGACCTTCTGGCTGGTTTTGAAGATTAGAGATGATATATGTGGTGAACAGAGCATGGAATCTCTATGAAAGGCATGCAATAACTGGCAGGCATCATTAGCATTAGCATTATTATTTCTCCTCCATTCCTTCCCTTGTACTCATCACCTGACCTCTCTCATTTCCCTTTCTTTTTTCTTCTTGCTTTTTCATTCCCCTTTTCCCTACTCTCGCCTGCCAGTCCCTATGCTCTCTGATTGGTGTCCAAAGACATTGCTCAGGCCCACCAGCAACCCTCAGAGACAAAGGTTCTTGTTCTCCACAATCAGCCAAAGAAGAAACAGCCAGAGAAAATGCCATGTAGGAAATACCATCTTGTATAGAAAGATGTCCAATGCACTCAATCTATGCAGTGTAGCTAAAATTACCCTATTGCCCTATTGCCTGAAAATGCTGAGTGTCTTTCTTGCAGGTAATATCAAGCCCCAGAAATTTAACATTTCTCCATTCATTCATTTATTTTCAAAATGTATTAAAGATACATAATGTGCTGGATCCTGTGCTAAAATGGAAGCTATGACAGGTTTATTATCTATCTTTGTATCAACTTACTCTACAGATATTTGTTGAATAAATAGCAAGTGAATGATGAACAAGCCAAAGTTTCCAGTTGTGAAGACACTGAAAAGAAGAAGTAAAATTTGTATGCATGAATGTAGGTCATGTGTACATACTAAAGCTTTTTTATTTTTCCAATTAAAATGAGTAAGCACCCTCGTGTGTCAGGTTCTAAACTGGATGTTAACATACAAAGATAAAATAAAGACAAGACACGGTCCCTGCTCTTCATTCAATAAAAAATCTTTTTAAAAAAACAAACAAACTCCAGATTGAATCCAAAAATTATAGCTGCAAGGGGGTGTGGGAAACACCATGTTTAGTTGTACAGCTTCTGTAGATCAGGAAGACACACCAGAAGGAGTTGGAACAGATGGAGCAAGCAAAGCCAGACAATTTGCCACAAGAGACAACAATGCCTACGGATTGGTGTTTGTGAAGAGGTTAGTAAGCATCTCTTAGTATTGCCCTGACGCCATTGGTCAGCATTCGTTGTGCCCTAACACTGGGTCTTAAAAATACTGAGTTGAGCCTGGGAACCCAGCCCCATAACCAGACACCTCCCAACGCCTGAGTCTGGATCTTGCTTCCAGCAAGTCACCCTTCCTGTATGTGGACCTTGCTCGCTCACAGCCTAGATACATCCAGAAAGAGAGAGGTTCCTGCCCAGCAAATTAAAGCCCAAGGTAGAGTGGTGGGTGCTAAATTTGAGTATTTTGGGAGTACTATGAAAATCAGAAGAGGGGCAACTAACTCTGCCAGGAAGGGTTAATTATGACTTCATGTTTTGTCATCCCTAAAAATAAATAGCCTAGTAAGCAGAATAGACTATCACTCTATTTGGCTTTCTTTCTTGACAAGTAATCCATCATAAAAATTTCAGTGCTAAAAGCTGCTTGTATGACATACAGACTCAGTTGTATGCAAAGTTAGCTAGTTGAGAATCTGGCCCCAAAGCATTAAGCCTGACCAGGAAGGAGGATCCCTCTACACTCTTTGTCATTTTAAAATTAAATTTGTATAAATATAATTTGTCTAGTCATGAAAGTAATGTATAGTAATTAAAGAAAATTTGGAAAGTATTAAAACGCATAAAGAAAATACAATTATCTTTCACCTCATCATCTAGCATTTAGCCACTGTTAACCATTGGGATCATTTCCTTCCAAGCAAATACTAACCAAAAGAAAGCCAGTGTAGTAGTATTATCACACAAAATTGACTTTAAGGTAAAAAGAATTACTAGAAATAAGAATGGTCATTACACAATAATAAAAGCTTCAATTCACAAGGAACATATAACAATTTTGAACTCTTGGGCATGTGTTATAGCTTGAAAAATATATGAATACAAAATTCAGATATCTGTTAAGAGAACATTTTTGTTCACACACTTTAACACGCTTCTCTCAGTAATTGACAGATAAAGCCAATAAAGAACAGTAAGGATATTGATGTGAACAACACAAATAAAGAACAAATTATGTATCCAACTACTTGTTGAACTCACAAGGGTTATTTACAAAAATAAACCATGAATTAGGCTTTAAGAAAGTCTAGTAAATTTAAAGACTCTATACACCACATCCTCAGGCCACAATGTAATAAATATAACTTCTCAAAAAGAGCTGAATAAAAATCTATTTCATTTGGAAATTTTAAAATACATTTTAAATAATTCATGACAAAAATAATAATGGAAATTAGATTATTATATAATATTTCAAAATAATTATATATGCATCAGGTTTGACTCAGTGGAAAGAGCGTCGGCCTGGGGACTAAAGGGTCCCAGGTTCAATTCCGGTCAAGGGCATGTACCTCAGTTGCAGGCCCCACCCCAGGAGTTGCAGGCTTTGGCTGGGGTGTGTGTGAAGGCAAGCAATCGCTGTGTCTTTCTCACATTAATATTTCTCTCTCTGTCTCTCTCTCCCTTCCACTCTCTCTAAAAATCAATAGAAAAATATCCTCAGGTGAGAATTAAAAAGAAAAAAAAGATAAATAATTATATATGCAAAATCAACATATCAAAAATTAAGGGATTCAGTTAAAGCATTTTTTTTATAGAACCATAGATTTAAATGTGTAAAGTAGAAACAGGGCTCAAAATTAATGAATAAAATACATATCATAAAATTATAAAATATTTAGAATTAAAGCCAAAGTGGAGATAATGAAAAGACTTAATAAAACTGGACGTTTTCTTATAATGTTAAATCAAGAAAAATAATTAGAAGTAAACAATATTAATGAAGAGATTGTAACTTCAGATGCTACAGAAATTTAAAAGATAATAAATTAATAGCATGAATAATTCTATGCTAATATATTTTAAAACTTAGATGAAATGATAAATCCTACAAATATACACTATAGCAAGAGTAAATGGAGAATTTTTAAAAATTAAAAATAAAAGAAAATCTGAATAGGTCTATAAAAGTATAAAGGTATGTTTACCCTAAAAATGCAAGGTTGATTTAATATTAGAAAATATTACAAATAATGGTCATATTAATTAGAAAAAAATTAAAAATCTCTGTAGATGTAGAAAAGTCATCTGAATGATGTAGAAAAAACTTTTGAAATAAATGCAAATTTATTCATGAATTTTTTTAAAACCTTAGTAAACTAGGGTTTTTTCTTTCCTTTAAGAGGGTAATCATAAGCATTGACTGCAAATGTCATACTTAATGGTGAAATGTTGAAAATATTCCTTTGAGGAAGAATATCCCGTGTTCATGGATTGGTAGAATCAACATCATTGAAATGTGCATACTACCCAAAGCAATCTATAGATTCAATGCAATCCCCATTAAGATACCAACAGCATATTTCACAGACCTACAACAAACTCTTCAAACATTTATATGGAATAACAAAAGACCCTGAATAGCCACAGCAATCCTGAGAAAGAACAAAGTTGGAGGGATCACAATACTAGATATCAAGTTATATTACAAAGCCACTGTTCTCAAAACCACCTGATACTGGCACAAGAACAGACATATAGACCAATGGAACAGAACAGAGAACCCAGAAATTGACCCAAGCCATTATGCTCAATTAATATTTGACAAAGGAGGCAAGAGCATACAATGGAGTCAAGACAGTCTCTTCACTAAATGGTGTTGGGAAAATTGGGCAGATACATGCAAAAAATGAAAATAGACCACCAACTTACATCGTACACAAAAATAAACTCAAAATGGATAAAGGACTTAAACATAAGATGGGAAACCATAAACATCTTAGAAGAAACTAAAGTAGCAAAATATCAGACATATGTCATAGCAATATCTTTACCAATATATCTCCTAGGACAATGGAAACTAAGGAGAAAATAAACAAATGGGACTACATCAAAATAAAAAGCTTCTGTACAGCAAAAGAAACCATCAACAAAACAGCAAGAGAGCCCACTGCATGGGAAAACATATTTGCCAATGTTACCTCGGATAAGTGTTTAATCTCCAAAATTTATAGGGAACTCATACAACTTAACAAAAGGAAGATAAACAACCCAATCAAAAAATGGGCAAAGAACTTAAATAGACACTTTTCGAAAGAGGACATACAGAAGGCCAAGAGACATATGAAAACATGCTCAAATTCACTAATCATATGAGAGTTGAAGATCAAAACGACAATGAGGTACCATCTCACACCTGTCAGAATGGCTATCATCAACAAATCAACAAATGACAAGTGCTAGTGAGGATGTGGAGAAAAAGGAACCCTCCTGCACTGCTGGTGGGAATGCAGGCTGGTGCAGCCACTGTGGAGAATGGTATGGAGGTTCCTCAAAAAATTAAAAATGGAACTCCCATTTGACCCAGTAATCCCATTTCTAGGAATATATTCTAAGAAGCCAGAAACACCAATCAGAAAGAACATATACATCCCTATGTTCTTAGCAGCACAATTTACAATAGCTAAGATTTGGAAATAGCCTAAGTGCCCATCAGCAGATGAGTGGATTAAAAAATGGTGTTACAGCTACACAATGGAATACTACACTGCTGTAAAAAAGGAGGAACTCTTACTATTTGCAATAGTATGGATGGACCTGGAGAGCATTGTGCTAAGTGAAATAAACCAGTTGGAGAAAAATAAATATCACATGATCTCACTCATTTGTGGAATATAATGATCAACATAAACTGATGAACAAAAATAGAGCCAGAGTCATAGAAGCATCAAACAGACTGTCCAACTTAAGAGGGAAGGGAGGAGAGGGGTGTGGTAAGAGATCAACCAAAGGACTTGTATGCATGCATATGAGCATAACCAATGGACAGAGACAGTAGGGAGGTAAGGGCATGTGCTGGGGGCAAGGGAGAGAGGTCAATGGAGGGAAAAAGAGACTTATGTAATACTTTAAACATTAAAGAATTTAAATTAAAAAAAGAAGAAAAAGGAAAGTTAAAAATAAATAAATTAATTTAATTAAATTCAAACCTGAAAAAAAATATTCCTTTGAAATATCTTCCTACCTTTATTTTATCTCTTATCATGAATTACAATATTCTATTTACATGTTTGTCTCTCCTATCTCATCTCCTCCACCCTGTCCAAATGCTAAGTATAGTTCCTGGCATAAAGCAGGTGTGCCATTCACATTTGTTGAAGGAATGAATGGATGAATGAGGCAGAGTTCCCTACTGCTAAAATACAGGTTGCATAAAGGTCATCAGGTAAGTTCTGATTCCCTGGCTGTATCTATTTAGCACTCAAGGACTTTTTGAATGGAATTTGAGTACTGCAAATGTGTTGCCCTGAGATATTTAAGACATTCCAGATGGCTCTTGTACCTTCCCAACTTTACTGTGTAAACACCATATCCCAAACTTGTTTTCATTTACCTAACCTTTCTGAGAATCAGTTCTTTCCTCTGTAACTGGAAATAATAATAATAGTGGTTTTGCCTCACAGGGTTGTTGTGAGAATTAAATAAATACTTATGAAACTGCTTAGTGCTTATCAACTAGTATGTATATAGTAAATGTTGGCTATTGTACTATGGTTGTAATTATTAGTAACATAAGGGTTATTTCAGCTAGGGTTATGGTATCTAGTAACATTAGGTTTATTTCATTAGGGTTATGGTATCTAGTATAGTACTTTGTACATAAAAGCAACTTCTCAAAAAAGGTTTGCTTAATGAATGAATGAGCGGTCTGTGATGCTGAAATACACTGGTGGCCTTTATCCAGTCTGCATTCACTCATTCATTCACTCATTCATTCATTCAGCAAAAACGAATTGTATGTCTGCTGCATGTCAGATGCTATACTAAGCACTAGGAATACAGAGATGGTTAATGATAAGACATGGTTCTAGCCTTTGAGGAGCTCATAGCATATCTGAAATCACTCAGCAGCATGAATTTATTTTAATTTGAAAAATCTACATTGGCAGCTCTCTATTTTTACACTTACCTCTTACAAGCAAGGTACTTTGACCCTGGTCAAGACAGAGTCAGCATGGAGAAAAATCCAAGCTATAACAGAGCAGAGATGCTCTTATAAAGACTTGAGCCCAGGACTAGGATGAACTCACTTTGCTATAGTGGTTGGTCTTAAAGGGCAGCCCAGAGAATCAAGGACAAATTATTCAAAGAGCGTCCCAAGCTAAGGCATCGTTTAGAAAATTATTGGCAACTGAAGGTCCCATCTCAAGGCTAGACCATGACCATGGGGGATGGTATGTAGAGTCCCAACTAGAAGTAACCAGTAGAAGACATGTCCCATGCATCAACACTTCCCCCAATATGTGAGAGAATGAATTTAAGAGAAGAGATAATATGAGAAAGGTAATACACAGCAGTGTCCTTCACTAGGAAAGAGATATGCCAGAGATGGGAAGGGTGGTCTCAGCCCCAAGCCCCAGAAAAGTTTCACATACTAGTAAACTACCAGACAGACTGAGGAAATTAGAAAAGTTTCACATACTAGTAAACTACCAGACAGACTGAGGAAATTAGTATAATATCATATTGTCTTATACTGGTTAAAATCTCCTGATAGATTTTTGCCACATTTTATAGTTGCTTACAGCCTTTTGAGAGCCCTTGTAATGTTTGAAAAACTTTCTGCCTTATGAATGTCAAGTTCTCAAGTTAGAAACCAGAAAACAAGTATCCTCAACTCCTTAGCTGCTAAGATGGACCCATAAGACCCAGGATCCACCAATCAAGTGTCGCCATATAATACTTGTATTCAAAAGTAAACAATGTGAAGAAGAAGGCCTGTGAAATTTCTATTCTAGAGAACATGTGGCTAATCTGTCCAAGTCTTAGAGGGCAGAAGGGCAAAGTTTCTGGTGTCTAGTCCCTTCTGTCACTGCTGATAGCTGCCCTGTGTTTGTTGCGCAATGGAGTTGAGGCGTGGAATGACAGGAGTCATACTTTTGCCAGCAAAGGTTCTTGTAGCATAGTTAGCCATTGTTTCTAGTTGTGTAGTATTCAAGCCAGAGTTTCTGACCCACCAGGAAATTGGGGAGTTTTTCTGCTTAACCCAACCTGGATTCAATAAACCAACAATACTGATAGATTCAATGAGTTATACCAATATCTCAACCCTGAGGATGGATTTGGGAGTTACATGGACAACCAGGACCAACACCTGAGTCACTAAATGCCAGATCTCATTGATGGGAAAGGAGAAGAGAATACACTGTTCTAACACCTGTACCTGGATTACCAAATACTCTTTCTATAAAACATGGCTTCATTCAGGGGTTTACATATTGCCTACTGTTTTCTCCTCTCAAGAATACTCAGGAATCAGAGCTGGCCTACAGTTTGCTGGGTGAAAGACCTAGGAAGGGAGAAGAGAATCAGAAACTGGGGAAATGAGGCCAAGTGTAACGGCCTCCACCCTACCTTTCAGAGGCATCCCCATTTCCTCCCATCTGAACTCTACTAACATTCTAAGGGTTTTCCCTATAACCAGGTATTTAAAAAAAGGGGGGGAGCAACAAAAAGAAGGAAAGTAGATTTTTCTCATTTATTACTAGAAAACTGCCCTTACTGCTTCTAGAGAATGTGTGTTTTGCTTCCTACTTATTCCTGTGGCTGCTATGAACTCTCAAGATACATTTGATATAAGAAATATAATTTCATTTCTTCACCTTAATATCAAAAGCCTAACTGTACATCATTCTGTGATAGGAAGGCTAAAGGCTCCTCTTCCTGGAGTAACCTCTTCCTGGGGCATAAAGATAAAGAAGACCCGGCTTCTGCCCTCAGTGACTGGATTGAGTGGGAGACACACAGATGTACCCCAGTGGAAAAAAGTATAACCAATACAAAGTGTTATGGAAGCCATCCTTGCCTTCTCCACAGGTGGGAAGAGCAAAGGCTTTACAGAAAGAAGTGACATTTTGGTCTTTATGTATGAATAGAACTTTGATGGTAAAAATGAAGACATCCCAGGAAGAGGAAGCAACATAAACAGAGGTGCAGAAGTGCAGACTTGCAAGCTGTGTTCAGGGAACATTGAATACTTGATGAGGAGAGTATAGTGTTGTGTAATAGAGGAATGGGGTGGTGGGGAGGACAGGCTGTTCTCTGGGCTTCTTCCTCAGTTAGAAAGAAGCCAGGTACTACAACACTTGATTGAAAGATTATGGCATAGAGTCACTAAAAAGTTGAAACAGAGTAAAAACCAAACAAAACAAAAATCCAGAAACTTCACCCCAATATCCCATCCACTGAACTCTTCATAAATCTCATAAATTCTAAATATTGCTTAGTAAAATAGGATTTTTTAAAAGAGGGTATTCTTTGATAGAACTTAATCAAAGTATTTTATTCAGTTAAAAATTAGCATAACGATAATGGTGAGGAACTCACAAGAGACTGAAGTGCTACTGAACTGTAAAGAGAAAGGGGTCATAAAAGGGAAATATTCAAACTTGGAACATTGAGTCTATACTTTGGACCCTGAAATGGCTAAATTTTCAGGATACTCCAATTTCCTCTTGACTGGTTCACACACTTCTAGTTCCTTCCCTATCTCACCCTAAGCCCTCTCCGCCTCCCAGAAAGTGGGAAATGTCCCTCTCAGAGAGATCGAATGAAACAGGGAGAGAAACTATATATTTTAGTCTGAATCCCCCATCAACTCAGAAAGGAGGCAGCATTGACCTAACTTAGCACCATATACCTCACCTTTCAGCTGGTACCTTTGTGTACCCCTGGCTGATGCCAGCAACTCTGCCCCACGTCTCCCCCTCAGCTCTCCCAGGCTTCTTAGAACTCAGATTCCCAAGACAAAGCACAATTGAGGCCCAGTTAGTGCTCAAGTTTACTGAGAATTAAACCATAGGCAGATACCATCAAAACACATTTCACTTGTGACCTTTCACAGCCAACGAATGGGAAGGATTTTCCTTTGCCGGGATTGAATTTAAAACGACTTCCCAGGAGCGAAAGGTCAGCCCATGGAATCATGATATCCAGTTAAACACAGCTAAATAGAACGTTTTAGCATGACAATAAATGGAGTTATATTTAGCTGATTTGGGAAACTATCTGGCTGAGGGGAAGGGAGGAGTACAGAGATTCTTCATCTACCACCCCTCCTCCCCCAGCTGGAAAAAGTAATGGAGTAGTGTAGGAAAGCACAAAGGTGAAGAATTTTCCTAAGTCTGTCCATGTCTCCGTTTTCCCAACATTTACCATGTTCTGAGCAGGACGTGGTGGTTGAACGGCATAAAGGCTATATTGTCTTCTTGACACACACATGAAATTCCTATTAGCATGGCTGGAGCAAGATGGGCTCCAGAGGGAGAACATACCCTCAAATAACTTTCTAGGGAGCTTTGATTTCTAGATACGATGAGGTGAAAGCACATTAGCCAAACTGGCTTTGATAACAAATGCATTCTTTTTCAACAAGGAAAGACTGGAGGGGAAAAAAATAGTTGGCACCCGTCTGCCCTTAACTTGAAATGCCCCATGCCATTCTGAAATAGCCTCATACTTTGCTGTTGTTAACTAACAGATGGTTTTGTTAGCTGATGACTGTTTCTCTAAATAATTCCTGACAATAAAAGGCTGTGATACATGAGAGCAACATGGGGACCATAAGTGGTAGCCTTTTACCTCCAGAATCTTACCTTGTCGTCCATCCTGAAATTTGATGTGTGTAATTGCAGCCACTGGGAAGGTGTGGAGTGCTATAGCATCACAGATCTGCCAAGAGTTAGAAGAGATTATAGATGTATATTGTTTTCTTAGAAGGGAAAAAAATATATTTAATTGAAACCAATTTAGAAATCAGGATCCCTGTAAGTTTAGAGTGAGAACGTTTTCAATGAAATACTGTTTCATTCTGGCTGAGAGACCCATAATGTTTCTCTCCCAGGCCGAGTGTGCCATTTGATAGGGAATCCAGTGTTTGTACTTGTCCCCCAAGACTCTATCTACTACACAATAAACTAGTACTCTGGGTAAATACAATCCATAGTGATTTAGCAAAAACCATCAGCCGGAGCCTTGTGGATTCTATCTAAACATTGTTTCACTTACAGTGACCAATCCCTCAGCTTCTACGATCTTTTTAATGTAAACCAGCCTTCTTTTGTTTTATCTTTTTAAAAATCTAACCTAATCTGGCTATCTAGAACTCCATTACTTATCTTTTATTCTGTCTTTAGACCAACGGCTCTCAACCTGTGGGTGCGACCCCTTTGGGGGTCGAACGACCCTTTCACAGGGGTCGCCTAAGACCATGGGAAAACACATATATAATTACATATTGTTTTTGTGATTAATCACTATGCTTTAATTATGTTCAATTTGTAACAATGAAATTGGGGGTCACCACAACATGAGGAACTGTATTAAAGGGTCGTGGCATTAGGAAGGTTGAGAACCATTGCTTTAGACAATCCAAAATAGGATAACCCAACTTATTTAGGCACAATATTGGTCCCTTTCAAATTTCTTGCTAAGGAAAACGTCTCACCAAATAACATTACTAAACTCACAGATACTCAGGCTTCAAGCTCTTGGCTCCTAAAGGTCTATATTGGCCCAGCCACTTTGAGTCTACCCTCAACCTGGGAAGACCTTGATACCATATAAGGGAGAATATGGCCTTTACACAAATCAACAAACATGTCTTACTTAGAACTTGGTAAATGTTAGCAAAATGATCATCTTATCTCTCCAAATTTTCTTCTTTTCTCCTCTTATATTGCTGACCTTTCATTGTTCTCCTAATACCTTACCTAGCCTCTGCAGTGTGACACACTGGTCTGTGAAGCCCAGAATCCAAAGCTAGCTCCATTTCCTGATTAATAATTTAATTTCTCACCCTTGGTTCAAAGGGTTCCATAATGATTTTAGACTGCCACTAAAATGAACCATCCCCATCTGTACTCTTCCCCCATCCAGGTCTGTGAACACCCATTATCTCTCAACCCCACTCTGCTCTAGATTCCCCTAAAACTATATGTCATTACAAAAAATGCATGGCTCCAAAAGGCCTAGATGAGCATAGATCACTGAAATATTTCCTTTTAGGTACAGCTAGAATATTGTTGCCATAACCCCATCATTGAGAGGAGGAGATCATGGTGAATTGAACTATAGCAATGGCAATAGGAAGAAAAATCATCATATTCAAATTATATTTTTGACAAGACTTGATAACTGATTGACAAAAAGAGATTTTTAAAAAGGAAAGTTCAGGATGACTTTCAGATTTCTGACTTGGAAAAGGTGTTGGATGCTGGATGTGATAAAAGATTGGGGGCAAAGAGTTTGAGATTTGAAAATGATTGAAACAAGGGCTATATATGCACAGGTCTTCCTTAATTCCATTATTTATCAAGTCTTATGTGAAATCTCTGTACAAATGTCCAGGACTAAAATATCTTTTATTTGAATAAATGTCAAAAAAGTAGAGTAGGGAAATCTTTATCAAATCACAAAACTTTGAAACACAGTTCCCTTGTCTACAAGTGGTGATAACAATATTTATTCAGCACGTTGGTGAAAATAGAACATGCATTTTACACACCACCTAATACAATGCCTGGCACATTGTACTCAACAAATGATAGGTGCTATTGAACCTATGATTTGGAAAGGCTTACTTCACATGATCCAAGGATTGCGTCAGGCAATTTGAAAACCAATAACTGAACCAACAATAAAGTGCTGAAGAATGCAGAGGACGCCCAACTTAGACTGTGATCTCATGGATTCACTGCTATTATTTACTGTTTACCTAGCATCTTAGCCCAGTACATTTCAAGGTCAGTCATTATCATTTATCGAACACAGGAAATGAGAATAGCACTTCACAGATGGGGAAAACACAGCACCCTGGCTGGTAGGAGTCATATCGTTCAACTCAAACAAGTTCAAACACTGGATGGCCTGAAGCCATTGTCTGTGAGCAAATCTCCATACCAAGACATCAAAGAAAACAACCTGAAAGTACCTCTGGCTTTCTCCCTTATGAAGACAGAGGCTGGGTAGTTTTGTTGTATATACAGGATATACAACCTCAGATAACATTGGGGACGGAGTGGTAAATAGTGCAAACCTTTCCCTCAAAGAAAGCCTTATGTTCTCTCTTTTTGAAAATGACAAATTATGAGTAATCTATCTTTTTCACATAAAATAAATAGCTCTGAGAATACCTATAAATACATAAAACCAGCAGAAAAACTAAATGTGCCTCAAAAAGAAAACCCACAAAAAAAACAACAAAATCTCTTTTGTTAATAAAAAGGACACACATTTTCCCCAAACCCTGATACTGACTAAAATCTTCTCTAAAAGAACTTGTCATGTCATCATGCAAAACATTTTCAGAATCATCTACCATGGTTACAATATAAGCTCCTGGCAGCCCACATGCCCACCCACAAAGATGTGTGTATCTGTCAAGATTATTTGGTTGCAGGTAACAGAACTGGATCCTGATTAACTCAAAGTAATAATAATAATTAACAATAATAAAATAGATCCCAGAATCTAATGAAAAAGTGAACACTCGGGCCTAGGATCAAAGATGCTCTAAGGCAGTGGTTCTCAGCCTTCTGGCCCTTTAAATACAGTTCCTCATGTTGTGACCCAACCACAAAATTATTTTCGTTGCAATTTGTAATGTTGCTACTGTTATGAATCGTAATGTAAATATCTGATATGCAGGATGGTCTTAGGCGACCCCTGTGAAAGGGTCGTTCAACCGCCAAAGGGGTCTCGACCCACAGGTTGAGAACCGCTGCTCTAAGGAAACAAGCAATGTGGACCCTGAGAAGACAGAGTCATTTGATGTGAGTCCCAAAAGAGAATGTATCTGCTGAAATGGACTCCCTATGGTTAACTGAGGACCCAAATTTTATGAATAATAACAGTCTAGTGGCCATTTGCCTTCGTATCACAATGCTGCTTTGACATTGTGAAAGCAGAGAGGGAAGGAAGGAGAATTGGGTAGGAAGAGCCTCAGACAGCAATGTAGCTTGAGAAAGTCCCAGCCAGGCCAATGGGGAGCCCCAGAGCAAAGGCTGCCCATTAGAGGAGTCCTGTATTGGGCAGAAGTGGCCTGGCTCTACAGAACCCCTGCTGTGCTGTTACTGACAATGAGCAGTCTTAGAAGAGCATGAACTTGGAATTGAAAGCTGTGGTGGTTCCCAAAGTTGCAACATCTGGAAGCTGGTTCTCTCTTAATGGGGGATCTGAGAGCACACTTCCATGGCCTTAGAAAGGCTCCCTGTTTCTAATGATGAGTAGATCAAATTCAATATCAGCACTAAGTTCTCTCCCATCATTTTTACCATGGACTCTGTAAGCTTTCCTCCTTGAATACAGTTTATTCCTTTTTTCTCATTCAAATATAGGCATGGATTTAGAGTTAACAGATGTCAACTTTGAAAATTACACATAGAAGTAGCTTTTCTATGTGCCAAGACCATCAAAAACTACTGTCAGCCCATCATTTTTCAAATATCCCCACTTAAGTGCTATGCTTTCTGTAAATGTCCATATCTAGCTTATAAGCCAAAGCGAAACAAGGCATTCTTTCGCTTCTGTATCAAATTCTAGGATACCTCTCCCCTAAATGTTTTGTTTTTGATGTTGTTGTTTTTTGTGTGAAATAAAATATAAATAAAATGTGCAAATAATGTGATACATAGAGTATACATTTATAGATATTTAGTTATAAAATATGCAAAGGATGTAATAATCACAGAATACTAGACATACTAGTAAGTGGTGAAAAGTGCTAATGGAGTACCAAGTTCCAATTCAGGAGAGGTGACTTCCAACTGGGAGGACTGGGAGAGAGTTTCAAGGAAAATATGTCATTTAATCTGGGTCTTGAAAGATGAGGAGAATTTGTACATGTGAAGATGGTAAATGATACTGATGGATGGGAGACAAAAAAACATAGAGCCTAGAAAGCACAGCCTTGTAAAACACAGTAACAAAATCTTAGGGCAGTGATTTTCAACCTTTTTCATCTCATGGTACATATAAACTAATACATATAAACTAAAATTCTGTGGCATACCAAAAAATGTATTATACTTTTTGCCAATCTGACAAAAAAATAGGTAAAATTTTGATTCATTCACACTGGACAGCTATTATATGGCTGTTGTCTTTTTTGTTTGTTTTGTTTTATTTTTGGTGTTGTTGTTTTTTGGCAATCTAAGGGAAAAGAGGTCAGTGCCCCCTGACTAAATAGTCAAGCATTGCATGTTTTAAAAAATCTTGCGGCACACCGGTTTAAAATCGCTGCCTTAGAGCATAACTGTTTTCATGGCAGCAGGGACTTATTAACTGACAAATTTCAGGCAGCTCTTGGGACCTACATTTTAAATCTAAAATACTATTGGCTTGCAAATCACAAGTAGATATACTATTATTGATGATGTTTGATGTCAGAAAAATTCACTTGAGTATAAATCTCATCATTGCCTCTTGGCCATGAGGACATTCTGCCTCGAGGATATGTTAGCATATACAGCATATGTTAAAACACAGAACTGAAGACATCCATGAAGTGTAGCTATTGCGTGACAGAGTGTTTAAAAATAAGTTTAAGAGGGTGTCATTAGTTCAAGTGGTATCTCTGACACCAAATAGCTGCTCTTTGACTGATCTAAGAATAAACTCATTCCGTACAGTGTTCCATTAGTGATTTTAATTGCATGCTAAGCTTTATAATTTGTTGCTGTCATTAGGTTCATGTACTGTGCTAATATTTATTATGCATATTATATAACACCTTATTAAGTTTATTTCCCACTCTCTATAAATTTTTCATCTGACTTGCATGTGAGGAACTAACTTTCATATCTATTAAAAGCAGTGCTTGAGGCAGTGCCCTCGGCGGTCCCGGATCTGTCTTTTGCTTCAACAGTGTTTGGACGGAACAGACCCAGGGACTGTTCCAGCCTTCAGTCACTCTCCTGCATCTCATCCAGTCATCACCTTCAGAACCACCTCCTGGACCAGGCAATACGCCATTTTTTTTCTACTTTAACTCCTTATTGCCAAACAACCATGAGCTCCCAAATTCATCAGAATTATTCCACCGAGGTGGAGGCTGCGGTCAACAGCCTGGCCAGCCTGCATCTGCGGGCCCCCTACACCTACCTCTCTCTGGGCTTCTATTTCATTGGGATGATGTGGCTCTGAAGGGCGTGGGCCACTTCTTCCCGAGTTGGCGGAGAAGAAGCGCGAGGGCGCTGAGCTTCTCTTAAAGTTGCAAAATAAGCGAGGTGGCTGCATTCTCTTCCAGGATGTGCTGAAGCCTCCCAAGCTGAGTGGGCAAAACTCAGGCCGCCATGGGAGCCGCCCTGGCCTTGGAGAGAAACCTAACCCAGGCCCTTGTGGAGCTTGCAGGCCCTGGTCTCTACCCACTACCCTCACAAACCCTCAGCTCTGTGACTTCCTGGAGAACCACTTCCTGGGTGAGCAGATGAAACTCATCAAGAAGATGGGCAACACCTGACTCACCTCCTCAGGCTGCTGGCCCCCAGGCTGGGCTGGGAGAGTATTTTTTCGAAAGGCTCACTCTCAAGCACCACTAAGAGCCTGTGGAGCTCAGAGGCCTTTGAGAGGCCCCTCTGCCTTCCCTGGTGTCTGGCTTTTACCTGAGCCTCTCCCTGAAACCACTAGCCATTCTTTTAACCACCCTGAAGCCCTCTCCCATGCATTGGACCAAATAAAACAATAAAGCTTTTGCATTAAAAAAAAAAAAGTAGTGCTTCAGTTAAAGGTCCTCTTAGTATTCTAAACAGAGCTTTTTAAAAAAAATTTCTTTATTTTAGAAGGAAGAAAGAGGGAGAGAGAAAGAGAAACTTTGATGTAAAAGAGAAACATCACTCGGTTGCCTTCTGCATGCGCCCAGACTGGGAATCAAACCAGCAACCTGGGCATGTGCCCTGACCAGGAATCAAACCCATGACTCTTCAGTGCACGAGATGATGCTCCAACTAACTGAGCCACACTGGCCAGGGCTAAAAAAGGTTTTAAATTGTTTAAGTCTATAGAAGGAAAAAGGAAATGGTTTGTTTCCTAAGTGGGGAAAAAAGTACATATACATCCTATTATACAACATCTATGCCCTGAAGACCATAAATAATATTAATGGTAATTACTTGATTTGTCTTTTCTATACCCATGGAGCCATCTCTGACAAATGGTACCAATATATGTATCCCCCTTTAACTCATATCCTATATAATAAAAGCCCAGAAACCGAAATGGTGGAACGACCAGAATGATCAGAGACCAGGGCTATCAGGCAGGCAGGCGAGTGGTTAGGGGCGATCAGGCAGGTAGGCAGAGGTGGTTAGGGGCAATCAGGTAGCCAGGTGAGTGGTTAGGGGTGATCAGGCAGGCAGGCAGAGTGGTTAGGGGCAATTAGGCAGGCAGGTGAGCAGTTAGGAGCCAGCCATCCCAGATTGTGAGAGGGATGTCCGACTACCAGTTTAGGCCTGATCCGCAGCGGGATCAGGCCTAAATTGGCAGTCAGACATCCCCTGAAAGGTCCCAGATTGCGAGAGGTGCAGGCCAGGCTGAGGAACCCCCTCCCATGCACGAATTTCATGTATTGGGCCTCTAGTTCAATAAATAAAGGGTGCTTCACTTTTAAGCACCTAGCACAATGTCTCAGATATTAAAGTTGAATGAAAATGTTTAATGAAAAAATCTTAATGTAATAATTAATATTTACTTTCTAAACATTCCCTGCATCACATCATATCTTATTTTCCATAAATCAGGATGGTAGTAGAGCAGTGATGGTGAACCTTTTGAGCTTGGCGTGTCAGCATTTTGAAAAACCCTAATTTAACTCTGGTGCTGTGTCACATATAGAAATTTTTTGATATTTGCAACCATAGTAAAACAAATATTTATATTTTTGATATTTATTTTATATATTTAAATGCCATTTAACAAAGAAAAATCAACCAAAAAAATGAGTTCACGTATCACCTCTGACACACGCATCATAGGTTCGCCATCACTGTAGTAGAGACACAAAATCAGAATATACTTACAGAGCAACAACAAATCCCTCATCATTATCCTACCTCATAACCTTGCTTCTCCTATCAACTTCCTTTCATTCTTTCTGTACTCCTTTCTAAACTTAACTCTTTGACACAGCAATCCATGCTGAACATCTGCCATGTAAATATGAAAAAAAATGTGTAAGCACTCAAGAGCATTTCTGTGGGTCCTATCTTTCTTCTTCCCTTGCTTTTTCCCAATTTCTTTCTTGAGGAAAAAAAATATCCAAAACATGAATATGTGAGTCCATAGGTCCTATTCTTCCTGCCAAACCAAAAATGTAATAAAATAAATTTTTTCATTTACTATATGAAGGTTTTTAAGGCGATAGTACTATTTTCTTACAAATATAAGTTAAAGTAGATAAAAAGTCGATGAAGAAATATTGTATATTTATGCTCTAAATGTAAATATGTAAATATTTTTGGATTGATGTAAAAGAGAAACATCTGATGCCTTTTACATAATTGAGCTGGTCACTCAAATTATTGTTTCGGTCTTTGCTGACTTTTTGGCAGAAACAGAGTCCACTGAGAGAATTGACTAATCCACGTGAGTCTCTCATTGATAAAAATGAAGTGTATCACTGCTTTCCTGCTAATACTTCTGTCACAGGGGATGAGCATGGGCTCCAGAGGCTGACATACCTGGGTTTAAATCCCAACTCTTCTGTTTTGTATGTTACCCAACCGCTCTGTGCCGCCCTCCTTGAGGAAATAAAGTAATAATTCACATTTTATAAGGCTATCATTAGGGTTAAATGGGAAAATGTATATGAAGCAACTAGTACAGAGCAGGTACTCCATAAGCAAATGTTTTTATTCCCAGGTTATTTCCATTTTTTTCTTATTCTCACTCAACATTCTTTAAAATTGCCCTAGAAAAATCTGTTACACACACGTGAAGCAGCAGCATTCCTAGAAAGCTCCTGTCATGTCACTTCATCACAAATATGTGTAGCAACCCTCAAATCAGTCAGAGAAAGGAGGGCCAATTAAAGCAGGCGTACGTTTTCTTAGAATACTACTTAGGGATGTGACATGCCTATCATCAAGTGTGTCTTCCAGCAGGTGAGTTTTACATTTTAAAACAAAAGAACCTAAACTCTAAGTTATGAATAAATTACTGCTACTTAAAATGCTTTTTTAAAGTCATGGGTTTCTTATCACTTCCTATGAATAAAAACACTAGACAACTGGAGAGATGATAGGAAAGAAATGGAATTGATGGTGAACTGGTGGTATTGATTGATGACCTTGTTTCATCTATAGCTGAAGAGCAAAGTCAACAGAGAAGGGGTATGGAAGTACAAGAAGGAAAAGAATAAAAGCCCTGGCTGGTTTTGCTCAGTGGATAGAGCGTCGGCCTGCGGACCAAAGGGCCCGGGTTCGATTCCGGTCAAGGGCACATCCTCGGTTGCAGGCTCCTCCCCTGCCCGGGCCTTGGTCAGGGCTCATGCAGGAAGCAACCAATCGATGTGTTTCTCTCACATTGATGTTTCTCTCTTTTCCTCTCTCTTCCAATCTCCCTAAAAATCAATGGAAAAATATCCTCGGGTGAGGATTAACAACAACAACCACAAAACAAAAAAGAATGGGAGATGCATTTGGCATTGCAGTATATCAAGATACCAGTATCTGTAGCACATTTCTTTTTAAAACGCACTGATAATACACAATTT
Organism: Myotis lucifugus; assembly: GCF_000147115.1. NCBI lineage: Eukaryota > Metazoa > Chordata > Mammalia > Chiroptera > Vespertilionidae > Myotis > Myotis lucifugus. The sequence goes on along the minus strand of NW_005871062.1, from coordinate 11,909,149 downwards.
TAGAAAATAAATACAGTCCTTCCCATCGGGGAGCTTATCATGAACAAATTGGTGCTTTCATTAATACAGAACAAAGATGTGTTCAGGGGAAGTATAGGTTAATTTCCTGCCCAGATGCTGAACTTGTGGTCAGGGAGAGGAGAGTGGGGTCCAGAGGAAAGATTTCAAAGCTGGAGAGATGGTCAGTTATAAACCTAGAGGGATTTTAAATGTGTCATATAATCCAACAGAATTTCTCCAAGAAAAATATTCACCTCATGTTCTTTTAAATCTATATTAAGCAGCTGAGGGAAACAAACTCTAGGTTTACTCAAATTGGTGTAAATTGATTGATGGTCTTACCTCATCTCTTTAAAGAAAACATAATTAGGTGATTTCTGAAAAATTAGACTATCGTTACTAAAATCTTTAAAATGAGTCCTGCTTAATATGTTTGTTTTGTCATGGTTTTCTTATGCTACTGTTGTTTAAAAGGAAATCTATTTTTTTAAGATGTCCAGGATGATCTGAGAATGACTGAGATCAATCCAATTAAGATGCCATGACAATAGTACATAATATCTTCAAAGAAAAAAAAACAGATACACCTCGCCAAACATCAGGGGTTCATTCTGAGGGTGTAACTGTCTGTAATGGTAAAGAAAAAATACCTGTATTCTCAAGGTCAATGAACCAGAGGTGCAAATATAGTTAACGATGTGTTTTTACAACAAATCCCTGTTTTCCTTTCATCCTTACTCAGACCGTGGTCATTTTGACATTTCCATATTTATGCTAACCTAACAGCTAATGTGTGTTCTCAAATGGAATAGCTAAAGAAGAATTTTAGAATAGGAGTTTCACCACAATGCAGCTTTTAAATATACTTTCAACTACTGTTTGATCTTTTTGCAAGAAAAACTTCTTATGAACTCTAAGTATTCTTTCATCTATTCCACTTTAGGTGACATATTCATCTTACTTTTACCTTCGTCACACATATCCATCACCAAAAATATATATATATGCTTTATTTGTTTTATCCAGTCACAGCATTTCATTTTCAATTTGAGCTGATATGCTCCCTGAGTGTATGTGATGTCAAAAAAGATAGATTTGCATGTCTTACCTAACTTGCAATTAGGGTTATTAGCAGCACTATATCCGGGAAAAATTTTGTGTAAGCTAGGTTCTGGGCTCCTTGGCAACAGATAAAAAAAGAAATCCAGGACATTTCCTTCACAACAATCTCCTTCCATCTTACAATCTTTTGTTGAGTCTTTTCATTTTAGATTTTCCTCCCAAGAAAGTAGGTAGACACAACTGCCAGCATCCTAGGGCCTTTGTTAATACCGAAATGACAAAAGTAGACCATTGAAAGGTGTGCTTGAAGTATGCAATTTCCAGTGCCTTTTGAATGATTCAATACATACCCTTTGCTTTTGATTCAGACTAAACACAATCAAAAGTATGCCTGTAGAAATTATGAAGTGTATACTTTCCAATTCCATATTTCCTATTTACATAGAACTGGAAATCAGGTTATTAATATTACACCAAGGAAAATGTAGGAAAGAGGGGATGTCATTTTTTTTTAATAACCCCTAAGAACTCCGTTACATTCATGGTGATTTTTCTTTATGCCATTTTACTGTGATGCCAAACCATTATGATCCTCCTTCGTCATCATGGAGTACCCAAAGCAACCTGGAGACAGACTTCTGACATTCTACCAGAGTAATATTTACTATACAAAATAGTCAAGATATGAACATTTAGGGGGAAAGTAGAGATCAGCTTATTGATTCCAAAATGGATTTTGCAGCAGATTCCCAAAATCTAACACATAATTAATGTGCAAATAATTTTTATTAGTGACTAGAGGCCCAGTACACAAAATTTGTACACTGGGGGTGGGGGAGAGGTTCCCTCAGCCTGGCCTGCACCCTCTCGTAGTCCAGGAACCCTTGGGGGATGTCCGACTGATGTCTTAGGCCTGCTCCTGCCACCACCACTGAACTTGTCAAGCTTCTGGCTGAGCAGCACTCCCGCTGTGGGAGCGCACTGACCACCAGGGGCAGCTCCTGCATTGAGCATCTGCCCCGTGGTGGTCAGTGCGCATCATAGCTTCAGGCCAAAACTGGCTCTCTGACATCCTCCGAGGGGTCCCAGATTGCAAGAGGGCTCAGGCCAGGCCGAGGGACCCCACCCATGCACAATCAGGGCCAGGAGGGACACAGGAGGTTGGCCAGCCAGGGAGGGACTGCGGGAAGGCTCCAGAGTGTGTCCAGCCCATCTCACTCAGTCCCAATCGGCCAGACCCCAGCAGCAAGCTAACCTACCGGTCAGAGCGTCAGAGCATCTGCCCCCTGGTGGTCAGTGCATGTCATAGCGAGCGGTTGAGCAGCCTTAGCATATCATTAGTATATTATGCTTTGATTGGTTGAATGGCCAACCAAACAACCAGACACTTAGCATATTAGGCTTTTATTATATAGGATTAGAAAAACATCCAATAAATGGACAGATGGCTAAGGTTTTATAATCTGATTTTAAGAAAAAAAATTTTTTGATTAAATAGTTGTTTCACATTGAAGATGAAATCAACACTGAATACTGGATCCATAGGAGGTCCTAGTCAAAAATGTTTCCTTTAAGCTGATACTTAACATTTTGTTATAAAAGAATCATTCCCAGCTGCTCAGTTGTAACAGGTTATATTACTAACAGACATTTCTGGTTGAATGTGTTTTAGAGGACTTTAGAGAAGATTTTGACAAGGAAATGGGGAAGAAAGCATGAATACACCAAGTAATTCAGGAGGCCTGAGAAATTGGTGTTGTTAGCATAGGGGCTCCTGACTTTTAACCATCAATGATAGATTTTAAAGAAATCTCTATAGTGCAATGGCTAATCAGATCACCTATTTGGATGTTTAAGAAAGCTTTAAGAAAATTATCTAAGCCTGGTAAGTTTGCAATTGAGTACATATGAGAAGGTTGGCGATTGAAAATTTTCATTACCAATTTAATGTCTTTAGGAGTTACTGAATTATTTAATTTTTCATTAATACTTGAATCAATTCTGGTGGTTTACATTTTCCTAAAAATTTGCTCAGTTCTCCAGAAGCAAAAGAGTGTTCTGAGGTGTTCAAGGGCAGTGATTCCCTCTGCCTATTTGACATTTCCTGTGTTTGTTTCTCCTCCTTCACTTCCCCCACCTTTAGTAGTGACCATCCCTCTTTGTATGATCTGCCTCCCTAATTGGATTCAAAGGCTTTTTAAAGGTACTTGGAAATTAAGACATGAAAAGGTGAAAAGTTCACATTAGCTACCTATTGTTGCATAAGAGAATATCCTACATTTACTGACTAGAAACAACAAACATTTGTTATCTCAGTTTCTGTGGGTCAGGAATCCGGGAGTGGCTGAGCTGGTAGTTCTGGCTCAAGGTCTATCATGAGGCTGCAATCCAGGTGTCACATGAGGCTACCAACATCTCGGGCTCGACCAGGAGGGTCTGCTTCCAGCTCACTCATGTGGCTATTGGCAGACCTTAGGAGACCTGCTTCCAAACTCATTCATGTGGGTCCTTACACAAGGTGCTTCATGGTATGACAGTTGGCTTCCCCCAGAGCAAATGATCCAAAAGAGATTCTCCCAGGATGGAAATCACAATCTTTATATAACCTCTTCTCAGAAGTGACATCCCATCATTACTGCAATATTCTGTTCATTAGAAGGGAGTTAATTTCAGGCCACACTCATAGGCAGGGGACTACATAAGGGCATAAATACTAGAAGCTAGGGATCATTGGGGGTCCTCTTAGAACAGTGGTCGGCAAACTGCGGCTTGGCAAACCACAGGTCATGAGCCACATGCGGTTCTTTGGCCCCTTGACTGTGGCTCTTCCACAAAATACCGACTTCTGCGCACAGGCCACGAAGTTTCAATCGCACTGTACGTGTGCACCCACACGTGGTATTTTGTGGAAGAGCCACACTCAAGGGGCCAAAGAGCCGCATGTGGCTCGCTAGCCACAGTTTGCCAACCACGGTCTTAGAACATGCCTAAGGATCTTCTGGACCAGGGGTTCCCAAATTTTCACCACCAAAAAACATCCCATAAAAGTTTTGTGTTTTGAATTTTTCTTCCTGGAAGTTTTTATTAAGTAATGGATTATTTCTTCATTTTACTCATATAATACTGTAATATAAAACTAGAGGCCCAGTGTATGAAATTCATGCATGGGGGGAAGGGGGGTGTCCCTCAGCCTGGCCTGAACCCTCTCCAATCTGGGACCCCTCGGGGGATGTACAACTGCTGGGTTAGGGATCAAGCCTAAACTGGCAGTCGGACATCCCTCTCACAATCCGGGACTGCTGGCTCCTAACCGCTCACCTGCCTGCCTGCCTGATCACCCCTAACCATTCCGCATGTCTACCTGATGCTCCTAACTGCCCCCCTGCCTGCCTGATAGCCTCCTAATTGCCTTTGCCTGCCTGCCTGATGCCCCTAACCTCTCTGCCTGTCTGTCTGATCACCCCTAACTGCTCTCCCCTGCCGGCCTGATTCCCCTAACTGTTCTCCCCTGCCAGCCTGTTCCCCCTAACTGCTGGCCTGATCGCCCCTAACTGCCTTTGCCTCAGCCCCACCACTGTGGCTTTGTCCGGAAGGAAAACCGGACAGTTGTCTTGAAGATGTCTGGTCTAATTAGCATATTACCCTTTTATTAGTATAGATACAGTAATGAGCAATAGTTATCCACAATATTTAAAGTTAATGAAGGTATGTAATTAATTGGATGACTGATGCACTACCTTACTGGTAGGGCCTCATCTCATATAAACATGACATTTTGTTTAAACTTTTTAAAATACTAAATATAGCCCCCTAGTTTCTCACTATTTCCTTTATGAATTCTCAGAGGATCAGATAATACAGATTAAGTAAAACTAATTAGTCCAACCCATTATTTCATAGATTAGCAAACCAGGTCCCAGAAAGCCAAGTGTTGGAGCTGGAACTACAGTCTCTACCTCCTGGCCCTGTGTCCAATATAGCACATGCCATTCTTGGAATTATTCTTTGCTCCCAAGACTAGCAAAAACCACTTAATAGATCATAATGATGATTATAATATATATTATGATACGGTAATCATTTCACAGTATCACTAAGTTAAATCATGTTGCTATGTACCTTAACTTATACAGTGCTGTATGTCAGCTATATCTCAATAAAACTGGAAGGGAGAAGATTTATATAGCAAAGCTAATGTTATGAAGTATTCTCACCTTAAAGGGATTAACTTATTTTAGCCAAGTCAACCACAGTTAATGGAGCATTTTATTACACTTGATACAGATCAAATCCTGCTCTTAGAATTTTCACTATTCTAATTGTTAAGAAAAAGAAAACTTTTATGATGTTTAAGGATAGTTTACTGTGTTAAATAATTTGCTTATCAAATGGAAAATAAGTTGAAGGCATCACTATAAGCCTGTGAATCACCCATCGTCCCAACGGGGATGAAAATTATTAATTATGGATGAGAATGGCCAATCCAGTTAAAGGCTAACTAGCCCCACTCACCAACACTAGGACAGTGAGGAGGTTTGAACGATGACAGGTTTTCATGCCCAAGCTCTTTGTGTTAAGTACTGGATCGTGATGGCTCATGTGGCATTTTGTAATATCCATCAGGATATCACAAAATGACACAAGTTACAATGATAATGAACTTTACCGCCTCATCTCCCAAAATAAATAGTAAAATGAAACTAAAACTTTGCTTTGTAGTATTTACCCAGTAGAGCTCTTTGAAATAAAGTAATTAAGGAGTTAATCATAGAAGGTGTTTGAGAGGTGCACACACACACACACACACACACACACACACATACTATTACATTTATAAAAGGTTGTAAAAACTAGAACATAAGAAGTTTATCTTTTCTTTGGTCTGAAAGAATAAGACTTGATGGAAACAGAGTCACTAATGCTTGCGGTGGTAGGTAGGGTGTCTGTGTGTGTGTGTGTGTGTGTGTGTGTGTGTGTGTGTGTGGTGCCTGCTACTAATGAACAGATTCCAAACAATGTCTCAACTATGACTAGCATGGTTCACTAGCACATTATTAACAGGAACTCAAAAACTTTTAACAGTGCTTAACACTGAGAATTCACTTGAGATAATAGATATTCATATCTCAGGATCTCTGCCAGGAATCACCTTGATGAGATCAGAGCAGAAAAAAATGATCAGGGAAAAAGTAAAGATGAAATATATTAGGAAAAAGCAAGGAGAGTAGTGAGACATTTGTAGATATACTCCTTGCTCTCCCTGTTTTTGAAAAAGTTTGAAAAGCCAGTGCTAACAGGAATTGCCTAAAAGGTGAACCACCACTGGGGGAAGGCCAATAGAATTGGGCTCAGAATATATGGACTCAAAGGCTAGCTTACATTGAGTAGCTGTGTATTCCCAGTCGCATCACTTCACGACACTGGATTCCTATTTCTTTGTAAACTGACATGATATCAGTGATTTTCCGACTGTTCTGTGGAGGCCCAGGAGTTTTTTGGAGACAGTTTTTTGGAGTTCAGTGGAGGTTGAGGACAGGCCCCCACCCCTAACCTCACCAGAAGGAGCGCCATTCTGCCTTCTTGTGCATTAGGCTCTCGAATACAATATTTGTTGCCAAAAGTATTTTGAAACCACTGGTCTAGCAAAGGTTAAAAAAATCAGCATGGCATTATATATCTGAGTTGGTAAAGAGCCATCGTAGAGCTCTGATAGAAAACCTAGAGGATCCTGAACGTTCTGTGTCAGGACCTTCCTCTCCCTGGGGGTCAAGAGGTGCAGGTTGGAGCCGTCTTGCTGAGCTGCAGCCAGGGCTTGGGACTGGCTCTAGTAATCAGACAACATGGGAGAGGCAGCGACCTAGGCTGCAAGACATGGAGGCAGCTCCGGAGAAGTTAACTTCTTGGTTTAAACATTTTTAATTTTATAATAATGCCTAAACAGGTTCTTGTAAAGAGTGACAAATAATAGAGAAATATACAGGCAAAGTGTAGAATTCCCTCTTTATCTGCCCATCCCACAATATCACATTTTTCACCATAGGTAACCACTATTTTAGCTTGGTCTGTGCTCTCACAGACCTTTCTCTTTTGCTTATGTACTAGGTGTACCGGTTAATGATGTGGATTTCTTAATCAAAGAAAACACGATAATTTCAAGAGAAACATCAAAAGTGCTTTGTTCAAAGTAATGGCCATCACTAGCTACATATTTCCCCATCTTTCAGGTAATTTGTGGATACCTTCCCAATAGAACTTTCCTTGTTTGAGGCAAACCATTCAGAGACACGATTTTCCACTTCTTCCTACATTTTGAAGTGCTGCTCAGAAAGTGTGTGTGGCATCGGAACAAGTGGTAATCTGAAGGAACAAGGTCTGGTTAATACAGCGGGTGGGTTAATACTTCCCAGGCAAGAGCTTTTAACGTGTCTTTAACTGGTTTTGAAGTGTGTGTTGGTGCATCATCATGAAGCAAAATTACTTTACTGTGTCTTCTAGCACATTCTGGTCGTTTCACAATCACAGCATGGTTCAAATTGATTATTTGTTGTTGGTAGCGATCAGTATTAACGGTTTCACCTGGTTTTAGAAGCTCATAATACACCACACCTTCCTGATCCCACCAAACGCAGAGCATTGCTTCTTTCCGAAGGGATTTGGCCTTGCAGTCGATGTTGATGGTTGACCTGGATCAACCCATGATTTTGTGCGTTTGGGATTCTCAAAATAAATCCACTTTTCATTGCCAGTCACAATTCGATGCAAAAAAAGACTTTCGTGCATTGAAGCAACATTTTACTGATGACTTTTCAGTTTTCCATTTGTCTTTTGTTCAGTTGACGTGGCACCCATTTTCCTTCCTTGAAAATCTTTCCCATTGCTTGTAAATGATCAGAAATTGTTTGCTGAGCAATGTTTAACCTTTCTGCAAGTTGTTTTTGAGTTTGACACGCATCTTCATCCAATAATGCTTGTACTTGTTGGTCTTCAAACTTTTTTCAGTTGACCTGGACGTTCTTTGTCTTCCACATCGAAATCACCACTTTTAAAGCATTTAAACCAGTGTTCACAAGTATCTTGAGATGGAGCATGTTCACCATAAGCTTCCCAAAGTATTCAGCAGCACTTTTCTTCAAAATAAAGTAATGAATTAAAACTGCCCTCAAATGCTCTTTTTCTGGCACGAAATTTGACATTTTTAAGTGTAAAAATATCTATGATGTTAACACCTTCAGCAAATTTGACATATGAAGTTTTGAAGCATGTTGTCAATACAACAAAATAGCATACATATCAAATCACATATATATCAACATATGTGTAACTCCATCTATTGAAAAAAAATCTGCAATATTAACCAGTACACCTAATATGTCTTTTATACATGTATATGCACATACATTATTTTTAAAAAATAAGTTAAATTGTCTTCATTGTGCAATTTACTCTATTTACTTATCAATAGGTCTGGGAAATTTTCCATATCAGTACATGTATACCTGTCCTTTCTAAAATAATTTCATTGTATTTCATAATATAGACATGCCATACTCATTGAATAATTGCCAAATTAGGGGCTTTAAAGTTGTTCACAGTTTTTTATTAATATAAACAATCAACATCAGTGCACATGCATCTTTATGTACAAATGTGAGTTTTTCTGTAGGTGGATTACTAGAAGCGAACTTGCTATGCGAAAAAGTATGAAAAAAATTCAGCTGGGTCTGTTTACATGAACACCATCAGTGTGTTTCTCCTTATAGCTGCCAACAATAAATATAAATTCTCTTCATTTTTACCAACATAATGATAAAAAGTTTGATACAGTAATTTGTACTTGCCTGGTTACTAGGGAGACTGATCATCCTTTCATCTATTGTTGCCCATTTATGTTTGTATTAGTTAAAAGAAGCCTGACTGTGGGACTCTAGAGACTAGATTTTAGTCCTGAGTTTGTAATTAGCTTGCAGATTTTGATTAACTTTATTCACCTTTCTGAACCTCAGTTTCTAAATCTGAAAAATGGACATAATCTCAGTCCTGCCTTATTCCCTTACTCCACAATCCTATTGCAAGTGTTCAGAAAACATCGGATAAAAAAGCAAGTGGAAAAGTGGAAAGTGACAGGCATATGAAAGGGATTTCTTTTCGTTTTAAAAGCGTGTACAACATTACTGAGTAACTGTACTTGGGAGTTTTTCTAAACAAAAGAAGGCTGGTGCCTGCAGCAGCTCATTTACCTGCCAACTTCAGGGTCTCCTCAAATAAGTTGTGAGGAGAGAGAAGGCAAAGTTATTTGTTTAGCTCTAACATTGCTCCCCATTCCAACTGGCCTGGGTGAACATAGAAGAAAGCTAGCTCCTTGTGGGATTTCTAATCTAAGTTTGTTATTTCAAGAAATTAGGGTGGGGGTGGCTCCTCTCCCACATCTTCTCTGGTTCATCCATCAGCAATAACAATGCCATCTGGTTACCGGAGACCAGTGAGGCATAAAATGCCCAGAAAAGCAGCTGTCTTCCCCTCTACCTGTGTCAGAATTACTAATTAAGTGACAAATTTGCCTTCAGCAATAAATTAAATTTCGTGCTGCTGAAACTTGTACAGGTTTTACCCTTTATTAAATACACCTTTCTATAACTACAACTCTTCCTTTAAAAGAAACTTACACTCCATGAAACCAGGATAAAAATTCCCATCTGGCCATCCATTTGTTTGTTTTTAATGATGTATGCAATCATTTCTATAAACCTTTAAATGTCATCTTACCTTTTGTTTTTTACTGTGAGGTGAAACCAGATTGCCTGTTTATGTTCACTTTCCGTTCTCCAGTGTGGGTTCCTCATATTATACATGGCAGGATTCTCATTTCCAGTCTGTCTACTACCGATTCAAAATGCCAGTGTGTCACATAAACCTGCCTGTGAGGGCCATGTGACTGAGCCCTAGTCGTGTTGCCCTTCACAAATTCGGTCAAACTTCATATAAATATAAATAGGCTAGTTCATACTTCCAAAATGTCAGCACTTCAACTGTGTAATCTATTTGGTAAACCAGGAATTAGAAAGTCTGAATTGCATTGGATTTTCTACAATCAGCAATTCTACTGAAAGATCTACAGATTTTTGGTAACTAATATGAAAGAAGCACAATCCATTCTTCAGTTTTCAGCACAAATAAAATTCTTTCCCAAATGCCAGTCATCACATGTCACAAACCCTTTCCTTATAGTCCCAGGGTCCAACTCTGTTTTTTCTCACCTCTTAACAGAACGATTAATAGAGTCACGAAAACCATTAAGATAACATCTCCTCCACTTCTAGAGGGCCATTCTGCATGGACATCTAGCCTTGGATACCCCAAATCAAAGGGATGCCCCCAAATTATGATATCTTGTATCTTTCACAATTACCTTGAGGACCTGGTCTGTTTGGTAATTGACAGGACTAATCTGGACCAGACTGTTCTGTTTGCAGTATGACCCAAATGCCTAGAGCAGCGGTGGGCAACCTTTTTGTGAGTGCGTGCCAAAACCAGCAAAATCTCTGACTCAAAATTCTTCTGCGTGCCAACCCTAATTTTTTGAGAACATGTTACGCCTACTTGATATCTCTTAAGGTGTACGTATGTGAAGAACCTTGAAGAAATAATAAAATTCATTCGAGCGACAAAAACAGTATCTGATGATGAAAAATACATTTATTTTTTAATGTATACATGTACACTGATAGTCCGACAGAAAACTTTATGACTCCGTTTGATATTATCAGTGGGACTTTTGCTGCTGCATCACTGATGACAGAGATTTTACATCAGGTTTATATTTCGTGACCTTCAGAGATACGCACGAGCTACTGCTTTCATCCGTCAGGCTACTCCTATTACGAGACTTAACAAAATTCATCACTGACAACAAAGATTCACAATTGTAAATGGAAGATTATCAGAGAGGGTTTCGCGTGCCAGCAAAAGTTACTGGCGTGCCATGTTTGGCACGCGTGTCAGGGGTTGCCCACCCCTGGCCTAGAGTCACCAGGGCACATTTCCTCCCAGTAGCGTATGGTAGGTCATTATCAAGTTCCTTCTCATTTTCCAAAAAAAGAGCCATGTCATGATCCTTATAAATATACCACATTAATTGGCAATGTTACCAGTTCAGTGCAACCATCAATTTTTTAGCTTCTATTATGATAATGGCCCTGGGCTAGGAATGTGAAGGGATAAATATAAGTACTTATATTTAAAGAAATAAATACAGGGTGGGGCAAAAGTAGGTCTACAGTGGTGAGTACATGAAATACAAGTTTATTCTTATATTATTTTCCATACAAACGACTGTAAACCTACTTTTGCCCCACCCTAAATATGCTGCCTCAAGAAGTTTTTCATCTAACAGGAGAGTTGTCATGTATAAAAATAACTACAACATAAGACAAAATGTAGAATATCCCTTAGAATGGGTAACAACAAGATACACAGAATAGAGAAAACCATCTGATAGTTTTCTGGGTAGGGTGGATACACTGGGGTTGTCCTGTCTGAACACCGATGAACAGAGTCCTGTGGGCGCTCCCTCCACCTTTGTTCAAGTCTCTTTGTTGCTGGTATGACTCATCCTCTAAGTTCACCTCATAGTGTTGAGAGTAGGGAATGTTTCATGTTTTAGAGGAACTGTCAATAGGAAGATCCATTTTCAGCTAGCACTCCTAACAGGAAGCAAATCATTGAACCAAAAAGATTTACAATGTTCTACTAACCTCAGTGCACATACGCATCACTTGTACAAGTGGTTAAAAAGCAGATTCTAATTCAGTAGTTCTTGGGTGGAGCCGGAGATTCTATATTTATAACAAGTCCCCAGATGACGTCCATGCACTTCAGCCGATATTTGGTTAAGGAGGATTTAGGACATTGCTCCCTGCAGCTGCAGAAGATGCTAAAAGAGAGTTCAACCTAAAGATGGACAAATAAAGTAGACAAACAACATTTCACAGAGCCCAACGGGAAGCAAAGCTTTTTACACAAATCAACAGGGAAGGACTCAGTACTTACAAGCTGCATTTTGTGCAAGGACGTGGCCAAACGTTTAGAACAATTGTGTCATTAGCAACAATGGATATGCAGCAGAGCTGGCATCCCAGGCAACGACAAGACTATGGACACCAGGAACAGAATCTAAACTGGATCACAATTTCCCAACCATAAGTCTCACTCATTCCTCAGTGATCAAGAGCTGAAGTCTGAGATGAAAACACACTTTATATCTTTCATGCACACATTGTACATGGGTGGATCAAGCTATATTAATTTCTTAATGAAAAGTGAGGCTTCAGTCCCACTCAACTGCCTGAAGTAGTGAGTTAAATGACCTCTTTTGTTATTGGGGGAGATATGAATTCATTAGGCCCATCTGTGTATTAAAAATCAAGATCCAGGTGCCTGGATCATGGACTTGGATATATTTGAGTCTCCACATAGGGCAACTACAGAAAAAAATAATTGAAATGAGATGTGTTTGCAGCCTGTCCTTTGGTTCTATAGTTCATGACAAAGCAAAAGGATCTTGTTGTAAGAGTCTTATACTTACAAGGAAAAAGCCCTACATCACGGGCCTTCAGGGGGATATTATAACCAAGTTCCATAGCAGCATATTTCCTTAGTGATACTAGACATTATGCCTGGCTGCTAACTCTGAGTAGAAGTCAAAACCAGACAAAGCAGATTTCCTCTCCTTCTGAAGGGGGATTTTTACTATTATCCCCAGGGAAGAGGCTAAGTAATCTTGTTGAATTCTGAATTTACTACCCAACAGACTTAAGGTTTCTCATACTACCCAAAGGTCCTCAGAATATTTTATCTAATAAAGGGATAGTTATATCAATCTCCGATTGCTTTATTTAAAACAACTACTTTAAAAGTTCAATTAAAATAGTTTCAATAAGAAGTGGCCCATCATCAAATTCTGCTGGATGCTTCTGACCTCCTGTTCACAATGGGCATTATGGTTTATTCTTTAATGTACATTAATTTGGTTCAAGCAGGATCCAGACTGCACATCTCAGCATTCTACTTGAATAAAGAAGAAAGAATTCAATTCCCCTCTGCAGCAAATTCAGCCTTCCACAAGTCAGCTCAGCCAGGCAGTGATGGCTGCATTGCAAAAACTGCTTTGCGAATGTTTTGCTGGGTTTTGTTGCTAGGTGATGACCGGGAAAACTTTGCAATTCCTGCTGAGAGCTTTAAAAAAATGTGCCTGTAACCAGTTTCATATTAAAGAGGAGGGGGGGTGGGGAATAGGACAGCCTGCACCTTAATTCCTCAAGGTTTATTCCTTGCCCTAAACTCCCCCTTAGCTGTCATATAGAGAAATTGTGACCATTAAGAAATGTAAACACAGGACATTGGGAAATGAAAAAGAAAGAAAACAATATTCAATTTATCATCAACCAATCCAGAGTAGCCTTTATAAAAGGGAACTCAGCCAATGACTTTTGTGTAGTCTAAACTAAAACTTAAATAACGTGGGAATGGGGGAGAGGAGAATAGAGGAAGGGGCTGAATGAAAAATACCAACTGACTCTCCCAACATTCTTTTCTGTCCCACATATTCGCAAAGACCCTTTGCTTAAGACATTGGCCTGAGGCTAGAGTCAGCAAGTACCTGAGCTGGGCTTCAGAAACCCTTGGCCTGGACCCGGCTTTCGAGCCAAGCAGCAGGGATTCCTGGGAAAGCCCAGAGGCCTGTCTGAGGCCTGGTCCTATGTCAGTGATTGATGAGGACAAGTGCGAGAGGTGACACACTGTGAAATCAGACTGAGGCACAAAGAGTTAATCCTTGGGCTTCTTCCAAATGGGTCCTTTGATGGAAAAATAATAATATTTATTCCGTCCTTTAATTTTGCAGCTAAAAATGCACTATTGATATCTTATTCACTAGGCGAGATGCCAGCCTGCAACCTCCTGAAACTTCAGGAGATAAATACCACACTGGCGGCAGTAATTATTTTTCCTTGTAGCATTATCATCATCAAATTAGTTTAAACTGCTGATTTAACAAGTACTATATTATAACCAGTAGAGAGAGGAGAGCAGTTGTTTCTGCATACAAATTTCTTTTCACAAATTAAAGGACCTACCTATAAATCACAGGAGAGAAAAAACGGAGAAATTACAACGCTGCCACCCTGGCCTCTCTGTTCTCAGAAATGTGGCAACAGCTTGGTAGTAAGAGTCCCCTTCTTTCCTTCACTAACTCATTTGCTTGCGCTCACTCCCCACTGGGTCCTCTCCTGAGAGGATAGGAAAGGCCATGTGTGTCTTTGACTTGGCGACACAGGCGGGTTTCTTGTACTTCGTACCCTCCATAGCAGATGCACAAACCTTAGCAGCGTCTTTTTAACACTTCATTAATTATTGAGCTGTGCCAAGAGTAATTATTTGGCTATGCCAGGAGTCCTTTTCTCCCACATCAGTAAACAGTAATTTAGAGAAGGGGGGCTATAACCTTGGGGTGAGCAACGTTTTCCCCCCGCAGCTGTGTGGTGAGCTCAACAATAGTGTCTATGCTTCAAGAAATGAGGAGGTCCACAGCCCAGCCTCTGCTGCACGCAGGAAATGCTACGGCCAGGGAAAAGAAACCACCACGCTAATGGTGTGACACAAAATTTGGAATATCTCTTTTGCTCACAGATCCAAGATACTCATTCTGACTTTGTGCTTTTGCCTTAATGTAATAATAATAATAAATCCAGTAATAGCAAGGGAATTTATTCCAGAATTTTCTTTATATGTTGTAATGAAAGCATGCTAACACTGATATAGTACTTTCTCAATTACTAAGATTTCTTTTCTTTGGCCATTATTCAGTAAGACTTTAAATTCTCCCCTTTTCTTTCAATTAATAGACATTGTTTCACGGTCACTTGAAAACCCTAATCCTGGAACTCAACAAAATAAAAACGTCTTTTTCCTACATTGTCAAAATCAAATCAGACACAGAAAAGGCTAATGGGAGCTAGTGTCCCTCTGGCATTTGGGTCGAGGATGTTGCTGCATGTATTTCAGAGCCATGGAACCTCGAGTTTAGATGTTTACTTAATACAGCATCCTTCCAATACCTAAGATTGGTAACAAGGAAGGTACCTCGCCATTTTTATACATTATTTTACTAGTTTCTAGCAAGGGCAACAAAGCAAGGAAAGACATACAGATTGGTAAGGAAAAAGTAAAGCTGTCACAATTGTGTATGTAGAAAAACCTAAACATGCTACAAAGCAACTACTAAAACTTGAAGTGAATTTAGCAAAATCACAAACACATGTAAAAAGATGCATGAATATTAGACATCATTCACATTATGTGAAAGAAGCCAGACACAAAAATCCACATCATGTACTATCTCATTTATATAAAATTCTAGAACAGACAACACAACGCAATAGTGGAGAAAAACTGGAAAACATATTGCTTTGGAGGAGGGGATTAACAGGTAATGAACCCAAGGAAACTTGCTGGAGGGGTGAAAATGTCTTATATGTTGATAGAAGTGTGGAGCACCTAACAATATGCATTTATCAAAACTCACTAAACAGTATACTTAGGGTTTATGTGTATGGCTATATTTAAATTTTACTTCCCAAAAAGAGTTAAAAAAAACTATATCTAAATATTGAACACTGCTTAATAAATTTTGTTTTTCAGTGGTATAGATTAAAAGTTCTAAAATTAATTTGTGTGAGTTTAAACAAATTAATAAATATATATTAGGCTTGAGCAAATGAGTAAATAATGAAAGCCAGATTTCTCTTTGTTGTTCAACGGAGTCACAAATAAGAAAAGGAGGAAAACAAGAATGCATCTTGAGGTGTTGGATTGGAATTGAGAGCAACAGTATGACCTCATGGAGATGATAGATGATAGATAGATAGATAGATAGATAGATAGATAGATAGACAGATAGATAGATAATAGGTAGATTAGATAGAGAGAGAGAAAAAGAGACAGAGAGTGAGACAGAGAGAAAAAGAGAGACACCTCATAGTTACAGAGTTGAGAGGCGAGGGCCTGAGAATTACAAGATAAATAGGACCATCTTTTTGTGCCTGCAATTAAGGAAATGCTCAAAGATAATGGGGTCATGTCAAGTACATACATGAGTCAGCTTGAAGGGGCTCCCTCTGGCAAAACCTGGAAAATTTAATGCATCAAATTAAATAATAACAGTAGTTGATTACAACTGTTTGAATAAAATAACAATCCACACATATTGTATTAATTTCCCAGGACTGCTGTAACGAAGTATCACAAACTGAGTAACAACAACAACAAAAACACAGTAATTTATTCTCACCATTTTGGAGATTAGAAGTCCAAAATCAAAGATTCAGCAAGGCTGTGCTCCCTCTGAAACCTGCAGGGAAATCGTTTTTGCCTCTTCTTCGCGCCTTTGGAGATGGGTTGCCAGCGGTATTTGGCATTCCTTGGCTTGTAGGTGCATCCCTCTGACCTCCACCTTCACATGGCATTCTTCCCTTTAGTAGCTTCATGTCATCTTCCCTCTGCATGTGTCTGTGTCCAAATTTCCCCTTTTTATAAGGACACCAGTCATATTGGTTAAGGCCCAACCTAATAACTTCATCTTGAGTTGGTTAAATCTGCAAAGACCTTATTTCCAAATGAGGTCACATTTTGAGCTATTGGGGATTACTACTTCAATATCTTTTTAGGGGGCAGGGGAGACACAATTCAATGCCTAGGAAGTGCATACTGCAACAAAAATATAAGTAAATGGTGGACAAAATGAAATCCTCCTTTGTAGTGGAAAGCCAGCTAATAAGTAAAGAAGAAACTATGGAAATTAAGTATTATCAATGAATTCTAAAACTAGTGGGCATATTCTGATGCCATGGAACATTAAATAGTCTTGGACTATCTCTGCTCACTCTACCTTTAATTAAAAATGAGAAAATGTTACCTTTACTGCAAAGAAACCTGGTGGGCATCACTTTAATTATGTGATCAAAGTTAACATCACCAGTGTTGGGACAGACACTCTGTGCCTCCTAATATGATGCACCAAGAAAGACACATGGCCTCAGTGCTATTCTTCCCAAATGCACAACCTCGATTGAACCATGAGGAAACATTAGGCAAATCAAAACTGAAGGGCATTCTATAAAATAACTGCTCTAAACTCCTCAAAAAATGTCAAGATCAAGAAAAATGAAAGGCTGAAGAATCACTTTAGATTAAAGGAGACTAAAGGGACATGATAATTAAGCAATGCATGATTTTATATTGGATCCTGTACTAGAAAAAATATATCAATAAAAAGCAAAAATTGAATATGAACTGCAGACTAGATAAAAGTATTATATTAATGTTAAGTTTCCTTACTTTCAAAAACTGCACTGTGACTATTTAAAAGAATGTCTGTCCTTGTTCTTCAGAAATACAGACTTAACTATGTATAAAGTATGGTTCAGAAAAAATAATATGCATATGTACAACATATAGAAAGAGAATTGTAAAGTGGAGCAAAATATAAAAATTTGGTAAATCTGAGTAAAGGGTATATAGGAATGCTTAACACTATTCTAACAACACTTTAATACAATTTGAAATTATACTAAAATTAAATAAAATCGGAACAAAAATAGATGTGAGGAAAATGAGGTAGAAGGAAGGATAAGACTATTAAAGACTTTGTCTTAAATAGCAGGAAATCAGTGAATATTGATGAAAATGGAAACATTTCAATTTTAAAAAGTTATGTTTCTAATGTAGGGATTGTTTTCAAAATCTTTCTTTAAGCTTAGGATCTTAAGGGAGTAATATCTCTTCAGGAGAAACTATCAAAAATTTAAAAAATCTTGCATTTCAAAATCAAGTAAGTTAGAATAAAATTAAATGTATTTTTAATAGCTGGTAGAGTATGATCCTAATTCTATAATATTATTTTTCTATCTATATATCTATCTACCTATCACCTTGTCTATCAATTCATCTGTCAATCTCTACACATACATAAAGGGTTGACTGAAGTAATGTTCACCAAATGCTAGATAAGGTTATTTATAAGTAATTTTTCTTTTTTGTACCTTTTGTACTACATAGAATTTTTACAATAAGCATAGCACAGTACCCTAACATATACAATGGCATTTACATTACATTTACATTTTTATTCTCAAAACATAATGATATTAATTTTAAATCTGATAAAATATTAACATGCTAAAGTCATTTCCAGTTCTATAAACAAACTAAAAAACCAACACAAAGTATCTGCTCCACATTTCAAGAGTAATGAGTTCAATCATGTTAAGGTTATAATTTTGTTAGTCTATTAATTTTTTTCCTCTCAATGCAACTAGAAATTAATTCTTTGTCAGTCTTAACAATTAGTGTTCTTATCTTTTTTTCTGAAATAAAGATGACATTAGATCAAAATCTTTTCATTTTTATTCTTTTAAAAAATTCACAGTAATAGCCTAGTCGTGACAAGCATATGATAATACCATCTGCATAGAAAAATAAAATTCTGTGATTTCACAACCAACCTTACTAACTACCTCACTGGGTATGTGGCTAAATTAAAAGTCTTCTCTCACATTTATCCTGAAACTTCCTTTATTTGAATTTTCTCCCACATCCCCAGCTTCTTTCAGAACATCCTTTATATTCCTACACTCTTTTTCTTGTTCTCCAGAAATGTCTTAAAGTCTCAATATTCTCCTCTAAGCATGAAGTCTTAAGGTTGAGAAAATAGACTGTAGAGGGGTGATGTGGTAGATCATATTGCTTTTCATCAATATTCACTGCTTGTCCTTGTGGGATGATTACACTTATTTAGCCTGTTGAACTCAGATGCCCATGTGACCTCATCCTCTCCCTCATCCTCTCTCTCTCTCTCTCTCTCTCTCTCTCTCTCTCTCTCTCTCTCTCTCTCCCTTGACTGGAATCGAACCTTAGGCCCTTCAGTCCGCAGGCCAACGCTCTATCCACTGAGCCAAACCAATCTGTGCTCTTCTCCTCTCTTCTTTTTCCAGAGAAGAAGGAAAGGAGAAAGGCAGAGGGTTTTGAATCCGTACCAAAAGGAGGGATAAAGAACTCTACTTGGACACAGAGCAGTCCAAGTAAGAACCCAGAGGCTTGAAATAGTGTACAAGTTGGGGAATTATGATATGTTCCAACTATAAAGTGAAAGAAAGGATGGAAGGAGATGAAGTTGGAGAAAGGGGTCCCAGGCTGTCCTCACATGGAAGTCATTACAAAGCCTCTCTTTCCACATTCCCTCTTCACTCTCTTCCTCCCTTTCACCAGGTTCACCTAGTTGCTTTAAAATAACCCCTCAATTGAAAATTGAAAACAATTCAGGCCTTAGTCAGGATTTTCACCTTTATCCTGAGAACAATAGGAAACCATTTGGCAGATTTAATTAAATGAGTAGTCAGAGCAGGTTTTCTTTTTAAGTTTATTCTCATTGCTGCATTGAGAATGGTCTGAGAAGGAATGGACAAGACAGATTTGGACAGAGCAGTCAGGTGGTGATAGGTAAGAGAGATCATGGTGAACTGAAGTGGTAGTAGCAATAAGATAGAAGGAGTATTGGAAAGGTGTGGAAAGTATTTCTAAGGTAGAATTGATAGGTCTTGCTGATGGGTTGAATGATCTTTTACCCTCTCTGCATTCACCCCCTTGGGCATTTAACTTTGAAGTGTCCTCTGCCTCTGTCTCTGGACTTGACCATGTGCCTGGCTTTGGGTAATAGAATGAAGCAGACGTGCAAGTATGGTGCTTCTAAGTCTACAACTCGAGAGGCCTTGCTCTTTCTTGTGTTTCTGTCATCTCCATGAGGACATTCCTGAGGTAGCCTACTGGCATGGAACAGATACGTGGAAGAGACTTGAAGTGCCCAGTCAGCCCACTTGAGACTCGTCTAGATCAGTGGTCAGCAAACTCATTAGTCAACAGAACCAAATATCAACAGTACAACGATTGAAATTTCTTTTGAGAGCCAAATTTTTTAAACTTAAACTATATAGGTAGGTACATTGTTATTAACTTAATTAGGGTACTCCTAAGGCTTAGGAAGAGCCACACTCAAGGGGCCAAAGAGCCGCATGTGGCTCTCGAGCCACAGTTTGCCGACCATGGAAGCCTATTCTGTATAACTCATGTGGGTATACTGGAAGCAAAACTACTCACCCTTTTTGAGTCGTAGTTTTCTTCCGCATCCATCTAGTCCAGTGGTTCTCAACTTTCCTAATGCCGCGACCCTTTAATACTGTTCCTCATGTTGTGGTGACCCCCAATTTCATTGTTACAAATTGAACATAATCAAAGCATAGTGATTAATCACAAAAACAATATGTAATTATATATGTGTTTTCCGATGGTCTTAGGCGACCCCTGTGAAAGGATCGTTCAACCCCCAAAGGGGTCGCGACCCACAGGTTGACAACCGCTGATCTAGTCTAACATATGATGAACTCTCCCTGGACTCTAAGCGCCGTGGGAGGGGGGCACCTTATCACAATTATATCTATACCTTCAGAATATTAGCAAAAGTTCTGAAAGATCTCCTTTTCCAGTTATCCAGGAGCAGTCAGCTTATAAAAACCAATAGATACAATGAATCTATGAAACTCCAGTGTTGGGGCTAAGTTTATTCTTCTGCCTTCTGCAAAATAAATACTACATGTGGTCAGGGACTCATACCTACTAGACAAATCAACGAGGTCTTGTTCTCTCTTGCTAATGACCAATTATTACCTTTATGTTCAACTCAAGAAAAATTGTTTACTATATGCCAGGCACTGTGTAAGACACTAAGCATATAAAAATAACTACAAATTCTTTCCAAGAAGTAACATATAGGCTAGTGAGTAACACAAATAAGTAAAATATGAGCTGTTCTCAGCAGGTCAGAGTTTTGAATGGTTCCCTGGTGCCTGCAGAGGCAGCAGATACCCTTTAATATAGCTGGCATTTGCCCTCTTTAATCCAAGAACTATCCTAGCAACCAGGCAAGGCCCATTAAAGCCACTCCTTCAAGAGAGTCACCTGGGATGTTGAGAGAAACCAGAAGATTCTTGGGAGTTTCCTTACAGTCATTATATCCAATCAATGTTCATTCTCTTTCCATTCTCTCTCTTCAATTCTTCTCTTTCATTTTCTCCTTTTCTTTTCCACTGATGCTGGGCTAACTTACAACTTCATAACCTTGTATCCTGATCACGTCCACCTTTCCTTGGCAATTTATGTTCATGTTTTGACATTCCTCCAAGATCCTGCTATTAGAGAAGACGGTGCATGCCTGAAATACCTCTGCATCTCCGACAGAGCCTACTCCAGATCCTTGTGTGCCATCAGCACTCCATAAACTCTTCTTCCATGAAATCTGAACCCTCACCTGATAAACTCATCTTTTACAATCAATATTGATTATGAAGCTGATCCAAAGGAATGGTTTTGTCTAATTGGAATTACCTGGAATCTTTACAATGTCCCCAAATATGAAAACTACCACATTTACTGCTAGGCCATAAAATTCAGGAAGCAATATCATCCAAGCTGCTTCATGATTCAAAACTCCTTCCATCAAGAGGATTGTATCTTTCTCTTCTCTAGTTCCTGATTTACTTACCTTCCTCAGTATCAGATTACTAGTTCCCTTATGAAGTAATTTCCTCACTTAGTTTTGTCCTCACATGATACATGACTTTACCTAGCCTTTACCTAGCTACCTACTATGACACCACCTCCTGGATTTTGCCCAAATGATGATAAACAGAATACTCATGTTCCAAATTCACTGTGCACCCATATTTTATTTCTTCCACATTCCAATTCTAATTTGCACTTCTTGGTAAGAATTGTCTGGTCTTTAGTTTTAATTGTTTTAGTTGATTTAAGAGACCCTTTAAAATCTCCTGGGCAAATATAGTGTTTGATGACATAGGATCTTTAAATCAAATTTGAAGATCTTTGATCAGGATTAAGACACTAATTATTTCCTTTACTGACATACATTTTATTTATATATTAATATATAATTTTAGAAATATATCAAGTAGTAGTGAATGTCTATTTTTACTTCCTCTCCAGTCAATCTTATTTCTTCCCCAGAGATAACTACTAATAAGAGTTTAGTATATATTCTCTCAAACATTGATAGTTTCTCACACACACATTTGAAGTCACATATCAAGTTTATTACACATCTATTATACTTCAATAAAACTGTAAAAATAAGGTAAAACCAAAGAAAACTGTGTTCGCTCACCAAATGATCAAAAACTAAAGAGTCAAGAAGTGGAAACAGTATAAAATTATGAACATTCTTAAATGTTAGTTGGAGCTTAAATCTTATAGTGTTTATCAATTAAAATGCCATCCCTTTAAAACAGCAATTTCTCAACAATTAAATCTTATAGAAATATTTCAATATAAATACAAATATAAACATTGTTTACAATTACATACAGATTAATATTAAATGTCCTTCAACAGCAAAATAGTTAACTGTAAGTTATATATATTATGGAATAAAATTCTTTTTTTAAAAGTTTGTTTTATTTTACTACAAGAACATCTATTTGAATATTTTTTTGTTTTTAAAGGTATTGCATAATTGAATTAGTTTTGTCCCCAAGTTGGATTTGTTTAACAGGTGATGGATATATATATACATATTCTATATAATAAAAGCCCAGCAACCCATACAGCAGAATGACCAGAAAAACTTGTCGCTATGACACGCACTGACCACCAGGGGGCAGACACTCAATGCAGGAGCTGCCCCCTGGTGGTCATTGCACTCCCACAACTGGAGCGCTGCTCAGCCAGAAGCTGGGCTCATGGCTGGCAGACGCAGTAGCAGTTGAGTGCATAATACCTCTAGTATATATACACTAGATGCCAGGTGCACAAGATTTGTGCACTTGGGGGGATCCTTCAGCCCAGCCTGCACCCTCTTGCAGTCCAGGAGTCCTCAGGGGCAGGAGAGGCTCCCACCACTGCTGCTGCTGCATTTGCCAGCCATGAGACCAGCTCAGGGCTTCTGGCTGAGCAGCACTCCCCCTGTGGGAGCTCACTGACCACCAGGGGACAGCTTCTTCATTGAGCACCCGTGCCCTGGTGGTCAGTGCACATCATAGCAACCGGCTGTTCTGCCATTTGGTCGATTTGCATGTTAGCCTTTCATTATATAGGACAGTGATGGCAAACCTTTTGAGCTCGGCGTGTCAGCATTTTGAAAAACCCTAACTTAACTCTGGTGCCGTGTCACATATAGAAATTTTTTGATATTTGCAACCATAGTGAAACAAAGACTTATATTTTTGGTATTTATTTTATATATTTAAGTGCCATTTAACAAAGAAAAATCAACCAAAAAAATGAGTTCACGTGTCACCTCTGACACACGTGTCATAGGTTCACCATCACTGATATAGGATATATGATTTAATTTTATTTATTTGACAGGCATAAATCACTCAGAAGAGCTCGTTTTGATTTATTGGGTACATAATAATATGCCTTCAAAAGAAAAACATGTTCATATATATTTGCTTGACAGATTGAAATGCTACAGAACTAGCACTTTGTTCTTTCAGATATATATAGGTAGACAGATAGAGATATATATCTTTCTGAATGTGTTCCTGGACTAATCATCCAAGTACATCTAAAGGAGTTAGTCTAGGTTCTTGAATAAATACTACTCATTTTGTATTTTCACTTTTCATTAATGTAAAAAATAAGTATCACCTACACTTTACATACATCATCTATAAACCTGTAATTGGAGTATAAATATGTGCAAATATATTATTTACACTTATGTACTCACACCTACTATCAAAAAGCCAAAAAAAAGCTAGGACATAGAGTGGAATTTCCTTTTTAATTCTGCGGAGTCTATTACACCTCTTTTTCCACAGCAGTTCTTCTACCCTGTGCCCCAAACTGAGAAGCTTGTAAATTTTGCTTTTCTTAGTTTGTATCACAACCAGATTTGCAGTTTATTGGACCGTAGTAAATTTAGCTATGTGATTGCTCTTCATCAGGAAGGGTCAAGGTGAACCAAAACACTTCCTGATTCACTAACACCTCAGGAAGTAGTGGGAAACATCCATGGAATATGACTGCAATGGAAACTGCACTTGAAGGAAAGGTAATCTGCTTTCTTCAAGCTCTGTTGGAGTTTAGCTTCAAACTGCTTCCTCCTGATGCCTTACTTTGCCGGACACCAATTCCAGCATGTCATAATTTCAAGAGTTTCATCAAAAGGTTGATGAGACTTGGGGACTCAACAGGGTTGAGTCACACAAGTAGTCACCTGTTGGGAATGGCTAAAGGCATTTCCCCAAACCTGAATAGGATACATTAAATTGATTGTGGCTGCCACACAGCTAAAAGGCATCTTCATCTACATGTTATTGCCTTCTACTGGCCAAACACCTGAACAGCCGTAGGCTAATTCTCTCATTCTGACAATGGACTCTGTACCAAATCCTGACCCTTTGAAGTGTATATCTCTGCCTCGCCTCAGGACAAATTGTGTTAATAAAAAGCATGGGGTCCTGGGGACGGAGAGAACCTAAGACCTCAGACTTAAGATCTTAGAACTTAGCTCCTTTAGTTAAGCTCCTCTGATCCCCAATGCCTTTCAAAATTATATTTCGTCTCTGGACTCTTTATTAGTCTCTGGATTCCTATGTCATCTATGCACAGCCCTTTCTCCAGATTCCTGAACCCTTCTTGATGCTGGGACAAGAACCCCCGCATTATTTCTCCAAAATGTGGGAAGCAACTAGCCCTAGGGACTATGAAACAAAACCTAATGACTTAGGCCAGCATCAAGGAGAGAACAAGACCTTGAGATACCAAAGTCATATGTTTGACTTCCAGTCAAGATGGCAGCATAGGTAAATGCAATACTCAAGTCCTCCCACAACACATCAAAATTACAGCTAACCTACAGAACAACCATCATTCAGAACCACCTGAAATCTAGCTGGATAGAAGTCCTACAACTAGGGATTTAAAGAAGTCACATCAGACTGCTAGGAGGGGCAGAAATGTGGAATAGGCTGGTTTGACACCCACGTGTGGTGCATAAAAATTGGGAGGAATATCTCAGCTGTGGAGGCCCCCCTGAGGGTCTAGGGATCCCAGCCCCACACCAGGCCCGCCTGCCTAGGGTTCCAGAGCCAGGAAGAGAAGTCCCCATAACTTCTGGCTGTAAATCCAGCAGGGATTTTAGCAGAGTGAGATGGAGAACTGCTGGAATCCCAGGCAGTTCCTCTTAAAGGGCCCATTCATAGACTTACTTGGACTCACTCCCTCTGAGCTCTAGCACTTGGGAAGCAGCTTGAAAGGATCCAGGGACATATGGAGAGGAACTAAATTGTCTAGCATCAGGGTGAGAACTAGGAGGAGCAGCTTTCTGCCAGACAAAAGTGCTGGTAGAAGCCTTTGTTCCTTTTCTGGACTCTCACCACAGAACTGGCAGTCGGGTGCCATATCTGAGTTCTCCAATAACCTGGCTCATATTGTTCACCCTCATCCTGGTGATTCTCTGAGGTTCCACCCAATTGCAGGACCACCCAAGCCATTTCTAATGGCTTTTCCATACAAATGGCCTCTCTTGCCTCGTGCCTCAAACTTTCCTAAATTCTCTCAAACAAGCAGCATCTGGCCTCAGCATAAACCAAAACTCTTGTTAAGTGGTCCTAAGCCCAGCACTAGTGACAGGCAATCTTGGTTCTCAGCTTAATCTCTCCTGGGCATCTCCAAACTCAGCACAATTAGTCATCTTCAGATCACTCTGTAGCTCATGCCAGGTGGCCCCAGGCAGGACACAGATGGTAGCTGATCTTGCCTCCCAGGAGGCTCCAGAGCCAGTGCACCTGGTGGGCAGTTTCACACCACTGCAGATTACAGCTCTATCACTGCCACCAGCAACACACTCAAGGAGTGGATTTGGTGAGCACCAAAGCCCCACTGAAGTGAGTCCTGCTCCACAGGGTCAACTCTTACATGGCAGTTCCTCCACTGTAGTCACAGCCAGTCCTCACAGCTGATCAGCCTGGGGTAAATCCCTCCCACTGACATGCCAACAGCAAGGCTCACCTACAATAGGACAATGCACACAGTCGACACAGGGGCACACCTGAAGCACTCAGCTCGACTGACTAGGAAGGCTGTACCACTGGGCCCTATAGGACACCTACTACCCAAGGCCACTCTACTAAGTCCAGGAGACATAGCATCTCTACCTAATTCATAGAAGTAAACACATTATCAATTCTGTATTTGAAAAAATAATTATAGAAACAAAGCAGTCAAAATGTGGAGACAAAGAAACAGTTCCCAGTGAAAGAATAGGAGAAAGCTCCAGGAAAAGAACTAAATGAAATGGAAGCAAGCAAACTACCAGATAAGAGTTCAAAACAATGGTTATAAATATGCTCAAGAAACTTAGTGACTACTTCACCAGCATGAAAAGGGACATAGAAACCATAAAAAGAACCAGTAAAAAATGAAGCATATACTAATGGAAATGAAGAATAATTTACAGGGAATCAACAGTAGTGTAGATGAAGTCAAGAATCAAATTTGCAATGTGTAATATAAGGAAGCAAAAAACACCCAATCAGAACAGCAAAAAGAAAAAAATAATAAAAAATATGAAGATAGTGTAAGGAGCCTCTGGGACAACTTCAAGCATACCAACATTCGAATCATGAGATTTCCAGAAGAAGGAGAGAGAAAGCAAGAAATTGAAAACCTATTTGAAAAAAATAATGACAGAAAACTTCCTTAATTTGGTGAAATAAATAGACATACAAGTCCAGAAAGCACAGAAATTCCCAAGTAAGATGAACCCAAAGAAGCCCACACCAAGATATATTATAATTAAAATTAAAACGTTTAAAGACAGAGCATCTTAAAAGCAGCAAGAGAAAAGCAGTTAATTACCTACAAAAGAGCACCCACATGACTGTCAGCTGATTTCTCAAAAGAAACTTTGCAGGCATGAAGAGAGTGGCAAGAAATATTCAAAGTGATGAAAAGCACCTCCTACACCCAAGATTACTTTACCCAGAAAAGCTATTGTTTAGAATTGAAGGACATAAAAAGAACTTCCCAGACAAGAAAAAGCTAAAGAAGGTCATCACCACCAAACTAGTATTAGATGAAATGTTAAAGTCTCTTCTTTAAGAAGAAAGGGGGGAGATTAAAAATATAAACAATAAAATGGCAATAAATACATATCTATCAATAATTGAATCTAAAAAACAAAATAAATGAATGAGCAGAACAGAAATAGACTCACAAATACAGAGAACATTTTGATGGTTGCCAGATGGGAGGGGGTGGGGGAATGGGTAAAAAGGTGAAGGGATTAAGAAGTACAAATTAGCCCTGACCGGTTTGGCTCAGTGGATGGAGTGTCGGCCTACGAACTGAAGGGTCCCAGGTTCGATTCCAGTCAAGGGCATGTACCTTGGTTGCGGGCACATCCCCAGTAGGAGGTGTGCAGGAAGCAGCTGATCAATGTCTCTCTCTCATCAATGTTTCTAACTCTTTATCCCTCTCCCTTCCTCTCTGTAAAAAAATCAATAAAATATATATATTTTTTTAAAAAAAAGAAGTACAAATTGGTTGTTATAAAAGAGTCATGGGGATGTAAAGGACAGCACAGGGAATATAATCAATAATATTATAATAATTATGTATAGTTTCAGATGGGTACAAGATTTATCAGGATGTTCACTTAGTAAGTTATATGTCTAATTAGTAGAGTGTACACCTTAAATTAATATAATATTGTATGTCAACTATAATTGAAAAATAAAAAATTATTATAAAAAATAATTTTAAAAAAACAAAGTCATATGTGAGAAGCAGTGATTGAAGCAGATGTCCAGAGCCTCAAAAGCTTGGAGTATAGAGGAAAGCCAAGAGATTCTAATGAGAAACTGGAGGGCAAAGCTGTTGTTAACTCAGCTTTGTAGACTCGGGAGTGAGACAACATAGTTCTCTTAGTCACACAGAGCAAGACAGGGGCAGAGTAAAATGGGCCTGAGGGAAACAAGCTCCAAATGTGACGCTAGATGAAGAGCTGAAAGCCATGCAGGAGGTAAGGGCAGAGTTCATGACCAAGCAAGGCAGGATCTCAGCCCAAAGACAAAGGCAGAAATATGAGTGTTAACAGATGGAAGGTGGGACACTGCCCCAGTCTAGACAGGATGCAGGACTTACTAAACATCGACTACATGCTAAGCATTAGGAACTGTTCCACGCACAAGGGATTCAGTCATGAACAAGACAAAAGCTCTGCCCTCATGCAGCTTAGTCCCTTAGAGAAAAGCAGATAATGAAGTAAACAATTTAAAATATTTAGAACATTAAGTGGTGATTTATACTACAGAGGAAATAATACAGGGTAATTTGAGAGTGACTGTAGACAGGGTTCAGGAGAGGCCTTTTAGGGGAAGGTGGTGATATTTGAGCTGCAACCTAAAGAATGAGGCAGAGGCAGCCATGCAAAGATATGAGGAAGAGTATTTTAGGAAGTAGTAAATGCAAGGACTCTGTAGGAGAAACCTGGCAGTTTCAGGTAACAGAAGGAAGTGTGAAATGATTTCAGATGAGAAGGAGTTAGATCATGTGGGGCCAGTGGGACAGGTGGAGAAGTCTAGATGTTATTATAAAGTACAGTGTAAAGCTATAGGAGGTTTCAAACTAGGAAGTTATATAATCCTGGTTTTTGTTTTTAAAAGAGCATGCTGTCTGCTCTGTGAAGAATAGACGGAGGGGGCGGGGGCAGGAGCAGGGAGGATTCTTTGGGAGGCTGTTACCATGACTCAGTGGAGAGATGATGTTGGCTCAGAGCTGGAGAAAAGGGAACACACTGGAAATCTGTTTTGAATATAAGAACCTCCAGGACTCACTGATGGATTGGATGTGGGGGTAAGGAAAAGAGAACAATTGAGGATGATTCCTAGGTTTTTAGCCTTAGTGACTGGATACAGTTATTAACATAGAGAAAGAAAAGAGCAAGACAGTTTTCAAGAAAGAAAGCCCAAGTTGCTTTTAAGCTCTGTTAGTTTAAGATACCTCTTATACCTTAAATGCTGATTAGGCATCTGGCTACAAGTCTAGAGCTCAGAAGAAAGGTCAACACTAGAGTTACTTAATGGGGAGAGGTCAGTGTGTACAGACAGTATTTGAAACCATGGGGCCAAATGAGAGCTCCTAGATGGAGAAGAGAAGGAAATAAAGAGTGACAGAAAAGAAAAGAGAGTAGCCTATGATTGGTCCATGGTCTCCCCAACCCTTAGGCAGTGGTTCTCAACCTTCTGGCCTGTTAAATACAGTTCCTCATGTTGTGACCCAACTATAAAATTATTTTCATTGCTACTTCATAACTGTCATGTTGCTACTGCTATGAATCGTAATGTAAATATCTGATATGCAGGATGGTCTTGGGCGAACCCTGTGAAGGGTCATTTGACCGCCAAAGGAGTCGCGACCCACAGGTTGAGAACCGCTGCCTTAGAGGCTAGGAAGAGATGGATGTAAGAAGCAGATAGTGAAAGAGAAGAAAAGTGAGGTAATTTGGTGACAAGGAAGCTAAGAAGGGACTATAGCAATAACCATCAATCAGGATCCAGAAGGGCCATGTGGGCAAAATCTTAGGCCTGTGTCCTGGGCCAATACAAGAGTCTGAAGAGAGTCTGTGATTGAGGGGACAGATATATGGAACCCAGGACACTCTACCTTAGAGAAGCAGTTCATGGGTCTCTTTGGCAGCCAAGGAGAGAGTGAAACCAGGAACCCAGATTGAAACAAGACATCCAGATAATTCCTTTCTGACAGAACTTTGATAAAATCATTGCATGAGCAAGTTGAGGAGGACTGCTTACATTCATTCTGCCTTTGTCAGCATCAGCTTAGGATTTGTGCTATGTTTGAGCCCACATTCCAACATTAGTGGTGGGGATTGGGAGTGGGGTACCAGCACCAGCTAATCTTGATTGTCAAAACTTAGAAGAAACAGCAACAAGAAAAATGAGATATGGGATGACATAAGGGAGCCAGAAGTTTCAAACCCTGGCCAAAAGGAACCAGGGGGTTTGCAGAATGATAAAATGGTAGAATAAGTGGGCAAGCATTCAGGCAAACATCGAGGTGGCAGGAATAAAGGATAGTTTTATACTGATAGCCACCCAGTTGCCTTAACCTAGAGTACTAGAACTAGCCCAAGAAGGAAAAGGAAGCCTGCAATTGGAGTTGGGAGGGAAGGAACCAAATAGCAGATGTAAAATACATAGTACAGTGCCAGACACACAGTAGGGCTTCAGTTGATGACAGGCGCATTCAGTAATTACCATTGTTTTAACCAGAGCAAAGCCCCACTACGTATGGGATAATCACGGATCTTTATGCTAACTGGTTTCCAGATTCAAAGTCTACCCCCAGGTAATTTTGACCCCAAAATTACTTTCTTTACAGAAAAAAACTTTGAAATGGAATTTCAAGGTTTCTGCGGGGTCTTTGTGTGCAGAGAACACAACTATAATATGTCCACGTCCTCTTCAAAAGTCAGATTCTCTTCCTCTGAGTATACTTTCAACTCCGAGTCCAGCACCTAACAATGTTGCTAGGGGAGAAGATTAAATTAAAAAGCACTGGTGAGCCCTGGGATTATCTGTGGATTTCACTCATGCGAGCTCTATTTCCTCCCAGTAATACTGGTACCTGAGGAACGCCTGCTCAATATGTTGTGTTTGTTATATGAGCTTTTTAAGAGGCCAAGGAAAGAAACTCAGAACTTGGTTGTGGTGGAATTTAATACACTCTTCAGTGCCACCAGCAACCCCAGCTGCACACATGTATTTTGAAAGAATACTTAACCAGGGTGAGCCGCTGAGCTCATCTTTGCCCAGGCTCAGAAGGTCTCCCCGCTCCTCACATCAACTCCTCACACCTTCTCCATTTAATACAGATGATGTAAATGTTTTTTAAACAGCAGATCTCTAAGTTCCTCCAAGGACTAGATAAACCTAGTTAATGTGAGAATCTTGGGGAAACAAACCTCTCTGAGGTAGAACTACCAGCCTGACCTGCTGCCCGGAATTAGATTTCGTCATGTGCCCAACGCTTGAACTTGCTGCAGAACTGGCTTCTCTCCCTTCTCTGTGACTGTCAAAACTACAGGGTGTCATTTAGTTCAATGCATTGACGTATTGGTCAAGCAGAGCTAAGCAAGCCAATGGCAAAACCCAAGTGAGCTAGATGCAAGGAGGCAAATGCTAATGGTGTCCAAGACCACACATCTGAATGCCTATGTTTGTCCAGCAAAATCTATGTGGGTGCCTCACTCCCCAGTAAGAAGTGCAGAGGATGTGGAAACAGCCCAGGGGCATGCACTGTGGAAGCTAGCTATGAGACACCAACCTAGAAAAGGTACATTATCTTTATAAGATAGCACATTCCGAAAGTTCTGAAGTCAGCATTTAACCCTCTTTCTAAATCCTGCGGGTGGTGAACAGGGTTGCAGGAAACCCTAAAACACCCACTGTTTTCTTTATAATGGCATTAACAGGCAACATGAAGGGTTTACGAGAAGTTTGTTGGAAAATTTCCACTTTGAACGGCAAGGAATTAAGTGTGTCTATTCGCATTTCCCCCTCCCTCATGCCCCTTCTGAGAGGGGAGTTTACTCTTAAGTTGAAAAGCAAACAGCCACAAAAGTATTGCCATGTTCAAAGCCACTGGGTATGTTCCGGCCTTTAGGTAGAGTCTCGCAGGTTTCCAACCACAGCCAGTTTTTCCCTCCAAGCATCAATCCACACTCATGATTGTCACCGTACACCTGTATGCCATTCAGAGGTTCACCCAGCTCAAGCAAATTATATTTTAAAACTGCACTGATAAAGAAAGAAAAAAAGTTCAGGGAAAGGGATTTCCTAGCTCTCAAATAAAAATGTGCAGTGGAGCGCTTACTAAGTAAACAGAAAACATGGGCAGCTGAGAAATCAATTTAGCTGAACAAACAATGTTCCATGTAATGAACTACTAATTATCCTTTTATGCCATGTCAGTCTGAGTGATTACAGAGCTGTGCAGTTTAATTTGACGTTTGAGCATTGCCTTGCTCCATTAGTTTCATATAAAGCTACAACACATTCAAAAGAGGAGGGGGGTTCTGTATTTATCTGGAACTGAGTAAGCACCTGTATTAATAATAAGAGGAGCATCTCAGAATCTTTTTTAAAATATGTTCTTAATGTGAGGATTAATAAAGCATGGAGAACCTAAGGGAGTAAGGAGATCAAACCGGGTGTCTTTCGGAAACACCTTGAGGCAATGACATGTGCTGGCTCATCACAGTAACTCCAGCCTTTGAAAATGCCACCACCTTGTCCTAGCTGGTTTGGCTCAGTGGATAGAGTGCCAGCCCGCAGACTGAAAGGTCCCAGGTTCAATTCCAACCGGCACATATTTCTGTTGCAGGCTTGATCCCCAACCCTAGCAACCAGTCGATGTCTCTCACATCCATGTTTCTCCTTCTGTGTCTCTCCCCCTCCCTTCCACTCTCTCTAAAAATCAATGGAAAAAATATCCTCAGGTGAGAACAACAAAAAGAAAATGCCCAGCCTTCACATTGAAGCCTGCCCCATTCTCCAGTCCAGGCTCCAATCAGGGGCAGAACTGTGGAGCCAGACTGCAAGAGGTGCAGAGTTGGGGGTGCAATGAGGAAGGCTCTTTTTCAAACTAGACTCATTAAATTATACAAAATTTTTCACCCTAACCGGTTTGGCTCAGTGGATAGAGTGTTGGACTGTGGACTGAAGGGTCCCAGGTTCGATTCCAGTCAAGGGCATGTACCTTGGTTTCGGGCACATTTCCAGTAGGGGGTGTGCAGGAGGCAGCTGGTCGATGTTTCTCTCTCATCGATGTTCCTAACTCTCTATCCCTCTCCCTTCCTCTCTGTAAAAAATTAATAAAATATATTTTTTTAAAAATTATACAAAATTTTTTAATAAACCTGTGTTGTAGTGAGAATACTATAGAGGAGGAAATGGGTGTGAGAAACTTTCACTTCACCTGCTTTTCACATCCTATCAAGTAGCAAGTGAAATAGCTGAGGGAGGAAATGGCGATCTGGAAATCTTTTTTAACTCCATCCAATTCAAAAAAACTCATGTCTAGTTCCTGCCATGCACCAGTGCTAAGTGTGTCCTTCAGGGACATGGCAGCCTTTAATACTCAGGCCATCTTCTGTTTGTTCATTTTACTGAGCAAGAAAAACTGATCTCAAAAGGCAGTGGTTCTCAGCTCTGGCTGCACATTGAAATGACCTGGGACCTGCAAAAAGAACATACACACACACACACACACACACACACACACACACACACACACACAAAACCACATCCCTGGATCCCATCCCCAGAGACTCTAATTTGATTGGTCTGGGGTGTCATGGAAGATTTTAAAGCTCCTCCAGTGAATTTCATAGAAGCCACGGTTGCAATCCAGTGTTCTGTTGACTAAGGTTGTATCTTCAAATTATGCCATTTACTCAATCCACAAATGCTTATTGAGTAATTGGGCAGCACTTACGTGGTGTGGGGCAGATATACAGTGGTGATCAAATGGTCCCCCAGACGGGAAAGAATCACCACCTCTTCAGAAGCATTACAGTTAGAATCGTACAGCACTTCAGAAAGGGTGATCCCAACCAGGGCCCACCAGACTTCAGAGGGGGGGTTCCCCATCCCTGTGTAACAGATGGGAAGTGAAGCCTGGCAAAATTAAGTGGCTCGCTTGAGGTCGAACATTTAGTAAGTGAAAAACTGGGATTTAAAAGAATCATGGAATTTTAGAGCCAGATGAAATCTCAGAGCTAACCTAATTGAAACTCTTCATTTTTGAGTCTGGGAGTTCCCTGAGCTCCAGAGAAATGAGTTAGGAGAGTTCGCTGAGTTGTGGAGAAATTCAGTGAATTTTGAGTTAGAGAGTGCCCTGCGTTCCAGAGAAATTAAGTGACTTGACCCGCCAGTGGTCAAATGGCTTTTAAAACCCTGAGACTAAAGCCCAGTTTCCCAATTCCCAGTTCAATGTTTTAATCTGAGCAGTACACTCACTGCACCTCCAAATGTCAGCTCTGGTCACTTGACAACTGAAAACAGGATATTCAATAAGAAACAGGTTCACTTGTTTTAGCCCCTCATCAAACTGATGATTAAGGAAACAAATCCACTGCTTGGCACTCGGTTTTTAAGAGGGTTAAGAAAAGTAAGTGCAACAAATTAGCAGACGTATGTCATAGCAATATCTTTACAAATATATCTCCTAGGACAATGGAAACTAAGGAGAAAATAAACAAATGGGACTACATCAAAATAAAAAGCTTCTGCACAGCAACAGAAACCATCAACAAAACAACAAGAGAGCCCACTGCATGGGAGAACATATTTGCCAATGCTATCACCGATAAGGGTTTAATTTCCAAAATTTATTAGGAACTCATACAACTTAACAAAAGGAAGATAAATAATCCAATCAAAAAATGGGCAAAGGACCTAAATAGATCTAAAGTGGACATACAGAAGGTCAAGAGACATATGAAAACATGCTCAAAGTCACTAATCATTGAGATGCAGATCAAAATGACAATGAGGTACCATCTCACACCTGTCAGAATGGCTATCATCAACAAATCAACAAATGACAACTGCTGGTGAGGAGAAAAAGAACCCTCACTCACTACTGGTGGGACTGCAGACTGGTGCAGGGACTGTGGAAAACAGTATGGAGTTTCCTCAAAAAACTAAAAATGGAACTCCCATTTGACCTAGAGATCCCACTTCTAGGAATATATCCCAAGAAACTAGAAACATCAATCAGAAAGGATATATGCATCCCTATGTTCATAGCAGCACAATTCACCATAGCTAAGATTGGGAAACAGCCTAAGTGCCCATCAGCAGATGAGTAGATTAGAAAACGGTGGTATATCTACACAATGGAATACTATGCTGCTATAAAAAAAAGAAAGAACTCTTACCTTTTGCAAACAGCATAGATGGACATGGAGAGCATTATACTAAGTGAAATAAGCCAGTTGGAGAAAGATAAATATCACATGATCTCACTCATTTGTGGAATATAATGAGCAACATAAACTGATAAACTAAAATAGATCCAGAGACATAGAAGCATTGAACAGACCATGAAGCCTAGGAGGGAAGGCAGGAAAGAGAGGGAGAAGGGGGGTAAGAGATAAACCAAAGGACTTGTGTGCATGCATATAAACATAACCAAAGGACATAGACAGTAGGGGGATGAGGGGATGTACTGGGAGGAGGTGGGGAACAGCCAGGGAGAGGTCAATGGGGGGAAAAGGAGACATATGCAATACTTTCAACAAAAAAGAATTTAAATTAAAATAAAAAAGAAAAGGAAGTAAAGAATAATATTGTCAGTTAACCTATGATAAAGAGACTTTCCCAGGATCCCAAATCCCAAATTCTTGACCAGTTATGTACCTGAGGCCTACTCCTGCTTCATGGCTATATCCAGAATACTTAAGCAAATGTGGTCTTTATTACTAGCTCAGTCTGAAGTCCTCAATACCAGATGCACATAAGAATCACCTGGGGGTGCTGCTGAAACATACGTAGGCCTGGGTCACATCACCAGAAATTCTGATTTAATTGGTCTGGGGTAAGTTCTGGGCATCAGTATCTTTTAAAGTTTCCCAAGTGATTCCAATATGTAGTTGGGTTAAATCACTTGCTCCAAGAGCATCTCTCCAATACACTGGACCACTGATGGTCCTCAGGTGCTCCCTGTCCCCCTGAGCAAACGATCAGGGTGAGAGGAGGCTCCTGTATCCTCCTGCATCCCTTCTCTCCCCCAGGCTCCACCAGTACTCCTCACTGACCTCCCAAGACAACAGTTCCTCCCAAGTAAGGAGGATCAGGCCTCATGTTGAAACACAACTTTTTTATTTTTTACATTCTACAAAATACTAGCCAATACTCCTCACAACTATTGATGTCGTGAAAAATAAGGAAAGACTGAGAAACTCCCACAGACATAAAGAAAAGTGACAAATAAATGGAATATAGTATCCTGGAACAGAAAGATGTCAGCATTAATGAAAAAACTGATGGAATCAAAATGAAGTCTAGAGTTAACAGTAAAGTACCAATGTTGGTCTCTTATTTTTGACAAATGTACCAGGACACTATAAGATCATAGCATTCGGGAAAACTGAAACTGGTCCAGGGGTTTAAGGGAATTCCGTACTATCTTTGCAACTTCTCTGAAAATCTAAAACTATTGCAAAATAAAAATGTTGATTAAAATAAAAACAATTTTACGTACACTGAATGAGAGTCTAAGAGATGGCTTTCCTCACCTAGATTTTTAAAAATATATTTTTATTGATTTCAAAGAGGAAGGAAGAGGGAGAGAGAGAGAGAAATAGAAACATCAATGATGAAAGAAAATCACTGATCGGCTGCCTCTTGCACACCCCAGACTGGGGATTGAGCCCACAACCCAAGCATGTGTCCTGACAGGGAATCAAACCCGGTCCTCTTGGTTCATAGTCAATGCTCAACCACTGAGCCACACCAGCCGTACTCCTCACCTAGTTTTAATCATGATACTATTTACCTTCCCCCTCAAAGCTTTATCCCTTGCTAGTATGGCATATTGCCTGTACCCCATATTTGAGGATTTCTCCCTATGGTCTCCTTAAACTATTCCATATATCGGGGGTGATGGTGGCACAGCGGTACCTTGAGTTCTCCCCAGAGGCTAGAAGGTACCACTAACAATTTTATCAGTGTTGTATATTCACCATGTGGGGAAACAGAGTATGATATCATTAGAACTCAATGAATCTCAATGCTACAGAACACAGCCTGGCTGCCATGTTTGAGACATGAAGCTGCATGGTGTAGCCAGCATAACAAAGTGTTTCCATTGTGTAGGCAGCACCATTTTTACTGTCATGTTCTTACCACACTCACATGCATATTTTATGAACTTACTGAATGCAATGTGTTCTCTACATAGTACATATGTAGCCTCCAAGCACATTAAAAACAGCTGCTGCCCGAATCCCAGTCTGTTTTCCCAGCCTTCAAGCCTAGTTCCCAGAGCTGTCTTCCAAGACAGTTGCACTTAAGAAAAGGTGAATAAGCTATTAGCAAGAGGTATTTTGCTGCCAGATCTTCAAGATGATCTCTGTGAGCTCACTGAAGCTAAAAGGAGTCTAACTTCCACATGGAAGAAAAGAGAGCTAGCTTTCTTCACTTCCTACTCAGTCCAAAGAGAAACCAGCTTATGGTGAGTGCAGTAGTTTTGTTGCTAAATTACAAACCCACTTGGTTCTGATATGAGTGAGGCCCACTAGACTCATACTTCCCTCATCCCACAGGCAAAGAATGTTCTAGGAGCCTCTGGGAGGGGAAACAAAAATAGGAAGTTAAGAAGAAAAGATAAAATGGGGCTTTAAAAAAGGACCTTTTATCCAATTGGGTATGTTCTTCTGTCCCCGGAACAACATAAGGAACCTCAGCTTTGCCCACCACGCTAAGAAAATGTTTCAAACCAGTCCCCTCCATCACGCCTGCTTCCGGCTTTCCATGTGGCCAGATGGGATTTCCGTTACACTATGTCCCAGGTTGGAACCTAGAGTCTGGGTGGTTCTGAATTTGGCTCGTGCTCAAACTTTTCCTCCACTTAGCCTCCCACATCCTTGCGTTGGTTGCTTCTGGGCCTATTTCCCCGCTGGATTATAAACCCCCATGGAGGAGAGAACCATGTCTTATTCATTTTTGTGTCCCTTGCGATGCCTACCACAATGCCTGCTGAATAGCAAGTGTTCAGCAAATGTTGGTGAAGTATGTTTTGTAGTTCTTCAAGTGGCAAGGCTTCCTGTGGAGCTGATTTATGGCTGCAGTGCCTGCGGTCACACCCATGCGGGGGTCGCAGCAGCGCTCATCAGAACTCAGCTGGGGGACCCTACGTTTCTCCTGCTCACCCTGGAAAGAGGAAGGGGTGATTCACTGGAGACAGGCAGTGATAGTGGCACCTCAGAAGTAGGTACCAAAGACAGAATTTTCCTCATCGTTAAGCCAGAGGGGTGTTATGGTTGTAAATTTTCTCCATGGTGCAGAATTCATTAGCTGAAAAGTAATGGTACAAGTATGTCTCATAAAGGAGACATAATACCAGGGCATGTCCTGAAGGCCACGGGAAGACAAGCTCTTTTAGCATGATGATATATAGCTGACTTGCAAGTAGGAGGCGGGATTGCATCATTCACAACCACATGGTCTTACTGACAGCAAAGCACAACAACAAAACCATGAG
Organism: Myotis lucifugus; assembly: GCF_000147115.1. Taxonomy (NCBI): domain Eukaryota; kingdom Metazoa; phylum Chordata; class Mammalia; order Chiroptera; family Vespertilionidae; genus Myotis; species Myotis lucifugus. Next base: position 11,870,668 of record NW_005871062.1, on the reverse strand, counting down.
GAAACACAGTCTTTCGTGTGAAGGTGGGGCAGCATCTTCCAACCTGAGTCCACAAGGGATGGAGATGAAAGAAAGGCCTCTCTAGTCTAGTCCACCCATCCACAGCCCCAGCATTCGTTTTAGATCTGTACTCTAGGGCTTTCCTCAAAAGCCACCCCCTTGTGGTCCTTTCCCACAGAGCCACCCACTCACTCAATCTTTTTTCTCCCACACCTATTTTGCTTTTAAAACATTTTTGTTTCCTTCCACCAGAGCTTTACTTGGACTAAGCATCCAGGTGGCTTGTCAATCATCAGCAATAAGCATTTATGTTCCTGGACTCTGAAGGTAGAGAAGTAGAAATAGTAGAGGACCTTTGGTAATTACTGGTCTCAGGAAAGGGCATTTATGAATTAATCACACCCATTATATGGCTGTGATTAACCGCTTACTAGCATATCTCCTTTGGTTCAGATTCCTTCTTTACCTTAATTCTTGTTACTTTTGTATTTACAAGAACTCCCCTTGTATTACATATATCTTGCTTATTAAACTTCCTTTGAGGAAAGACCCATGTCCCTAATATTTGTAATGGTATTCCACAACAGGGGTAGGGGAAAGGATGAAAAATACCAAAGACATTCAGTGTTTTTATTCCAGGTCCATAACTTTGTAGATTTTTCATAAATCCTACATAAGATGCCTGTTAAATCATCTTGGGTATTTTGGCACACAAAGTCATTATTTTCATGTCTTAAGTTAAAATTCTCCTCTGTTTACAAGTGCAGGCATGCATGTATATCCTTCAGCCAAACTGGACAATTACGATCTCTTCTAATTTGGCCTATCTTTTATGGCCTTGTATGAATCAGATTTTTTCCCCCTGAGATTATGCTGCATAACAAACAACCCCCAGAATCTCAGTGTTTCATAACAACTGACATTTAGTTTACACTCACAAGTCTGCACGTCTGCTGAAGTTTGCATAGTCTTAGCTGGGCTCATCTGGACCAGCCTGGACCCAGGCCAGGTCACTTTCAGGTCTGCTTCCTTGTGCCTTCCTTCTGGGTCCCAGGCTGAAGGAGCAACAGCTACCTGAGATATGTTCTTCTGATGGCAGAGGGAAGAAGCTCCAAGAGGCTAGCAGAAACTTATCATGCCTCCTTTTAAGGTGTGGACTCGAAAGTATCATGATGTCACTTCCACCCACATTCCACTGGCCCAAGAAAGTCACAAGGCAAAGCCCAAAGTCACTGAGGGTAACGGAGTATGCTCCACCCCAAGCAGTTTGGGGAATGAAATGAATAATTGCTATTCAATGATCTAATCTACCGCAAGCATCCACAGCTTTATCTTTACTACTTCATTTGACTGAAATGCCACAAACCTACCTATTTAAATCTGGCCCATCCTTCAAGACTCAGTTCAAATGTCACCTTCTCCATCAAACTCTCCTGGTCATGGGGCAGGTATGAAGCATTCTTTTTTCCCAATACCTTAATCTGTATAGCTCCAACATTGTTTATTACACACAGAATTATATTACAGTCATTTGTCTGTGTGATATCGCCTATAAAAGCCTTAGCACCTTAAAAGGGGACTATGAACAATTTATATTTTTTATTATGGACATCATCCAATGCTTTTAGCACAGCAAATGATCAGTTTATGTTGCATAAATAAATGAATATATACACATATGTGTGTACATGTGATTGTGTCAGGGGGGTGTGTCTGCATAGAGAGGAAATATAATGATAAGGGTTTTAAGCTCTAGCATCAGACAGACCTTGATTCACATCCTGTCTTCTCTTCTCCTTGGCTGTGTGCCTTCTGAGGAGGCAACTTAAACTCTTTGTGCCTCAGTTTTCTCAACTATAAAATGGAGATCAAATCCATGTAAGGGTTGAGAACAAGACCAGCACTCAATAAGTTGGCTATTTTATTGTTACTACATACAGTCTGGTAAAAACATTATTTCTCTTTTTATATACAGTGTGATGAAAATATTTTTTAAATAAGTACATAATGACAGTGACTAAAAGGGAACATATGTTAGAGTAGTAGTATTGTAAGTAAAGCATCCTCATTTTTATTTTCTTCATGGATAATATGGTTTTACTTATGCAACTAGAAAAATTAAACACTTCTTTTCCTTGGTGTTTAATCAACTCTGGGGTGGTGACATCCATATGGACCTACCACCCCATGGAAATGACTTTTTGAACAGATGCTACATGTCAGACCCATTACAAATACTTTTTTCTAATTGTCATAACAACCCTACAGGATAAGTAATACTATGCCCATTTTATAGATGAGAAAGGTGTTCAGGGCTCTGCTGTTAACAAGTGGGAAATATGAGAAACCGATATAGGGCCTGACTCTGAAGTTCAGACTTCCTTCTCCACGCCACATTCCTTAAAATGGAGATCAAATCCATGTAAAGGTTGAGAACAAGACCAGCTTGTTCAATAAGTTGGCTATTTTATTATTACTACATACAGTATGATAAAAACATTATTTCTCTTTTTATATACAGTGTGATGAAAATATTTAGTCACTATTTCACAGGTGAAGTGCTGTGAAAAACAAACCAGAGGCACACAGACAGGGCTTGGTTTCTAACACCATTCGCCAAAAAACAACAACAAACAAACCAGGCTTCCTTGGAGAAATGGCTGAATCTAGGACTGTAGCAGGAAATATACAATGAGCCTGGAACACCTTATAGTGCCAGAAAGTAATGAAGTACTCAAAAAATGTGAAAAAGAGAACATTCACACACAATGATGTGGTACGTCTAAGGGGCACAAGAACCAAATGAAAGAGCTTCCAATGGCCTAAGCTAGAGCAATTTGAACAACAAAGTAACCCAAAGTATAAAATAAATATTCATGAGACCATGGTGATACAAATAAGTGACCAAATAAAGAAATGAATGAGGGAGAATAGATGAATTTCCAATGCAGAAAACTGCCAAATAATTTATGTGGCTACTCTACCCTCAAGGAGGGGGAGCATAACTCCCCCCTCCTTAAGTGCAGGGTTGTACATGGTAACTTCCTTCCAAAAACTACAGTATGAGAAAGGAAGAAAAGAGTAACCTTAGAATAGAGAAACCTAATAAACTACTTCAGCCAGGTGGTCAAAATCAACATCAACGGTAATATCCTGCCCTAGCCAGTTTGGCTCAGTGGATAAAGCATCAGCCCGCTGACTGAAGGGTCCTAGGTCAGCCGTGGGCAAACTATGGCCCGCGGGTCAGATCCGGCCCGTTTGAAATGAATAAAACTAAAAAAAAAAAAAAAAAAAAAAAAAAAAAGACCATACCCTTTTATGTAATGATGTTTACTTTGAATTTATATTAGTTCACACAAACACTCCATCCATGCTTTTGTTCCGGCCCTCCGGTCCAGTTTAAGAACCCATTGTGGCCCTCAAGTCAAAAAGTTTGCCCACCCCTGGTCCTAGGTTGTATTCCAGTCAAGGGCACGTACCTCTGTTACAAGTTCCATCCCCAGCCCTGGTCAGGGCGCATGTGGGAGGCAACCAATTGATGTGTCTCTCTCACATCAATGTTTCTCTCTCTGTCTCTCCCCCTCCCTTCCACTCTCTCTAAAAATCATTGGGAAAATATCCTTAGGTGAGGGTTAGCAACAACAAAAAACAGTAATATCCTGTTGATACTATGTGTCCTTGATATGATATGGTGATAATGGTACTTTACTTCTATAGTCCTCCTCCCCCAAACCTATAACCCCACTAATCATAACAACAACAACCATCAGACAAATTCCACTAATGGGGCATCCTCCAAAATGCCTGACCAGTACCCTGAAAACTATTAAGATCATTGAAACAAGGGAAGTCTGAGAAACTGTCACAGCCAAAGAGCTAAAAAGACATGACAAATTAATGTAATGTGGTATCCAAGATGGGATTCTAGAGCAGAAAGAACATTACATAAAAACTAAGGAAATCTGAATGAAAAGATGAACTTCAGTTAATAGTAATGAATCAATGTTGGTTCAGTAATTGTGTCACATGTACCACGCTAAGGTAAGATGTTAATAATAGGGGAAACTGGGTATGGAATATATGGGAACTCTCTGTACTATCTTCGCAACTTTTCTATAAATCCAAAACTATTCTAATATCAAAAGTTTATTTTAAAAAAATACAGGGCCTAGATATAAAGATAAGTTCCAACTCTGGGATTGTCTCCGGGAGAACTTAAGAGAGAACCACCTGACAGAATGCTTGCCCACTATCACACTGAAAGCTGATTCACTCAACCAAGTCGAGTCCATCTGGTGATCCTAAATGAGAGACCTATTTGCCAAGTCATAAGGCAATTCATTCCACGGTTATCTGATGATATCTACCAAAGTCCTCCTATTATATTTTCTCATGGCACACATTGTGAATAATTATTTGAGTAAGTACCCATTCAATGCCTGTCTTCCCCATGCACAGGAAGTTCCAAGAAGAAAGGACTTCTTTCACCATATATTTCCAGAGCTTAGTGCTATGGCACCTACTAGGTGCTCAGAAACTATCTCCTGAGTGCATGAATGTGGCTGCAGTCTGGAGGAACAATGATCACCGCTGCTAACTGTGGTCCGTGGTGAATGACACGCCTTGGCTTTCTGAGGATGGAGAGGTCCTGGGACAAATGCAGCTTCTCTTTCAGTCTTCCCAGCCTCTCCACGTCCCCAAATACCATTATTTCTAAGCCTTTCAAACAAGATCAGAGTGAGGCATTTTACCTCTTGTAATCAAATCTTGTCCTAGAAAACACTAAAGTTTCCTAAAATCCAAGGAAATGACAAGATCTGCATACTTTCTTTTGTGTGGCCCATCTACTAGCCTAAGAATTGAGCCTATTCCAGGCATCGCAAGGAAAACTTAGACTCCTAAAAACCACAGGAAACACGCAGCCAAAAGCACTGTGGGGGGAAGCCGTGAGCATAAAACAGATTTCATTAGGGGCGGTTGGTATTAAGTGTCTCTGCTACATCAATCTTCATTATTATTATTTTATTCCATCAGTGCATTCCAGGTCACAGCGAGTTAGTAATGTTGCCATATCTTTCACTGCCTGGCCTTATGTAAGTGCTGCTAAGAATAAAATTAAGCCGTGGGAGAAAAACATCAGTTTGGTGTCTAAATTTAGAAAACCTGATGAATAAACCTATTAAATTCATTGTGGAGAAGAGAGAAGAGCAAATCACTCCTCATTGGGAAGATAAGATAAATAGAAAATAAAAGGTGATTGTCTTTCTAATCTAGAACAACAGAGTTAAATGCAAAGCCCCTCCCCCCCAACCTCTTTTATTTACAACTGAGTATATTGGTTGTGTGTTTTCATTCCTATAAGCCTCAGTTTATGTCAGAAAGACATAATCTGAAGCCAGAAACCATGCAGAGTATAGTTATATAAACCCTGGATTCAGTATTTATCAGGGAGGGGAAGGACCGTTATGAGATCCTACTGATGTGATATAAATCATCTTCAGAAGATCATGGAAAGCAGGTGCCCCAACGCTGCACTGCAGACATCTGGCAGGCTTTTATCCTCACCCTCCACCCTCCCGCTCAACATCTGGCAGCCCCTTCATCCCTGTACCCCACCCCCATCCCCAACTGCCTCCCAACATCTGCCACACACTTCTCTTAACCTCAGAAGCAAATCCAGTCAAAAGCTCAAAGCACAATGTTCCAAGGGTGGTGACCTGGCGTCACATGCTGAGTGGGGGTGGAGTGGGGTTTGTTTTTATTTTTTTCCCTAAACTTTAAATGAATACACAATTCACTTAGAAGTATGCTTTCATGTCTAACTGCTTCTCACTGAGAAGCTGGTTTAAAATTGAAATCCAACGTTAACATTCACCTCTTAAAAAGTGTTATATCATTCTGGGAATGGGAGGATACACGCAAAAGAATTACAGGACAAAAGCCAATTTTATACTGACAATGTTTCTTAGGAGCTAAGAGAATTATTTCTGACTGGGGAAAAATAGACAAAACACTTACGTCTTGCCAGTGGTGTACAGGTTACTTAAAGGAAGTGTCTTAAGCCTAATACAAAAATGGTTTGTAACCTATTTAAGGAGGTGAGTGCTATTTAATTCCACATTCGTTTAAAATCCCCTCAGTGTTTCCAACACCTTATGGCACATACTTGTGTGCAGAGCCGTCGCTGCTGTGGTCTCCCCTGGCTCTGCACAGGAGACTAACTTGCTGGTTGTACTCTCCCTCAAACACCTCCGCTCACCTGGAGAAAGTCACCTGACTCAGCTTTCCCACTATCAAACTTTTATTCTGGGCTATCCCACTCTGATAGTTTGCTGCTAACCGTTTCATGGTAACTCATTACACCTAAATGAGTTAATTCCCCAACAATTTCCTCCCTCCCCATGTCCCACCCCTACACATTCTCAATTCTTCAGTCCCTCCCTTCTTCAGACCAATCCCTGTTCCTTTCCTGCTCTTCCTTTATCAAGAGGAACATGTATAAAACCATGTAACCCTGCATGTTCTGGGCACAGGTGAATTCCTGAGGTAGTCTTGGCTTCTGATGAGCTACCTATTCCAAACTTGAAGCCACTTGGGGCTTTGGATGGCTGCCAAGCTGCTGGATGCATCACAGAGACTCTGCAGTCCAGAGCCCTATCAAAGCATTTTATCATTTTATTACACACTTAAATTAGTAATTACTCCTGGGACATTATTTAGATTCTGTTGAGTATACAATTGCTTACTTAGAAGTTTAAATATGTCAAGTGACTGTTCATCCGTTGAAATTCCTTGCACATATGTTTTTTCTGTTTGGTTCTCTTTTAATGTTTTATTTTAGTCCCTGAGAATGCTGTAAAAACAAAGAGTTGTATCAGCATTGTTTTCTCTTTTGATTGTTACCTGGAGTGGGGACATCTTTATGCTTATTAAAATCACAGGGGCAGTAAACCAAGTTAGGATGGAAGGAGACTAGAATCATAAATGGTATTTGCATGTCAAAGTTATCATCAGCAGGATGGAGGTAACATGAAGAACATCAACAGAGAGTGCAAAACAAGCTGAACTCATTAATACACAGAGTATACTGGAAAGAGCACTTGAGTGGGAAATAGCCTTCGAGTCCAAGTTCTCCATTATCTACTTTTGTGATGGCAGGCATGCCTCCTGACCTCTTTGGGCTTTGGTTTCTCTTTTAAAATAAGTAGGTTTTTCTGCAGACATTTTTTTAACTTGGTATTATTTTAAAAAATCACTCACAAAAGTAGAGAGAATCGTGTAATTAATTCAGCTTCAAAAATTATTAATACATGTTGTTTCAGCAATACTGCCTTAACTTTCCCCCATTCTTTCCTGCTGATATTTTTTAAACAAACCCTAGGCATAATATTTCATCTGTAAATGCCTGAGTAGTTCTCAGCAATAAAGACTTTTGCCTTAACTACATTATCATCATTACATCAAAACAAACAAAGCAACAAAAAACAAAAGAACAAAAACACTTAGCAATAGTTCCTTCAATCCCTTCAACTCTAACATTTCAAAGCCCAAAGCCCTTACAAGCTACGAAGTCAGTTATAGCTACACACTCCTAAAAACTGAAACATTTTTTACTCCATTCTGTAAATGAGGAAGAGTTTTAGCATTTTTACCTGATAGCTTCACTGATGCTTCAAACCAAAGAAGAACATGAAAAACTTAGAAAGGGTTGAGTAAAGAGCCAACCAAAAGGTTCAGATGTTCAAAAGAAGGCAGATTCCTTATAAAACATTAAAGAATTAGAATTATTCTGACCAGAAAGAAGACACACCAATAGAGTGAATTAGAAGCAAGAACTGTTCATTCATTCAAGCATCTTTTTCACTAATTCATTCATTCAACAAATACTAATTGAATACTTGCCAATACTTGTGCTAAGGACAATGGTAAGTGATGGTAATCAAATATGAGTATGACAAGTTGAGATGAGTACTACTAAATTAGCCAATGAGAGAAAAGAAAGGTAGTCAGACATTTATAAAGTGACAGCACTAATACCATCTAGGGTCCAGTGAACTGCCTCTGGCTTTTACTACACACAGGGCTTATGCTTTACGTAAAACTAGCCAGATTCACGTACCTCCAAGTCTGTGTGATAATATACCATCTTCTAACAGGCGCCCTCTGGACTGGGAGTCCAGATATCTGTGGTCTAATCCCAGATCTTACCAGCTCTGTGATCCTGAATAAATCACATACCTCACCAGGCCTCAGTTCATTCATCTGCAAAATAGGAGCACTAAGAAGAAAAGGTTGGGACTGAATGAAAATTTCTATTTCTAACACTGCTCAAGAGACTCTGTACTATGTTCTCTTCTGGAAGGAAATAACTTTACCCAAAGAGACTTAACGGTATAGGCAACAACTTACTTAACTTTTCTAAGACTCAGTTTTGTTATCTATAAGGTGGAAATAATAATTATTGGGAAGCCAGATGAAGTAATGCACGTAGAATAATGGGCAGAGTGTCTGACACACAATAAGTGCTCAATAAGTGTTAGTATTCGTTCAGGTTGCATTTAAACATGTTTCTCATCCTTTATTGCCAGCAGTCCCCAGATTCATGTGCATCAAGGATCGAAATGATCCATTCTCCCTTTTAAAGTTTCCAGTTTCCGTGTAAATCTGGAAAAATTGTTCTCCAGTTCATAAATTCCAAAGAGTCTGATTAAAACTCTCACTGCCTCATTGTGGAGCCTCATTTGCTGTGGTACTGCATTCAGGTAGCTCTGAGCTGGTTGACTGAGCACCCACTATGTGTCTAATACATCTGAAAGAAGGTAACTGTTTGACAAAGACCATTGAAGCAAAACCTGTATAAAATCTATACTCCTAATTATTTTTGACTGTTATTTTAGATTATCAGCATTTAGACACAGCTATTAAAATTAGTCCAGCAAGACAGTGTGTGCGCTTTAAGCCATTCATTTACTCAAAAAAAAATATTTACGACTACCTATTGTATCCATGATGCTGCACAAATCACTGAGGCAGACACAGACTATCTACTCCCCAGGGCCTGGGAGATGGGAGCGTTGTAGGAGAGATGCTGCAGACACAAGCAGCTACCAACCAAAGCAGGACCCAAGGGCCATAAAGGAGGTACAGCATTCTGAGAAATGAAAAATTACCTCTGCCTCAAGGCAGAAGAGAATCAGTGAGAACTTTTTGTCGAAGGTGATATTTAAGCTGGCCCTTTAAGCCTGGCTGGCGTTGCTCAGTGGTTGGGTGTCAATCTATGAACCAGGAGGTCAAGGTTTGATTCCCCTGCAGGGCACATGCCCAGGTTGTAGGCTCAATCCCCCGATCGGGGTGTGCAGGAGGCAGCCGAGCAATGATTCTCTCTCATCAGTGATGTATCTATCTCTTTCTCTTTCTCCCTCTCCCTTCTTCTCTGAAATCAATAAAAATATTTTTTAAAAAATAATAAATAAACTGGCCCTTTTATGGTGAGCATGATTCCGATGATGAGAGATATGTTTTAGGGAGGAGTCTCTGAGAGCACCTGGAAAGAGTGGCCGGCCTCCTCAAAGACGGGGAGAGCCAAATCCAGAGTCCCAGCTGGATGGTGAGGGAGAGGCAGGGGAGCGCCTGAGCACCGACTGGAAAAGACACGACTAGATGGAGGAAGGCTTTTGTCTCCACTAGGTTCCAGCATGACTTACTAAACAACAAACCACCCGAAGATTTAAAGGGCAAGGTGCTTTAGGAAGATCAATCTGGCACAGAAAGGAAAAACTCACTTTCTTCTAAAAGCTACAACAGATCTTTGAGGGCCTATAGTGCTCAGATGTAACAGGTAATGTCACATCTTCCCCTGGGAAGCAGCACTGTTATATTTTCACTGACAGACAGTACACAAATCCCTAGCTAGAGTTTGGTCAAGACCTGCAGGCATTGTTAATGAGGGCAGCACCCTCCATGCTCCATAACCTATTTCTCATTTTCTCTGAGAAAAGCACAACAACCCATGCCTCTCAAAAAAAAAAAAAAAAAAAGCTGTTTATCTTCATGTCCCTAGAAAGTGCTACAGCCATCGCTAATAGCGTGTTAACTGTTGAAATGAAAGCGTTATGTTAAAGCCTGCAGCCTTTATGCCAAGGTAGCATTGAAGGAGCAAGGCACATGTCATGAAATTAAATAAATTCACAAAGCCTATCTCCTCTGGAGCCCTGGCTTTACATTCAGGCTGCATCATCAATGAAATAGGCTCAGGGGCCTCCACCTTTTGCCTGGGAACATTTGTTTGATTTACAATTACAGGACATGATGTGAAATAGTTGGTGTAATTGGTATTCACTCCTTAGGTCCTAAGGCTTAGGAGAATGGCCCAACAGTTAGAATTTAAATGCACCAAAGCCAGCCCTGAATTTCTCTCTGTCCCCCTTCTCTCTCCCTTTTCCCTCCTCTCTTTCCTCTGTTCTCTCTCATTTCCTCCGAGGACCATGCAAGCTGGAGATGTGACTGAGCAAATCCAGAAGTCACGGGTGCTCCACCACGAATCAAGGAACAAAATGCATGGTTCAGCCACGACTGTTCTGCTTCGAAGCAGAGGCTGCTGTTATCTTTGCTGCTCCCCACATCTCTTCCCGCAACTACCGATTACACAGCGTTGGTTTCACATAAAGAATTTTTTGGAAGAAGCCCCATTGCAGAGAGGGATGCTGAGCATTCAACAGTGCTTGGTAACAATTATTAAAGTTATTACTGCACTTACATAAAGCAGAGCATAAATACATAGAAGACATGGTAACTGCTACTCACAACATATGAAAATGTCCTCTGTGCCCAAGTGCAAAAGAGTTGGCCTGTTCATTAAAAAGCAGACTTTGTGACAGTCTTCCAAAAGATAGCTGCCAAAACTGAGAGTATAGTTAGTTGTTTATTACACACCAACTCAAGGTGGTGCGTGCTAGTAGACACAGAAAAGCAAAGAAAATTGGAGCTAATTAGCAAGGGAGACCAGGAAAGCTCTAGGAAAATTCTGAACTGGGAAATATTTGTTAGAGAATTTTGGTTGTGTTATTTCCAAGGGGGAAAAAAAAAAAACACCTAAGCAGCATAAACAATTTAAATTTAAAGTTATCATGGACAATGAAGAGGCGATGATAAATAGACCCTAAACTCCAATGCAAATGGAGGAAATCTTTGATATCTTGATCCTTAGGATTGATAACGTTGACACACTTCCCCTGTCTGGAAATGCAAGGGCAGAAAAATCGCTTTGAATTTTTTTTCTATCCAAAAGTTACATGTGCCACTTTTGAATCATCCCAAGTTTCACCTGGGTGGTATCCAGGTAAATGACCACTTCCTGTAAGTATGTGGCGATGTAGCTATGCAGAAAGGGGATCATAACACCTGGAAGACAAGGGGGGGCCTCTGCAAACTCCTCATCCAAATGAATGCACTGCATTTGGTTTCCTCCTAGCAGTGACTTCTTTTTATTACATTGAAAGGCCCAACTTAAGCTTAGCCTCAAAAGTGCTTCAACTGCTTATTAGTGGTCTGTGCCCTCATTAACAATCACTGAAGAGACGGAAGCAGACATTTAAGAGCATATATATACTCAACTCCATATTCAAAGCCACGACATTTTACTTATCCTTTTAGTTTGGTGAAGGCTTGGTAGGGGGAGCAGTCCACGTGTTCCTTCATTTCTTGGAATAGAAGCAGAGACTAATTGCATGTTGCTCTTTAAGTCAGTTTAAAAAATAGGTTGAAACTAGCCCATAAAGTCACATAACCATAAGTGACAATTGGCCCCTAATTGTACCTCAAAGGTTGGTCAATGGCAATTCACTTATACTTTCTTTCCCAGTACACACAACGCTCCCCCACGCCACCCCCAACCAAAACAGCAACTTTTAAATTAAGATTTGTGGAAAGGGCTAAATAGAGTAGCATAGATGAGTAAACAGTGTCACCTAGTGGACAGGAAAAGAAGACAACTAGCGAATCAGCACAAATGGAAATTTGGGCTAGCTGTCAGTTTTGGGCCACATTTCCCCCTCACTCCAGCCTTCCATGATCACCCATGAGCAAATCAGAAAGTTTCCTCAAGCAGACACCAAACAAAACTACAAACATGAAACCAAAACCTGCATAGTTTGCCTCTCCATTTCTCTAGTTCCCTAATGAAGGTCCTATAAAAATAATATTTATTGAGCATTTCCCACGAGCCAATATTTTGAACATGCTTTATATGGTTCATCTCACATAGTCATTCAAATAATCTCTGTTAGGAAGTTTGGGTGATTTTTTCCAAGGTCCCAGAACCTGACTGTGATACCCATGCAACAACACCCACTATTTAGCACCCGACACACACAGCCCAAGGGCAAAGAAAGCGATCTTGGGAAATATATGCAATAACACAATAATTAGATACATGTTAAACATTTACCGTGCTCTTGTGACTATTTAAAGGAGACAAAAATGAACTAACATGAACCCTGCCCTCTAACAAACCTAAATTTGTAGAGTACTTTAAGGTTGACATCATTACAACCTATCTGCATAGCTCTATAAGGTAATTATGCCCCTGACTTTAGAAATGAGGTTTTATGATTCATTCCAGGTCTCTAAGAAGTGTCAGCTCTTCAGATTTTTTTAAAATATATTTTTATTGATTTCAAAGAGGAAGGGAGAGGGAGAGAGAGAGAGAAACATCAATGATGATAGAGAATCATTGATCCGCTGCCTCCTGCATGCCCCCTACTGGGGATTGAGCCCACAACCTGCTCATGTGCTCTAGATTGAAATTAAACCCCAGACCCTTGACTCCACAGGCCGATGCTCTATCCACTGAGCCAAATCAGCTAGGGCAGCTCTTCAGATTTAAAAGCAAGTTCATCATTCCACCTCATGCTGCCTCTGTCTCAGCTACAGCTGTGAGAGATCCCTGGCTTTATGACAAGGGGTGAAGGATGAAGGCAGGAGAAGGCTCTCTTGGGAACTAGTCAAAAAGACCAAGGGTGAAATGTCATTTCTTCCTTCCACCCCAGACCTGAGAAAAATGACCATAAATCAAATCTCTCAACAGATCAGACTAAAATAAACCATAGACATTCTGTAGGTCTCAGAAAATGAGAACTATAGGGAACTTCCATATCTAAAAGAAGAGTACTTATACACAAAGAAACCCACAGCTAACCTCATACTTAACGTTGAGAGACAGGACATTTCCCCCCTAAGAAAAGTAACAAGACAAAGGTATCTTCTCTCATCATTCCTATTCAAAGTCCTAGCCAGTGAAATAAGACAAGAAAAATAAATTAAAGGTATATTGATTAGATAAGAGGAAGTAAAACTATTTTTATTTGCAGATGGCATGATTGTTAAAGTAGAGAACTCCAAATAATCTACAAAGAAAAAAAACCTCCTGGAACTAATAAATGATGATTGTAGCAAGGTTATAAAAAATAAGATCAACATACAAATGTCATTAATGAGCAACTTGAATATAAAATTGTGAAACAATACCATTTACAATACTACCAAGAAGAAAAACAACAACTTAGGTCATAAATCTAACAAAACACATATGAGATCTGCATGTGAAAAAATTACCTTTATATAAAAAATATAAAAAATAAATCAATAGAATCAGGAATAATTATATACTTTAGCTTGTAGATGCTGGAGAATTCTACCAGAGGTAAGATGCTAAATTTCAAAACCCCAGGGTTAGTGGCCCATCGGAGGTTGGCTGGTTCCCCTTCCCCTTTTGGGCTCTTGTAGAATAAGGGACCCATAATCAGGTATGGCATGCTCAGAGTCCCTAAGTCACTTAGGAGAGCTAAGGAAACAAGTAGGAGGGGAAAAAGTAAGGTTTTTGTGTTTTTTTGTAAAAAGCCTTAATATTGTCAGATGCCAAAAAGAAACAAGTACAGCATTTCTTCTGCTCCGAAGACATGGATGTTCTGCCTTCTTCTAGCAGTTAAGATTCCAGATCTAAAATCCTCCGAGTATCTTTTTTAATTAAAGAGGTCCTTCTAACTTGTTGAATGGAGTTGAGAGTTGCAACTAAGCTGTCCACTTGCACTATCAGCACCACAAAATATTTCATCTGCATACATCATGCAGAACTGGGTGGATCTTGACTTACATGCTGCTTACTCTATGTAGCTCTGTGCCTGGCGCTTCCATAAGCACTTTACACTCATTCGCTCATTTAATCCCCAAGCAACCCCATAAAGGAAGTGTTATCCCCATATTATATAGTTAAATATAATGATTTTTTAACACTGCAAAGTTGTTGATTTTTTTAAGTTTCACCTTGGGTTGCACAACCTAGAACATGTCAACTATAATACTTTACAATAATTTAAATACTTCACATTTCAAGAAACTATTGTTTGTGAAAAGCAAGGTATATTGGTGCTCTGGGTCCTTTGTGCTGTGGTAAACAGGAAAGAAAGGTGACTCAGTTTAGGGAAAGCCCTACAAATTTAGTGGTGTGCTGGGCAGTGTTTAACAACTAGCTCCCCATTTAAATAAAAGGGGCAATGGGGAAGAAAGGAAACAACAAAGAAAACACTGACTCGTAGTTTGCCAATTTCCATATATAAATACTCCCACCATTGCCAGTTACAAGGTTCACAAAGTTCCTGAAAATTTAACCAGCCAGTGGGAGCTGACTCTAGCACACCACAGCAAAGCCCCAAGAAAAGAGGACCCATGACTGTTTTATTCAACCTGACATCCAGCACAGCACTTAACAGTTAGTTGGCACTCAAGAAATATTTGTTGAAGATTTGAAGATGGCGGCAAAGGTAAACACCTGTACTCACCACCTCCCACAACCACATCAAATTACAACTAAAATACAGAACAACCATTATCCAGAACCACTGGAAAGCTAGCTGAATGGAAGTCCAACAACTAGAGAAGTAAAGAAGAAAACACACTGAGACTGGTAAGAGGTGTGGAGGCGAGGAACGGGCTGGTCTGGCACCCACGTGTGCTGCTTTTTTGCTTTTTTGCTTTTTTAATCTGGAGGGAGATCGCATCTGTGGAGACTGTCCAGAGGCACAAGGGGTCCCAGCCCCACACCAGACCCCAAACCCAGGGTCCCATTGCTAGGAAGAGATGTTCCTATGGGCAGTAAGAACTACGGGCTGTAAAAACCAGTGCAGATTGGGGCTCAGTGATACTGACATAGCTGGAGACCCAACTGTTCCTCTTAAAAGGCCTGCACCATGAACTGAACTTACAAGCTCCTGCTTCCTCTGAGCTCCAGCATCAGGGCAAGGCTTTGGGGGAACAGACACTTACAAGGAGGAACTGGATTGCCTGGCATCGGGGCAGGAACTCTGGGTGACTTTCTCCCACACAGTTGTGCTCAAGGGATCATTGTTCCTATGCTGGGACGTCCCCAGTTGCAGGGCTGACTGGCAGCCATTTCTGTTTTCTCTGCCCTGGTGATTCCCTAAGACCCTGCCTCATCCAATTTATAACCCCACCCAAGCTGAGTGTAGAGGCTTTTATATATGAATGGCCTGTCCTTGCTCAGGCTAAACTCTGAAACAAGCTGCAGCAGGGTCAGAGAGTCTCAAACCTATCAATAAAAGGCCCATGATGTGGCACCAGCACCAGCCTGACTTGCTTCATAGCTGAGCCTCATCTAGGAACTTCCAAACCCAATACAAAGAGGAGGAATCTGCAGATCTCTCTGTAGTTCCTGCTAGGTGGCCCCAGGCAGTGGCTGACTTTGCACCTCCCTGAAGACACAAGAGCCAGTGTACCCAGTGGTCAGTGTCAGACCATACCAGATTACAACTCTACACATCCATAAGTGACACTCTCAAAGGACAGACTCAGTGAGCACCAAAGCCCCACTGAAGCAAGTTCTGCTCCATAGGGGTGTCTCCTACACAGTAGCTCTCCTACTGTAGTCGAAGCTGGTCCTCACAACCAATTGGCCTGGAGGTCAATACCTCCTAGTGACACCAATAGCAATTAAGTTTCAACTACAACAAGACTGCAGTCAATGTAAAACGTATAAATACGTTTCCCACATACAATGTGTTAAGTCTCAACTACACTGGGCCCTATAGGACACCTACTACACAAGGCCACTCTTCCAACTCAAGGAGACATAGAACCTCTACCCACTGGGCCCTATAGGACACCTACTACACAAGGCCACTCTTCCAACTCAAGGAGACATAGAACCTCTACCCAATACATAGAAACAAACACAGGGAAGCAGCCAAAATGCGATGACAAAGAAACATGTCACAAATGAAAGAAATGGGAGAAAGCAAACTACTGAATATAGAATTCAAAACTGTGGTTATAAGGTTACTCAAGAATCTTCTAGAAACCTCCCCCAAAAATGGAAAAGGACCAGTCAGAAACTAAGCATATACTGACTGAAATAGAATGGAGGATTCTGAGAATCAAATAAACAATTTGAAATATGAGGAAGCAAAACACACCCAACCAGAAGAGCAAAAAGAAAAAATAATTCAAAAATATGAATGTAGTGTAAGGAGCCTCTGGGACAACTTCAAGCATACCAACATTCACATTATGGGGGTGCCAGAATAAGAGAGGGAGCAAGATATTGAAAACCTATTTGAAGAAATAATGACAGAAAACTTCCCCTACCTGGTGAAAGAAATAGACTTACAAGTCCAGGAAGCACAGAGAATCCCAAACAAGAGGAACCCAAAGATGACTACACCAAGACACATCATAATTAAAATGCCAAGGACTAAAGACAAAGAGAGAATCTTAAAAGCACCAAGAGAAAAACAGTTAGTTACCTACAAGGGAGTACCCATATGACTGTCAGCTGATTTCTCAACAGAAACTATGCAGGCCAGAAGGGAGTGACAAGAAATATTCAAAGTGATGAATAGCAAGGACCTATAACCAAGATTATTCTACCCAGCAAAACTAACATTTAGAATTAAAGGTCAGATAAAGAGCTTCACAGACAAGAAAAAGCTAAAGGAGTTCATCCCCACCAAACCAGTATTATATGAAATGTTGAAGGGTATTCTTCAAGAAGAGGAAGAAGAAGAAAAAGAAAAAGATCAAAAATATAAACAACAAAATGGCAATAAATACATACCTATCAACAATTGAATCTAAAAATCAAAATAAACAAATAAGAAATCTAATGAACAGAGTAAACTGGTGAATAAAATAGAATCAGAGGCATGGAAATGGAACAGACTGATGATTCTCAGAGGGAAAGGGATGGGAGGGCGGGAAGAGATTAAACAAAGATCTTATATGCATATATGCATTACCTGTGGACACAGGCAATAGGGTGGCGAGGGCCTGGGGTGGGGCAGGAATCAAATGGAAGGGGACAATGGAGGGGAAAAGAGGGACATCTGTAATAATCTCAACAATAAAGATTAATTTTTTTTCAAAAAGAAAAAGAAATATTTGTTGAATGAATGAGTGGTTTAATGAGATGCATCAAGTAAATTAGAAAGAGGTAAGTATATTCTCCATTGGTTGTAACATAACTAGGAACTTGCTGCTTCAGTGACAACACAGTCTCTGTTTATCATAATGGCTGTGATTTGTGCTACAATTTTTTGGAGAGAAGGGGAATATTATCTCAACTTTGTGCTTTGTTAATTATAATGGGAATACTAAGGGAATAAGACACCTGGGTATATATTTTCAAAAGTAACAAATAAAAGGAAACATTAAATTTGGTTTTTGACTGATTTAATCAAAGAGAATACTTAGAATTTTTAAGTGTTATTTAAACTCCTGAAACTCTAGCCTCTAACCTCTTGAAATAATAATTGAAATAATTATTTTGATAGCCAACTCTTCTTAGGAACTCAATACAACAGGACAGGGGACTAGCTCTCCGCTGTTACCAGGTACTTTCTTACTGCTCCTGGACATGATTTTCTTATAGCATTTATTGGACAGAATCTCAGAAGGGAACTAGACATTCATTCAATTTTAAATAAATGAATTTATTTTGATTTTTCTAATACCAGTTGTGTGTACAACCTTCAGAATCTATAAGAAAAGGATTCAGACATTGTATGACACCATTAAACTTCTAAATAGAGAATGAGGCAAAGTACTAGGGCCCTGATATAGCTTAAACTGAGATTTAGAACAATTCAGAGTATGTAAGCAGATAGGTTAGTGGCTCCCAATCTATAAATATACATATATTTATAGGCTATAAATATACATATACATATATTTATAGGATATAATATAGGATAAAATATAGGATAAATCTGAATTTAAGATAAACAATCATTACTTAGTATGAGTGAAACTCCCAACATTGCATGAGACATACTTGTACTAAAAAAGTAATTCTTTGTTTATCTGAAATTCAAATTTAGCAGGGCATTTGTATTTTTATTTGCTAAATCTAGCAAACCTATCCCAAAGACATATTTTCTTGAAATGGCTTTAAAAGGATCCTGAAATTTCAAATAGATTCCATATTTAAAAGTAAAATAAATACAAAAATTTTTGAGAGAATTCTTTTATAACCTTAGTGTTGAAAGCTTTCATAACTGACACAAAATCTAGATGCCAGGGAAGAAAAGATTGATAAGAGCCACTCTGTAAGAATCAAAACAGTTTTTGAGGTGGGGTCAGGCGGGGAGGGAGCGGTGCGGGGTGGAGAGGAAAGGGATATAAGACAAGTAAAAAACAAATAACCTCAAGGCAAAAATATCAGAAACCTAAAACCTAGATAAAGGGCTAATCTCCCACGAATATAAAGAGTACCCAAAAACCCATAAGAGTAAAAGAAAACTCATTTATCCAATTAAAAAGTTCACAAAGATAGGAACCGAGTATTCACAGAAGAGGAAATAGATATGGTTCTTAAACAAGTGGAGGGAAATAAATGTCCAGCTTCACTGCTGGTAATAAAATGCAAAATAAAACTAGATGAAGTTGAAGGTGTTTTCTTCTACCTAATAGACTGGCAAAAATTTCAAAAGTTTGGTAATAAACTATGTCGGCGAAACTGCGTAAAAAATAGCACGTTTATATGTTGTTAGTGAGCTACGTACGAATTGGTAGAATTCTTATGGAGGGCTATCTGACAGTGTCTAACAAAGTTTCAAAGTACATATCCTATTGACCCAGCAATTCTACTTCTAGGAATTTTTGCTACAAATATACAAATGTAAAACAAATTAAGTACAGGGATATTATCTTGTAGCTTTGTTGTAATGGAAAAAATTTGGCAACAACCTATAGGAACTGATTAAATAAATTATGAGTTCATCTACATGGAATACTATGATACTGTAAAAAAAGAATTAAGAAACTACTAATATGCTAATATGAAAAAAATCTTTATACTTACTAAAATTAAGTGGTATATACTATTTTACTATATTAGAAAAATAAAACAAAAGGTGCATATGTATATTTATATTGGTTTCTATTTGCATTAAAAATTATCCCTGATAGTATAATAAGAAAGTAATAATAGTGGTTATCAGAGGGATAAAGATGGTTGAATAAAGGGCAGGGAAGGAAAAGAATCTTTTATTTATTTATTTTTAATATATTTTATTGATTTTTCACAGAGAGGAAGGGAGAGGGATAGAGAGTTAGAAACATCGATGAGAGAGAAACATCGATCAGCTGCCTCCTGCACGCCCCCTACTGGGGATGTGCCCGCAACCAAGGTACATGCCCTTGACCAGAATCGAACCTGGGACCCTTCAGTCCGCAGGCTGACGCTCTATCCACTGAGCCAAACCGGTCAGGGCGGAAAAGAAGAATCTTTTAATAGTTTTTATATGTTTTATATTTAAAACCTGTGAATGTACTACCAATTCAAAAAGTTAAATAAAAGTTATAAAAATAGGTGTATTATGTCCGGATAGCGTGGCTCAGTGGTTGAGCATCAACCTATGAACCAGGAGGTCACAGTTTGATTCCCGGTCAGGGCACATGCCTGGGTTTCGGGCTCTATCCCCAGTGTGGGGCGTGCAGGAGACAGTCAATCAATAATTCTCTCATCATTGATGTTTCTATCTCTCCCTCTCCCTTCCTCTCTGAAATCAATAAAAATATTTTTAATGTATTATAATTATCCTGATACTGTTGTTATCCAAAATTAATAGGGCCTAGAGATAGCATGCTACATATACTAAGTGGCCTGCCCTACTGGATTTTCCACCTTTTTTCATCTCATGGCACACATAAACTAATTACTAAAATTCTGTGGCACACCAAAAAATATTTTTGCAGATCTGACCCCCCAAAAATAGGTATCATTTTCATTCATTCACACCGGATGGCTATTGTTGTGTTGGCTGTTGTCATTTTTTTATTTGACAATCTAAGAGAAAAGAGGTCACTGCCCCTGACTAAATAGATATTGCATGTTTTTAAAATTATTGCAGCACACCAGTTGAAAATCACTGATTTAGACCATTATCTCTTCATTTATTCAACCATTTATTGAGCATTTGCTATATACTCAGCCTTATGCTGAGTACTTAGAGTACAGATATAAATAGTATAAACTTGATTCCCACCCTCTCTGTGCTTAAATCTGGTTGAGAAAAAATGCTAATAGTTAATCTTTACGGAGTGCTTCTTCTATGGTAACCATTGTGCTATGCATTTATGCAATTTATCTCATTGAATTCTCACAATAACTTTAAAAAGTAAGAACCATTATTTGAACTAGAGCTTGAGGGAGAAGAAGACTTTCCATAAGCAAAGAATCAGAAAATTCACCCCTGCAAGTTGAGGAAACAGCATGAGCAAAGACAAGAAGGTAAGTATAAGTTGGCAAGTTTGTGATTGTATCATCAGGTTCATGGAGAGATGAAGGGATGAAAAGTTCACTTGGAGCCATAACCCCCAGACTAAGGGGGTTTGGAATTTTATTCTAATAAAATAGACACAGATAGTATCTGATACTTTTTCCTGCTTTTATTTGGGGTTACTTGAGATTGTAGACTAAAGCTTTAGTGTAAGAACAGAACAGAGGTCCCAGAGCAGAAATCAGCTGGAGAAAAACTCATCAGGCTCTCTCTCCCAGACACCTTGACCATGAACACATCAAGTTACAGCTCCATTCAACAAGCACCTGTTAAGTGCCAAGCCCTGAGCCAAGTGCTAGAAATGGGAAAATAAACAAGTGAAACACATTCCTTGTGCATGAAAGTTTAGAGTTTAGCAGAAAAGAGAGACTGTTAAATGAGCAATTCCAGTTTAGTCACATCAGTATTTTGATCTGGGAAACATGGAGCACTGCGGGCACAGTGAGCAGAAGTATATGACTTAATACATTGGAGCCCAGGACCTCCCCCGCCCCGCAAGGAAATGCCTCTGAGACCAGAATCACAGGTGTCATTTAGCCAAGTAAAGTAGGGAAAATTAAAAAGGAGCAGCACATGCAAAGACATGGAGATATAACAAAGCACAGTTTGGAGAAATGAGAGCGATCCTGTGTGGCTCAACTGTGAAGGAGGAAGAGTTGCTTTTATTCCCTTTCTACACTGTGTTTCTTTCTCTTTCCTCTATGACCCACTTGTCTCTCCCCCAATAGTCTTAGGAAATAAATGGAGAAGCAGAAGGGAAGAAGGTATAGAGTTCTGAGTGGAAGTAAAAAGAAAGAGGAGAAGGCAAGATGAAATGACCGAGGAGTGAGGAATGGAGAAGAAAGAAGGGAAACAGGAGGGGCAAAGAAAGAGGTGACACAACTGCAGATAGTCCTAAGCCATAGGGCACTGGTAAACATTGAAATGCCCTGAGAACAGCAAAACCCAAAAGCATTTTTGAGAGAATCCTTTTTAAAAGGGATCAGAAGAAAACAGTCATTGAGCATCTGCTGTGTGTACTAAGCATTTTCATACATGGAAATCACTTAATCCTCACAAAATCCCCATAACGAAGGCTTTGGAAGACTAAACGAGTGGCCTGAGTTCACATGATTGGTAACTGATGAAGCTGACGTTCAGACCTAGTTTTACTTGAAAATCTCTGCCATTCGAGATAACTAGAGAGCATGGGCATTGAAAGAAGACATAACCAAGCTTCATCCTATCACTTTGCTCAAAGGTTTTCTTTGAACCCGAGAAAAGGAGTCATCTGCATTCTAACATAAAACTCTTGGAAATTATAGTTTATTAATATTTATTAATATTTTTAAATATCTTTAATCTACTCCCTGGCTGTACATATTACCCATGACAATCAAATCATGGGAAACAAGAAAAAAACAGAGACATGAACTCTGATACTAATCCACGACCTTCGATTCACTAATAGTCTCCCAATAATTTCAACCCACAGACACAAACAGGTCATAGGAGAAAAGAGACATAGGCACAAATGCGAAGAAATGCAGAATTAAGTTAACCACCTTTTCTTTTTTAAAAAAATATATTTTATTGATTTTTTACAAAGAGGAAGGGAGAGGGATAGAGAGTTAGGAACATCGGTGAGAGAGAAACATTGATCAGCTGCCTCCTTCACACTCCCTACTGGGGATGTGCCCACAACCAAGGTACATGCCCTTGACCAGAATCGAACCTGGGACCCTTCAGTCCATAGGCCGACGCTCTATCCACTGTGCCAAACCCGTTAGGTTAAGGCAACCACCTTTTCATTTCCTCTTTGTATAAGATACATAGTCCAAAATGGCAGAAGGAAAGAGAAGATACTAGAGCTATAGATGATCAGCTGATTATATAATCATCCGCTTCCATTTTCTCTTTCCATGTATATCCATCCTTAACTATTTGGTGTTTGTCCTTCCAGACCTTTTTCAAATATGAATATATATACACAAAT